>NC_052535.1:41388634-41692450 GCF_016699485.2 Gallus gallus | reverse complement strand
GGGCAGGATTCCTTCCCTAGTCCTGCTCACCACACCATTCCTGATACAAGCCAGGATGCCATTGGCCTTCTTGGCCACCTGGGCTCACTGCTGACTCGTGTTCAGCTGACTGTCCATCAGTACACCAAGGTCCTTTTCCATCAGGCAGCTTTCCAGCCACTCTTCCCCAAGACTGTAGGGTTGCCTGGGGTTGTTGTGACCAAAATGCTGGACCTGCCACTTGGTCCTGTTGAAACTTATACAGTTAACCTTGACCCATTGATCCCATCTATCCAGGTCCCTTTGTCTCACCATCAAGTGTGCATAGAAAAGCCTTTCTGCAAATAGATACAGTAGGTACTTAGGAAAGATGATAGCTTAAATATCCATCAGAAATAAAATACATGGAGAGTTATTGTGAACAATTTATATTTTCCAGGTGTGATATCTAGTCTCTTACTTGAAATAACTTAGCAAATGGTGTTGGACACTGATGTAATTACTCATACAGGGATTAATGGTATATGAATGTTTGTGTATATCTACATCTAAAGGGTCCAAAGAAGGTAGCATAGGAAAAACTGGGAGATTTTCTATGGTGAGCTGCAGATTGGTCATTATTTTCTAAAGCCGTCCTTTTATCAATGCCTGATTTATACTTGCTGTATCTTTGTCGAGATTTTCTTTCAGGGTTTCAGATCTTTGTCAGTATGCTTTTTACTTTATTTTTATTGGTACATATCATTTTATCTAGTATCTGAGCACAGATTCCTTAGTTGCAAGTGACAAGTATCTTATATGTATTGCTTCCCTTGGGGAAGGAAGACTCTTATATTGCAGTCACTCTAACCTTAATATTTCCCTTTTCCCACAAACTTGCTCAAGGTCAGAAACCTCCTGCAGTTCAAGTATGCCCTGATGCATGTCCAGAGCTTAAATGTTCCTGTAGATATCAGAGGAATATTCAAAAATTTCAAGTCACTTCTGTCTCAAAATGAAAACTTTCATTTATAATTTGTCTCATGATTGTGAGGATGAGCTTCATGGGTGGGCTGAAATGAGCAGCAGTTGCATTCAGAAGCACAAACACCTCATAAGACACTGAAAAAAAGGACATGTGTATGTATAGGTGTATCTCCAGTGCTCTTTATGAGTGTTAAAGAAAAGGGAGTAATGTCAGCATTAAGAATCTCATAAATTCTCACAACCTGAGTCTCTTATATCCTCACAGAGTTGTAAGTTCTAAAAGGAGGCTAAAATCTACCTACTCTATTCAAACTGTTTGAAGTGAGAGGTAAAGAGAAAGTCTCCTTATCCTAAAAATTGAGTTGAACTCTGAGTATAAGAAGGCACGCAAACAAATGCTGTTAAGCTGAAGCAGAAGAGCAGACATCCAGAGCTGCTTACACAAAGCCACATAGTGAAAAAGGGTTTGTTTGTTAAAACCTAGAAATTCCCAATGAAACCTTCAGTTCACCCAATGAAATAAAGTCCTGTGTTTCAGCTTCCTCCTAAGGCAATGTAAAGGCTAAGCTCTTCAGAATATTCAGTAAGAGGAGAAACAAAGTTCTTCAGGAGTCTTAGACATTTTCTTTCTCCTGAAACTCAGGAGGTATCTTTTCACTTTAGAAGCTGTAGAAGGAAAACAAGATGTTGTAAATACTGTATCCAGATTTCTTACGGTGTTATGGTGCAGGCCTATAAAAACTCCTGTGTATACTAGATGTCACTAGAAGTCACTGACTTCTACTAGGTCTCTTTAACTGGATTATAAACAGTTAAATCTTGAAGAAATGCTGTCAGCTGGTGTTACTTCTTTAAACCTGCATATACACAAAACTGTATTGCATAAGTGGGTCTGTCCTCAGGTAGCTTTTAGTTTATCTCTAGAAGTGGCCCATGTTATATATCTACAAAAAATAAGAAAAAGCAGTATATAATATTATGTTGGAATGTTTAATCTTTTCATGTACTACACATAATGTTCTGAAATCTTTTGGTTTGTCTGGTTCTTCTTTGTGGCTACTTTAACGGTGCATCTGTGACACTACCTCATTTCCAGGCTCATCATGGCTA
Organism: Gallus gallus; assembly: GCF_016699485.2. Classification (NCBI taxonomy): domain Eukaryota; kingdom Metazoa; phylum Chordata; class Aves; order Galliformes; family Phasianidae; genus Gallus; species Gallus gallus. The sequence continues at coordinate 41,690,395 of NC_052535.1, read as the reverse complement.
TGTATTCTATGCAAAAAACTGCAAGAACATTCAGCAGTTCACAAACTAAAACTATTAAAAATTAATTAATTTGTTCTGCTTCTCTGTATTTTTTCAACACTATTATAATCAGTTTTACACAGCTTTGAAATCACACAGGAACTAGTGCTTAAACTTACTGTGTATACGAAAGCCATGATGGATTACCTGTTTCTTCAGTCTCTAATGTGCAGCTTGATCAAACTGGGAAGAAAATTTGTGTTGGGTGCTGGTCTTTCTCCTTCCAGGCAAATAATATTTCCTGGAAATATAGTTTTAAGTACCCTAAATCTGGTTTCCACTAGTTTTTGTTGGTGTCCTCCATGCAGTGCAAAGTGATAAGTGTATTCATTAGTGTTTGGAAATCTGTGCATGTATAATGTGAAGGCTGCTCTGAATGTAGTGTCTCCTGTTTCATTGTCACATCCTGTGATATCAGAGACAGATGTTGTTGGTATGGAAGTAGTCTGAACCTTCCTACCACTATTCCACTACACTTTGTTGTTGTGTGGCAGATGGGCAGTCTGACAAAATGACACTGGGCATGCAAGTGTGTATGAAGCAAAGGTATGTCATTGAATTTCTTCCTATGGAAAAAGCATGCAATGGCATTCCTCAATACTTGCTGAACTTTTATGGAGGCCAAACAGTGGATATGAGCACAGTGAAGCTGTGGGTGGTGCGTTTCAACAATGCTTTTGTCACTGCCACTGTGAAATAGTGGATCATCTCTGGTGCAGATTTTTTTACGTGCGTGGCTTGCACACATTTGTTCATCACTGGCAAAAATGCATAGCTAATTATAGTGACTTGAAAGACAGTGCTTTGTAGCTAATTACTTGCTCTATCAAATAGCATTATTTTGTTCTTTTTATCAGTTGTAATTTCCATAGAAACAAATACTAGAAATAAATACTTTCAGAACAAACTATGTAATTGGATATACAGGCTCTGAATTAGATGGGGGCTCCAAGATATAGGCACTTTACATAGAGGACAGCTGTTCATTGAAATTTCCAATCTGAAGTCAATACTTGATCAGTGGGTTTCTCATGCACATTTTCCTGCACACAAAGTAGTAAAGAAAATATGGAATTATTACTACCATTTTAAGTGACAGAAGTTAAGCCCAGAAAAAGTTCAATTTATTTTGATAAAGTGCTACCTTAAATAGTTACTTTTAAGTAAACGTTTGTTCTAATTCTTACTTTGTAAGCTTATACTGATATGTTCTCCATATCTAAATGAATGATGCAATTCACAAACTTTAATACATTTCAGAATTTTTTTCTAGTTGGTAGTAAACTCTTTTATATATAGAAAGGAATATTCATGAACTTAAAGTATAGTTGCAACCATATTACTGAGCTTTGGCTCAAAGGGTTTGTTTGTATCCATATTTGAGTACTGAACTGAATTAGGTTTTGTGGTTGATAATCTAGACCTTACCATAAAAACCTCTGTAATTGTAGGTTTTACGTATGCAAAACCTACATAAATGAGTGAAATTCAAATGTGAAAATTCTCTTATTTTGTATTGAAAAGCAATATTTCAAGAAAATTAATCACACAAAAAGATCCTAGGGAAGCTGAAATTGCAGTCTAAATCATGACTGTAATTCAAACTCTTTTTGATGCACGTGTTTCTGATTCTATATAAAGACTTCACATTTACTATTTCACTGATATTTATGAATCTAGCTATGAACATAGGTAAATTATAATCCTTTTTTTTCTACCAAGGACTAGCTTGCACAATAGTATTTTTTTTTTTAAGCCTTGCCCTATCACACCTTCATCTCTTCAATATCCTCTTCGTTCCCTTCTTCAAAACCACCATGGCATTTTGTACCCTCCAGCCCTCTGCTGCTCCCTGCCCTTCATGTGCCATTGAATTTAGCTGGTAGTTTTCGCATTTCTCTCCTTGACTTCTGTAGAATTCTAAAACGTAATTCCTCTGAGCCTGGAGCTTATGTTGCTTTGAATAACTCTAATTGATGAATTATCTGTTCTGTGCAAAATTACAAAATGGAGAGCACTTATAAAATTTTCCTGCCTCCTTTTGGGTGTTGGTTTCTGGCTGCCTTTACTCTTGGTTTGTTTTTTTTTTTTCTTTTTAGTGATGTTATGTTTATCCATCTCCAACACCAGAATATACCTTTCTTCCTCTTTTTCTGTTTGCTTTCTATGGGTGTGTAAATAGAAGAACATTTTACAGTATGTCTTGATTTATCCTATCTTTATTAGGTGATTTTCTGCAACCTTCCTTATTAATTTTCTGTAGACACTAATGGATTTCTGTACACTATGCATTGTTTTCCTTCCTTGGGCCCTCAGATGTTCAACAAAGCAAATCTTTTTCTCTAAACGCTCTTTACTTTGTGTTATTTATACCCATACTCTGCTTTATTTCTGATGTATTTTTACTAAGTATCTTTATTATGCATGCATCGTTTGTCTTTACTAAGTGTGTTTTCCACCCAGGTTGACTTAAGGAAGCTTCTTTTTTATTCTGTTTTTATTTTGATTACAAGCACAGCAATCTTACCTCCTTCCACAGATTTTTCTTTTGCTTTTATATCTTCAAACATATTCTCTGTATTACTTCATATCAAGAAAACCACTCTGCGGTTATTTGTTTTCAGAATTGAATGTGGATGCTGCTTTGTATTATATATGTGCATCTAACTGTTCCTCCAATCTCATTACTGCGCTTAATGTACTCCCGGCTTTGCCTAGGTAATAAAAATCTCCACCGTCGTCTTAGTACTTTGGCCTCTTCATACTTTTATTTGCTCAGTCAGTTTATAGTCTACTTGCCCTTTCTTTGTTGAAGAATTATAATAGGTTTCTGTAACTACAATAGTTTGCACTTTGGAATGTCTTCAGTCTCAGACCATAAAGACTTCAGCTGATATAGTTTCCACCTGGGCCTAATAGTTGTAAGTATATCTAATAAAGACACATACTGTTAGCAAAATACATGTCTTCTGCTGTTTGCATTATACCTTTATGCAGGTGACACTTAGAGATATAAATGCTATGGTAACCCAAGATTAACTTGCTTCTCTGTTCATTGGAACCTGACAAAAGGTATGCTGCAATTCATCCCAATGTCCAGGAGATAGATACTGACCGACTCTCCATTATTCTTTCGAAAAACATTATTCTAATCACTTTAAAAGAAATAAAGAATTTATACTGAGTTAGACATGGACATCCCTTTAATGAAAGAAAACTGTCTGAAAAAACAGTCTTGAGTCAGAAAGAGTGTGATATTTGAAAGAGCGTTAAAATCGAGTGCAGAAATTCACTATCATTCTTCAGTATTATACAGCTGAAGTTTAAGGTCTCTACGTGAGTCTCTGAGGGGAGTGTTGTTATGAAGTCTAACACTTGTTCAGTAGCACTGATGGAAAACTACTTTGTTTCATATTTCTGCTGAATTTATTTTGTGCTACTTGTGAGGGAGGTTTTCCGTTAAGCTTGTGTGTTAACAGAATATTCTTTGCAGAAAAGTTATAAAATTTACTAATTTCCAGATTGTAAAGGTTTTTGCACTAATGATTCAAAACCATTCCTAGTGAAACAAAATACCCACCACCTTATGTCACAAAACCTTTCCCTAACCCATACCTGACCCTCCCCTGACATAGTTCCATGCTGTTCCCTTGGGTCCTGTCACCAGAGTAGAGGTCAGTGCTACCTCTCCACTCCCTGTGAGGAGCTGTAGGCAGCCATGAGGCCTCCTCTCAGCCTCCTCTGCTCTGGGCTGAGCAGACCAAGGGGCCTCAGCTGCTCCTAACTGCCTTGCCCTCTGGACTCTTGTCTGTCTTTGTTGCCCTCCTTTGGATACTCTATAGCAGTTTAGTTTAATAGGAACACATTGTATGGGAATTGCTAAGTCACAGGCTGAACCAATGACTGAGCACCTGGTGAAGGGACATGGCCCTGGGAGCACAGGTGAAAGCAATTCACCTGTGCAACTGGAAGGTGTGGAACCTGGTTCCCCCCCCCCCCTCCCTCATTTAAGGGCCAGCTGCTGCAAGGGAAGGATCTCTACCTAGGTAGTCAATTATTTTCTCTCTCCAGAATTATGTATTAGACTAATCAGTTATGGCAATCATAGCTTGGCTGTTTTAGAAGTTGAACAGAGCGTTATATAGCTTTAGAGACAAACCTTTTGTATTTTGTTTCTGAAACTGTCCTGTTTCTCTTTAAAATTTTTCAGAGAATGCATATGTTAATTGCTATCCCTAAACTTGACGCTCTCTTCAATACGTGTCATTGTTTGCATATTATTTATTTCAATAGTGTATTCTTTGCAACAGTTTTTTCTTCTTTTTTTCCCAGTAGCACCCTCTAAAAATAATACTTCTCTAAAGAACCCAGTGTGCCTCAATACACATGGTTTGTGTTCAGTGCATTCTATTTTATTTGTAATAAAAGAAAAAATTGTTTAATGTATTTTATTCTTATTTTCTTTAGGGCATATTTGCTAGTCTTAAAACATTATGATCTTTCAATCTAATACTTTATTGATTTTTTTTTAAATGCCCTTAGTTGCTGTGCACTAAAATCATTGTTTAAGATGTTAACTGTGCTATTTTCAAGGCAAGAATTTTTGTGCTAGTTTATGTTCATAATGGTAGAACTAACTTTGCTTGCTAAAACATTTTCTGATGTAGCAGACCATACACTGTGCAGATGGTGGAATGGGGGAAACTGATAATAATCTCAAGAGATGCTAGAGTATGTCTATAATGTGTGGTGCACTGTTGTGAAGAAATCCCAGAGCTCTGAATGAGTTGATTTTTGGAACTGGAAGCACTATGTCATGTGTGAGGTAATTGAGGACCCAAGCTTGGCACCACTGGATGTCATGTGGTTATATTAGTATGCTTGGCACTAATGCAGGCATCTCTAACAAAGCACTGCTATGAAACATCTGTTCTGAATTTCCTATCCATTTTTAATCTGTGGGATTAATGCTGCATACTGAGGAACTGTGTGGGCTGTGTTCCATATAACTGGGGGAGTAATCTAGATTGGTGTAAGTGGATGTATGTTTTGAAACTATAAATAAATGTCATAGAAAACACAGCTTCCTCTATGAGTAACTGTCAAGCTGTAGAAGTTTACAGCTGCTGAATTCTGAATTTGGTTGTTTAAAAGAATGGCTTATGAAGGGGCATGTCTCTGCCCACCACAGACCTTGCAGATGCTAGATAAGCCAAAAGCTGGATCTTCACCTTCAGGACGCCTTCTCGGAGTCTGTGGAACTTGGCTCCCTGGTTAAGGTTCAAACTTTCTTTCAACTGTCAGTCATACAGATCCAATCACAATTTTTCAAGCAAATGCATATATTATTTTTCTTTACTTTTCTTTAATCAACATCAGTAAATTCCTGGAGCTGTAGGGTGGCTGGCAGTGTACAACAGCAAATTTCATAATTCTGGATGCATTACTTGAGTAATTATTTGCTTTTTCTTTCCACACATAGTTTGAAGAAACAATTCTAGTATCTCTGAGCATGAATAATTATTAGTTAAGCACTTACCAGATGATTTGTGTAAATACATTCTAGCCTGTCACTCTGTGGACAATATATTGCTTTCATTTTTTTTGTACAATTTGTAGTAAATTAAGTCAATGCTTCTGATTTCTGTTCTAATGTTTTCAAAACAATGGGATCACCACTAGCATGAGCATATAGTGGTAGTACACATTTTGATTGTATCTAGTAACTTTTTGTCTAAAATTTCTCTTCAGCATGGCTGGACAAGAGTTTGCCAGAAATATAAATGTAACAATGATTCTTTTCATTATACTGTCGTTTTTTTTTTTTAATAGGAGGGATTTCTTCATTTTACAACAGGGGAAGGTCTGTCCTATCAGCTCTTCCTTTATTATTTTTTTCTTTGAGATCAACCACCTGCTTCAAACAGAAGATGTCAGAAACAATTACCATGCCTCAGTAAAGTGTTTTCTTAAGTACTCCAGATATATTTTTGCTACAGCTAATAAAAAGAAATATGTAGGAGATAAATCACATTGAGAGGGAATCAGGGGCAATAAGTATTTTAAAGTGTTGGATAATATGGTGAAGTTGACATTCAGGTTGTATACGTTTGTTGGTACTCACATATTGTAAAACATTACAATTTATACTCTCACAAACTGCACGTGTTATAAAAGCATAACAATATTTTTCTTTTGTGGTTCTACTGCTATGAGAAGAATACTTCAGATTCCCTATCAGAGCCTACCGTGTCATCAGACATTACTGTTATAAAACATATCTCTGTGCAGAGCAGTGGAATAAAATTTAGTTTATGCTCTACCTCACATTTCTTTTTTACACTGCATGAAAAAACTTGTTTATTATTCATAACTGGTATATCTTAACAGATCCCTGGCTTCAGACTCATTGTCATGGATGCTGCCATTTGTAGATCACTGCCCTTGGTCACTGATTCTGACTGAAGGGTCTGAAGCTGGCATCTGCTGGCCATTGCTTTGTCCTGTAACACACGGGTTTTTAGCAATCTATGTAACAGATACAGCTGCACCACAAGCTAGGAGGTGAGCACTGTTCATATTTTTCTTTTTTATAATTTTGTATCCATCACATGTTCAATTTTTACCATACAAACCAAATGAAAATGTGCTATGGATATTCACCTCTGAAATTTCAGCAGATTCTAACTATATCTTTGAAATGAATATATCTTAACTGTATGTTTTGATTAAATATGATCATTTCTGCTGTTTATTAACATTGCAGTAATAGCTGTGTTCTTGGTGATGACAGACTCCCATACTATGTTGGTTTTGGATTCCATAACTTCTGCATTGCTCAAAATTTTATTTAATATATTAACTGTAGAGAGTAGAGTATGATTTCTTGAGATAATTACCTGTGCTCCCCTCCTATTTCCTTTCCTCTCTCCTTCCTTCTCTTTCTCCTTTCAGATAAAACAGCTGAAGTTTCTGGTAGGATAAGTGATCACCCAGAATTCTTGAAAGGTAACCTCGCTCCTAGTATCATTTTTTTAAATTTTCTCACTTTTTTTTCTTATTTATCCTCCAGTAAATCATCAAAGCAAAATAAATAGATGACTAGCTGACAGGTGGAAAAGATCTATCTAATTAGTGGTCAGTAGTTTTCAAATGTTTTAAGCAAGGCTTTAGCATTTGGTCAAGTTCCATTGTCTACTTCAGCAAGTTCAGAAGTTGTCAGTTGTTTCCTCTCTCATTTGTCTCAGCAGTGTTGGGGAGCTTGCTGTTGAAGTAGGACATGCTGAAGTTTAAGATTAATTGTCTTTTTCTTATTGTCTTTATTCTCCTCTTCAATCATTTGATCTCTCAAAGATGTCTAGAGATGCATTCTGAGCTTCCATTTTTAAGATGGATGTGGCTATCTGGGAAATGCATCATTTGTGCATTTAGGAGACAGTTAAATAGCATGCATTTTTCAGCCTATATGCACAGAAGTCTAGGAAGTCATAGCATGGTTAAAATTCAGGCATAGCATCCTGTCCCCTTCCCCTGATGCTTCTATTAATTTCAGAGCAACTTCTATCATGACAACATAAGCATTTCAAAATGCTGTTAGGTTTCCATTACTGCTCTCTCTAAGGAAAGTAAGGCACACTTTGAGTCTATGTGCATTTCATGAAAATGAGTGATTGTAAAAGACTGTATCAAAATGACCTTGGCAGATGTCAACACCAGCACTGCTGATGCATTTAAGTGACTTTTCTAAGTAGGAGTCATCAGCTATGCAATTATCCAGTAGTCAAGGAAGAATTTTTTTTCATACTAAGTGAATGATATAGGACTTGCAGAGCTTGACTATGTGGTTACAAGGTTATCTTGCCATTACTCTTCAGATCTCTGATGACAAATTCTGCATATGTTTTTTGTTAAGCTTCATCGTGGAATTTTTATCAAAAATATAGGAAAGGTAAAAGTTGGATGCTGTCATCTTGACAACAGTATTTTAGAATACTGTAAAAACAACTAATTGAATGTACAAGCATAATGTGTAAATTTATTTTAATGGAATATGTAACATAGATGATATAGAAAATGAATTCAGAGCTCTTGTTTGGGAGTGCCTTCTGTATATTTAAAGGTGTTCAGAAATCACTTTTTCCTACTTAGAGAGGAGTTAACTTAAAAAAAAATGTTTTGAAGTTGAACTTCTCTATATAAAGTATGAAAACTGTACATTCATCCTAATGCATTCAAGCCAATTCTATCTATAAATCATTAGGTATCTCAAAAGACTAGTCTGTTTTATATTTACTTCATATCTTTATTGCTCTATGATCAGGATATTTTAAGACTTTATAAACTCTTGACTGGCACATTACCTGTATGAAATATCAAATCTGGAATCTTTCTTTCTAGTATTTTTTTTATCCTGGCTTCGATAACAGCAGCTTGAGCAGCTCTTATTTTTAAAAGTATATATATTTACTTAAGTCACTTGTTATCCACAACACTACTACAGGAGTAAGAAGTCAGCCTTATTTGAGATTGTGCTACCTTGTTATAAACAGAGAAGTCAGTGGATGCAGTCTGCAATTATCCTTAGGCTATTATTTGTCACAATGCAAAAAAGTGTTATCACTATAACTTAATTTTAGCCATCGCAGATATTTGTAGCACAGACCAGTGCACAGTATGTCAAACTCTGACCCCAAGACAAAAACAAACATGGGTCATGAGTCAGGTGAATTAGCAAACCTGTGTGGAATTCCACTTAGCAGGTGTCTGCAGTACAAGCAGTTTCCTTTCATGAACAGGACTATTAATTAATTAGACATACTACCATAAAATCGTCCTCTAAACAGTTATTTCTGAATGTCTTAATATCCCTACACCATCATGTCAGAAGCTATGGCAACAACTCTAAACATATGGAAAGTTTATCAGTGGATTTCTGTGTAATTTAGGAGCTTTTAAGGAGCTGGTTTGAAATAATTGCTTGTTATCTAACTGCTTACTTTAAATGCAGTGTTTGATGTCTGCTGGGATAAAGGGATAGACTGCATATGTTGTTGGCCATTCTGCTGTTGGCCAGAATGTGTATGAGCTAGATGTGGACTAGAAATGAGCGAGAAGTCTGGGAAAAAAAATGCTGCTGATCTTCAATTTCAGAACTGGCTTTTTTTTTTAATCAAGCATGCTGATAACCTTTTTTTTCCTACTTGTTTCAAAGCAGTTCTGCTTTATGGATGAAAATGACTAAAACAGCTGCATGTTTTTAACGCTGAACTTTGCAAATTGGCATTGTTACTGTTATGCAACAAATATTGATACTTATGGATAGATAAATACAACATGAATTCCTTAATGCTACTTTAGTCAGTAGCTTCCAAAAGAGTAAATATGTAAAATGAAAAAAAAGTCTGACACAGCATACTAGACTAATACCCACATCTTAGGTTCGATCAGGAGCATTCAGAAGCACAGGTGAATAAAATGTGTTTAATGTATAAAGTGAAGATCAACATGTACCTGTTATACTCAGTGCTGAAAGATCTCTGAATAACCCCATGAAAATGTGAAAAAAATTAAAAAAGAAACAATTAGTGGTGTTTTATATATATGTATATTAACTTACATGAAGGGAATACCTGTAACTGCAGTGAAAGGAAAATTTACTTGCAGAGTGTATAAAAACGGTCCAGTTAATACAGTGTACTGGATTTCTTCTAGATACATATTTCACAAAAGACTTAAGGAATAACAGTCATTTCAGAAGATCCTTTCATAGGTAAGTAATTATTTGGATTAAATAGTTAAAAACTTGTCTAAAGGACAAGAATATGATTTTCTTGAAAGGGTGGGTATCACAATGAACTTTTGCAAGAGTTGTATCCTGAAACCTGTACTGTTCAAAACAGTGACAATGACTCCAGAAAGGAAGAGAATAGTGAGGTGGAATTATGTGCTGTTGATACAAAGTTGTTCACAGTAATGATGGTGGGAAAACACTGAGTAATTACAGATGGATATTATGAAGGTAAAGCTGAGTAACTAACTAACAGGACAGTTTATAAAAATCATTATAGGCAAATATCAAGTGATGCTTATGTAGGGGGAAAAACAATTTTGCATTAAAAATGATGAACTCTGAAGTGACTTGCCACTCAAGACTGAGATTTTTGTAGTAGATTGTCTCATCAAATTCTCAGCTCAGTACTCAATAACAATCAGTTACTGGGGAAAAAATGTAGGATATCAGTCAAGGAACTTTATTATCCTACTAATCATATCCTACATATTGCAGTCCATACTGGTCCACCCATCTCAAATAGATTATTTTGCCATTTGAAAGACGGGAGAACAAGGACAGAACAAGAGTCTCAAAAATATAGTAAGGCTGCCCATTGTAGAATGCTTATGTAGGATAGGACTCTCAATTTAGGGGGAAAAAAGATCATGTAGAAAGTACATGCTAGAGATGTTTCAAATTTTGAATGGTAAGAAGAAGGTAAACAGATGGCTTATTCATTATCTACTCTAATGTGAGAATAAAGGGCCTCCAAAAGCTAAGCTAACTATATACCTAAGAAGATATTTTTCACTCACTGGACAGCAGACATGTAGAATTTCTTGCTGAAAGCTATTTTACTTGTATTCAGGTGCAGAGGAGGAAAGAATAAAGCTTGGAAAAGAAGTAAAAGTTTGGACTGTTAGACAGATTTAACACAGTAAGCTCAGGAAATTTTTGAAGGTAAGTGTATTTCATAAAATCATAGAATGGCTTGGGTTGGAAGTGACCATAAAGATCATCTAGTTACAACCCCCTGTTTCAGGCAGGGTTGCCACCCACTAAAACAGGTGCTAGAAAAGGGCCCCATCTGGCATGGCCTTGAATGCCTCCAGGGATAGGGTATTCACAGCTTCTCTGGTCAGCCTGTTTCCACCATCTCAGTAAAAAAAATTGCACCTCTCACATCTAAGTCATCCCTATTTTAGTTTAAAAAGTTGATTTCCCTCCTATTTTTAAGCTCCCTGTAAATACTGAAAGGCCATGATGAGGTCTCCCCAGAGCCTTCTCTTCTCCAGGCTAAACAAGAGCAGTTTCCTCAACCTTTCTTCACAGGAGAGGTGCTCCAGCCCTCTGATCATCTTATTGGCCCTCCTCTGGATCTGTTCCAAGATCTCAGTCTTTCTTGTGCTGGGGGCCCCAAGTCTGGATGCAGTACTCCAGATGGGGCCTCACAAGGACTGAGAAGGGGGCGGTTGCCTCCCTCTCCCTGCTAGCCACCCCTTTTTTAATGCAGTCTTGTGTATAGCTGGCTTTCCACACTGCAAGCACACTACTGGTTCATGTCTAGCTTCTTGTCCACTAGGACCCCCAAGTCCTTCTCTGCAGGGCTGCTCTCAAGGAGTTCTTCTCCCAGTCTGTATAAATACCTGGGATTGCCATGGCCCAAGTGCAACACCATGCACTTGGCCTTGTTGAATCTCATTAAGTTCACATGGGCCCACTTCTCCACCTGTCCAGGTCCCTGTGAATGGCTTCTCTTCCCTCCAGTGTATCAACTGCACTGCTCAGCTTGGTGTCATCTGCAAACTTGCTGAGGGTGCACTTGATACAATTGTCTATGTCATTGATAAAGATGTTGAAGAGCACCAGTCCCAAGACCAACCGCTGAGGGACACTGCTTGTGTCTGGCCTCCACCCAGACATAGAACCGTTGATCACAACCCTTCAGCTGCGATCAGCCAACCAGTTCTCAATCGACTGTACAGTTCATCTTCCAAATCCATATCTCTCCAATTTAGAGGGGTATTTCTTCATTACTGGCTTCTCAGAGCCACAGAAGGAGACAGGATACTAGACTAACTATACTTGGTCAAAATCAGTTCTTGCTTAGAATGTTTATTCCTTTGACCTTTGAAATGTTATCAGATGTTCTAAAAGTATATTGGAAGCACTTATTTAGACCCATGCTTTCCAGACAATTCAATAATGCTGATGTTTGCTTTTACAAGGGAAGCAGTGGCCTTCTTTTGTGCAACTTCAGTGACTGCAGTATTAAGTCAGATGTGAGAGAGCACATCCATGTTTCTTCTTCCTAAGTTACATCCAACAGCACTAGATTAAAAGATGTGTGCCTGGTGTGAAATATGTTAGATCAAATGTTCACGTGAAATCTTGCAACCCTTTACGTCCAGTATCTTGAGGACTTGTCACATGTATGATACAGAGAAGTAATTCAAATGGGCAATGACTGTCATTATAAGACTTGCAAATTTCTAGTTAGACCAAAACTGCTGAAGAAAGCATCATTTTCAAAATACTAAAAGAAGCCAGAATAAGTGTAATGGCATAAGGGAAGCTGTTGACATTCCAGCGTCCTCAGAATCTGAAGTAAAAACCCAGATGAGGTTATATTCTCAGATATTCTCAGCTAATAGGCTTGAAATATACATTAGGGTTTCAACTTCAACTCTTAAGTTGAAGGTATATTTTCACGGAGATCAATAGCAAATCAGCTTGCTCATCATCTTAGGACTGGGGCCCTCGTTTTCACCACTACAGAAAAATGCTGCTTATTTTTTTACTACAAAATCATAATTACTAATAAATCACAATTACAAAATACTATGAGTAAATTAATACACAATAAAATTACTGATCAAAAACTGAGGAAATAAGCCAGTAAGTATGCAGAAAGGCAGCATTAGGGCAATGTTATGCAGTGAAGCACAATCTTCAGGCAATATAGTCACTTGCATATGCTCTGTAGAAAAGCCAAGCAATGTGTGTGGAACATATACTACAATGAAATGCTTAAAAAAAAGCGTAGCTAGGAGGAAAAGAGACATTTTTTTTTTCCTGTAATAGAGACTGTTCCATATAAAATGAGTGTGCGTATTCTTAACTTGGCTTATCTCTCATATCTTTGATCTTTTTGTATGTGTCTGTCAAATCATTTGAGTTACTTTAGCTGCTCTGTCACGAATGAAAACTCATATCTTAGACATAAAGTCACAAACTCCCCATGGATAACATAAACTAAACGGTATAGGAATCATTATGAGCTGAACCTCAAAATGCAAGCTAAGAGACAACTTTGCTGGTACAGTGATGAATTTTTTGTAAAGTTGATGCTACAGTTTGAAGAAGAAACAAAAGCAACTAAACAAGTCAATACCATACACTGCATAAAATTCACTTGCGTTAATTTGTTTTATTGAAGAATTAAACACAGAGAATTAAAGGCCTACCAATTTTTCAATTAGGAACAATTGCAAAGCAATCTTTAGTGAAATTTAAAGAAGAGAAAAAGAGCAGTATGTCTACTATGAAAACATAAGAACAGAAATTGAAAAAGACTTCTTAGCATACAATTTTTAAACCTGAATGCTGTGCTCTCAGTTCAACACGATCAGTTTAAATGAACACATTACTAGAATGTTTCACTTTGCTGTCTTTAAAAGTGCAGTATAATGGAAGTTCACACAATTTTGTGCATAAATTCTTACACTAAATCAAAGTTTACAACCATTAAAAACTTTGTAGCCTTAACAGTTTTAAATAACTTTCATAAAGTAAATACTTACAGAATTAAAAAAAAGTTTATTATGAATTTATTTATGCATATTTTGGAATGCTTACTCAGTTTGTTGCATCAGCTACCTGTAAATTACAACCTGTGTTAAAATATCCTTTGGCAGGAACTCAAATCTGCTGTTTTTTCTGTTTTAATTTCCTAAATGTTATTTTTTGTTGTTGTTTTATTATTATTATTATTTGCTTTCTTTATAAAAGGTGTTGAGTCTTTCCTAGGAAGGTGTTCTATATCTTTACTACAGTAAACAAAGGCAAATGAGTCACTTTTCAGGAACTGATGATATGGTAATTTTGGGAAAATATTGATGTGTTAGGTACAAAAAATTTTAAAAGAAAAATTTCTGAATTTGGAGATCTCAGACCAGATTAATTATATTTTCAAATGTTTCTTAACTGTTACAACACACCAGTTTTTAATCTGTTTTGTTAGAGGCTTAAATAAATTTAGTAATACTGTGAAAATTTTATTGAATATGCCTTAGTAATTATTTATAAATATCTGCCAATTGATTATAAGTCTGAAACAGTCTGGAAAGAGAATTGTTTTCTAATGTGGAAAGATGGTAAGCTGAATTATAGGAACTAGACTACCTGCTGAGTGTGAGTTTATAGAGGCTTCAGGAAAGTGTTTTTGTCCTCTTTGTTTTTAAGTAACACTGTCTCTTGAAAAAAAACCAAGCAAACAAAAAGCCAACCCCTCTCCCGAACAACAACAACAGCAAACAGACAAAAAAAACCCCAACTGTAGAAAATGGGTCTGTTGAGATTTGGGACAAAATGTTGGAGATTTCTCCTCCATTCTGTGTCTTGCCAAAATTTTCGATTTGAATTTGACCAACTCTATTGCTCTAAACCTGAATTCTCTATCTCCCTATTCCTTATTAAGTCTTTCACCCTCAGTTCTTTGGGGATCTCAACTATTGTTGGTTGAGACTTCTATATGCTCTTTTAATATAAACAACATTTTGTCTTGATTCAAGTTTATGTCCGGTTTGATTTCAATTAATATATCTTTCTATAACTATTATAAAAACTTTACACCAGCTGGATAGCATGTTTTTTTTTCTTATTTGCTGAACAACAGGTGTCTTTTTTTACAGAAACCTAGAGAAGCTATTCCTTTCTCTTTTCATCCATGAACATAGGTATTGCCTTTTTGTTCGTACCTTAAGTTTCACTATGGGTGCTCTGGTAATAAAGATAATATATTTAGTGTGATCATAAGCATAATCACCAATTTCTTTGTGGCTGGAACCTTGCAGAAAGTAACTGACTTAGCAACGGTTGAGAGAGGCTGGGCCATTTCATCAACTTTTTATAAAACTAAGAAGCATCAAATATGGATCAAAAATTCAGAGAGAAATTCTACCAATGCTACAAGCAATGTGACTGCCGCCTTATTCTTTTAATCACATTTCTCTCAACTCTGCTAATTCTGTAAAGTGCAATATGGTATAAATAGTGATTTATTTCTACATGGCAATAAGCTGTATCAATAAGATATATCAAATTAATTTCTTCCTTGCTATTAAGGAAAGCCTTGTCATGACTCTTGAATTAAGGAGTTCGATTTTGCATTTAAATCAGTTATTGAACATCTTGCTTTCTTTGAGAAATACTACACATTCTTCTCAAAATTACATTTCTTCTTTGGGCACAGAACTGATGTGTGAAATCATTAATTAACTTATATTAATTACGTGCTAGATCCTGTGGGGAGTTTAGCAACTTTGTCCATCCTTTTTTGTCACTGTAAATTTCAGTAAAACAATAGAGCCACTGCCTATGTATACGTTAAAATGGGTTGAAGTCTCATACAGATTCTGCCAGAATTGTAATCAATCATAGAATAGCTTAGACTGTAAGGGATCTTAATGTTCATCTAGTTCCAACTTCCTCGCCACCCTATAGATCAGGTTATTAGCTTATTAATAGTGTTTATTGTATTTGTGGTTGTTGTAGGCAACAGATAATATATTCTGAACATTGGCTCAGCAAATTGTTAGGTCTATCATGGCAGAAGTAGTGCAAGCAGTTATGTAATTCTCTTCTAGAAAGCAGACTGGCAACATAGATGGGGCACTCCCTGAAGTAGAGTTACTACTCACTTCTCCAGGCTCTGCTGGATCACTCATCAATTAAGTCAAGGCCAAGGAGGATGTGGAAAGGGAGCCCAGCAAGTTCAGAGCTTGGGCTCCTGTTTGTTATCACTTTAAACAGAGAGACAGCCTGGCAAAACAAAGATCAGATTCAGCTCATTTCTCTTTGCTTAGGCAGCTAGTTCTCACATCAGAACAGTCTGCTTGCTTTCTGCTGGTCAGTAGCACCTACAAATCTGTCCTTAAAATAATGAGTAATAATTCAAAAATACCTATTTTTAATACCTATTTCTTTTACTTGGCTAAGGATAGCACACAGTAGCAATCATTTCAAATTTCTTTTTAAGTCCTCTTGGAAAGAAAAAAGAGTGCTAAGGCAGGATAAGTATAAATAATTTAAAGACATAAAACTTTACAGGAATTTTGTAATTATTTCCATAGTAAGGATTCAGGGCTTTCAAATTAAAGTTAATATACCTTTACAAGAATTCTAATCATTTTAAAATCAGAAGTGTGAGATTAAAGCCATCACACAGTCTTAATTTGGTCCAGCAGTGATACCTAGTGAGAAAAAATTTATCTATATAATAAAAAATATGCCATTAAATACCAGCTAAATCTAATCTGGGGTTTCCAAATTTAAAATGTATTTTTCCTGACTATATGCTTATTACCTTATGTCGCTATAAAGCTATGGTAAGGTTATTACACGTAGCATCTTAATATATATTTTATCTGGGAGTTACATACATAATTCATATTTATTGAAATAGTCTATTAATATATCCAAGGTGAGTCAGTTGACACTGAAATCCACAGTTTTAGGCCTTCTAAATGAAACTAGCAGGACTGTTCATTTGGTGCTATTAATGTAGCCAGTGTTACAAAGATCAGAATTAGCCCATCAAGTGCGCACTGAGTTTTTCTCTCTCCTTCTGTGTCTTGCTGTCCCTCCATTTCTACTAGTGGAGATCTGGTGTGGGTAGTAAGGTCAAAACACGACAGTAATGTCTACCAGGACAAGGTAGAGCTTGCTTCTGAGAAATATAATCTGTTTCCGTAAGTTCTTAATATTTACATATTTTATTTGTAAATCATTTTTGAAAACTTTTTTTTTTCATCTGTCAAGGGTTTAATATAGAACATCTATTGATATGAATAAGCCAAATAATTAGCCAGGGTAAGTTTAAGTTGAATATCAGGGAAAGCTTCTTTACAGAAAGGGTGGTTAAGCACTGGAATAGGCTTCCCAGGGAGTCACCATCCCTGAATGTGTTTAAAAACCGTTTGGATGTGGTGCTCAGTGACATAATTTAGCAGAGGGTTGTTAGGGTAGTGTGGTTAGGTTGCAGTTGCACTTGATGATCTTTAAGATCTTTTCCAAACTGAGCAATTATATGATTCTAAGAAATTGTACAGCTGCATGTACAACAACATATTAAAAGAACAAAGTAACATTCTTGAGTGCAGTTCTGTAGATCTGTGATCTGTGATCAAATCCTTTGTTTACGAACAAAAAAAACCGAGTAAGTCATAAAACAGATAGTGATATAACAAAGATCCTCATGCTACATTAATACCTATTCTCACATTTAGCTGGGCAACAGAAAGAGGAGAGAGACTTTTGGTCCATTTTTCTCCCATATGAAATCAGACAGCAAACTTAGAGGCGGATGTAGCTGTGACAATCCTATCATTGTCTGCTTGAGGCCAACTTGCAAAGAGGAGTTTCCTTTCTATTAAAACTTCTTTCTTGCTTGCTCTTTTGTTTCTGAACTATGGAGGTCATCCTAGAGTTCAGAGTTGATATTAATCTAATCTTAGCATTATTATGAGGATAGAATATTTGATTGTTCACATTCATAATTAATGACAAAGGTGTTTAAGAGGGCAGTATGCTTAATTAAGGATTCCTACGCTTTATAAGCAAAGAAACTGCCTTTGAAAGAAATGTGGCATCTAAACTTCTAAGAGTTACAAGTTGATGTACCTGTAAGAATGGAAAGAAAATGAACCAAGGCTGAATGCTCACCTAAGTGGGGAATGATGTGGGTTTGGCCTCCGATCTTCCCTTCATGACCAAGTCTAATACTAACAACATCCTTGGACACATGATGTGAATGTCTTTGTAAGCCTGCTCAGCTACCCTTTCTCTTTTTCCCACCTGCATTCAGTTTTACAATCTCCACCCTCCCAAATTAAATAGTATTGGAAGTGTGGGGAACTTATGAACAATGAGCAATGAAGTGTCTCAGTTAACAGTGAATGCAGTTACCCATAAAAGATCAAAAGCCAGAGAAGATAATAGAGAGGGTTATTAGGGAAAAAAAAAAAAAAGAAGGAAAATAATCTTAGATAAAGGATGACATACTGGGTCTACCCTAGAAGTTGTGTGGTTTTTTTTTTGTTGTTGTTGTTGTTGTTGTTTTTTTTTTTGCTGTCGCAGTTACTTTGGTTATTTCCCAGCTATTTTATGATGCAGTCCAGCCAACAAAGCCCTAGCAGATTTGTAGATATATGAGCTCTTGACTTGTTAGCGTATATTGCTTATTGAAATAACAGATATAAGGAAAAGTACTTCTTTGCAAATATAACTATATCAATAGGAGGACAGTTTTAGTGGCAGAGCTGTGGCAGTAAAATTAAATCAGCTATATGCTTAAATGTCAGCAAGTTTAGATGTATAGAAACTACCAGGAAAAATAACTAGAGAGGGAATTAAAAGCTGGAAGTTATGCAAGAGAAACAGGAAGGTAGAACAATTGATTGCAAAGGGTCTTTACAATTCAAAAGAATTTCCTCAGCAGCTGCTTCCTATATCTAAAATGGCATTTAATAGTAGAACTGTTTAAAAAAAAAACCTAACCTGTAAAAAGAAGTTGTAGATGCCCCATCCCTGGAGGTTTTCAGGGCCAGGTTGGATGGGGCCCTGGGCAGCCTGATCTGGTGGGAGGCAACTCTGCCCACAGCATGGGGGTTGGAACTAGATCTTTAAGGTCTCTTTTAGCCCAAGACATTCTACGATTCTAGGATTAAAAAAATATCTCTCATATGTTGAACTGATAAAGTAAACCTAGTTTTTGGAAACTAAAAGACTTTGAGAAGGAGTTTCTGAGCAAAAAAAGGAAACTTTGGTTTTGTGCTCTGAATACAACAGCACATATGAAAGTTACTGGCAGTCTGGCAGCTAGGCTTCCCCTTGTGACCTGTCTTTCAAATAACTAAATATTTATAGTATCTGAACAGGCAACAGGATTTCTTTCCAAAGAGGAAGGGTCAGTTCTCCTTTTGGGATAGGTTGATATGTAATTCACTTTGATGTACTGTGACTACTATACAATAAGATCTCGTATATGATTCTGTCTCCCCTCAGAAACTCTCAAATTCTGTTTTCCCCCCTGAGTGTAAATCATGTCTCTTATTACTTTTTTCCTCACTGCACTCTGATTACCAGATAGATCGAGGTAGAAATGTCAACCTATGGTAGAGTAAGTGCTCTTCATCTGAAGTAGCAAAAATTCTCCTCATCTGTATGGGAAGTTATAGGAACAACAGTCTTTTCTATACGGATATTCTGTATAAGCCTAATTTCTGAGTTGACATTGTTCAGTCCAAAAGATGAGATTGTTGAAGTGTTATTTCTAAAGCTAAAAAGTTGATGTCATTTTTCTCAAAACTAGTGTTGTTAGAAAACGAAGTAAATAAAAATTCATGTGTTTAAACAAACATATAGTGCCTTCAGGATGAGCCTTGGTAATTGAACAACATCTGCTGGAGGTAAAAAAAAAAAAAAAAAAAAAAAAGTTATCATTGTTAGAAAGGCAGTCATATGGCCCTGCAAAACACTGAGTGAAGAAAAGAGGGAGGTGGTGAAGCGAATCTGAAGTGATATGTGAAGAGTTTATTCATTCTGTACGCTTTGACTGCAGCAGATCTGACAGTGATGACAGACATGGTAAGAGGTTAGCGTTACATCATTTTACAAGGTGGATATTAGCTAATCTAACTCAGTAGCTCTTAACCTTTCTGCCCCACAGCTGCCTTTTTAGCCTCTCTATCCATGAGAAATACAGTTGTCACTCACTGCTTTCAGTAGTAAGACTAGGACAGACAGTTGCAAGTTGAAAACTTATTTGTTTTCCTTTCAAAAAGGATATTTGTATCTCCCAGTTCAGAAAACCAGTAGATAGTATTTGTTATAGTGTTTTTGTCTTTCATATCTCTCCAAAAACAACAAACATGACAAAATGAGATCATCAGTAAACTTGCCATTTGGCAAAAATGAATCTTTGTAGAAGAAACTACCAGAAGTACTCTTTATAGAGGCTCTCCATACAAAAATTGTTGCATGAAATGAACAAACATTGTTCCCTGCAGGTATGACAGTTCTCGATAATTGAGATCTGACACATACTGCATATCTCTAAAAATAATTTAATCACAGTCTGATCAAAGTTTCATAAAACAGATAGTGCTTTACATTTGCTGGAGGCTTATGACAGTTAATTATAATTTTGATTATACCACCGTGCTTTAGGCTTCTTTATATATCAGAAGGATTCCTTCTCTTATTAGAAAGAAGTTTACTTTTATTTGTCTTTGATGAGCTTCCTCTAGTGTACTGGTACTTTGTGCCTACTCATTTAGGTGCATATGTTCAGTAATGACTCCAAGTGACAAATGTAGTGTAAATAATTTTTCTATTTTAATTGTGTTGTATCATTTATAAACTGATAATGTGTGCTTAGTCAAAATATACACAGTTAGGACAACTGCGATCTGCTTTTGTTTTACCAAACCTAGCAAGTATTTTATTTGCAATAAAGAGACTGAAGGGCCAGCAAAGATGTATACAGCCATCTGCTTCTGAAATTAGTTTCATGTTAGGGATTTAAGTCTTGGTGATGCTCTTCTGTGCAGGAAACTGAAAATACTCTTTTTTTGTTTGTTTTTAAGTACATAGTTGAGTATTAAATGTGTAGAGTATTGGTAGCAACAGAGAGCTCACTCTTGTGTCTCTTCATCTCAGTTTGTGAGCACTGCTCTCTTATGTGGCACAAATATAGTTACAATTTGGTGCTTTTGCATGAGACATAAATTGCACCACTACTGCTTAGAAAAGAGCTGACTTCCTGATTAAATAATAAGAAAGCTACTGCCAAATATGATACATAACATGTGTGATAATAGCAGAAAGCAAAATGCTGAGATTGGGAGTTAGGAAAAGGCAATGGAGCAACTGTGGTATCTGCTATACCAAATTCTTACTGCTGTGATACCAGATCCAACTTGTTAAACCAAAAGGAAAAAAACATTAGAGCCCTATCTACATAGGTTGCTCAGAACGTAGTGCCACTTATTGCCAGAGAAACTACAACTGATGCAAAGAGCACAATAGCATTATTTGGGAGAGCAAATTTTTAGCTACAAAATGCTATTTTTCAATATAGTCACCACCATTAGCTGCATATTTTTTTGCCAGAAGTGAACAAGAGCTTGCATGCCACTGCATCAGTGGTGGTGATCCACAGCAGTTTCACAGCCGCTATGAAAAGCACCACCCACTACCTCACTGTTTGGTCTCTGTAAATGCATTGATGAATGTCAGTGGGTGCAATTTTTTTTACATGGAGGAATTCAACAACACCCCTTTGCTTCATAGGCACTTCCATGTCAGACTCCAGGTTGTCAGAGTGCCCCTCTGCTGCCATCTACCACGTGGCAGCAACATGTCATGGGATATTGGTGGGAAGGTTCAACCTCTGCTGCTGTGCCACTAACACCCACCTCTGATGTCATGGGCCAACATAATCAAATAAGAGGCATTACTTTCGGAGCAACCCTGGTATTAATACTCTTAAGATAGTTCCATGAAAGTAAAAGGGGACTTAGCAAAGGGTTGTTGATTTTGTTATGAGCCAGATGATATTTGGGGAAGGTTCACTATAGAGAAATAGTTTCTTAATGTGGCAGTTAGTCTACTAAGTCCAAATTAAACATTGCTGCCATTAAAAAGAAATCCCATTTCAGCTGCTGTATTTCATTTGTGAGGTCTGGAGTCCCTCAACACTGAATTTTCTGCCAGGACATGTATAGAGCTACCTAAATCGTTAATTACCTGGCTTTTATTGTATCCATAGTCTGTAAGGGATTGAAAAGCAAGGCATTTTCTCATTTTAACTATTTTAGACTACATGAGCTAGGAACTGTGATCAGAGTTTTCTGTGTGTATATTTGAGACTTCAAGCCTTGGAAGAGTTAGAATGTCTACGGATCAAAAATAAATAAATAAAAGGAACTGCGAATTGCAGTGAGGTATAAGGAAGGTACTGGTTGAGGACAGAAATGCTTCTCTCCAAAGGCCATGATTAGATGAACTGTCAGGAGAGGCAGGCTTAAGGCTCTGCTTTGTGTCAACGTTCCACCCTCAAGACCACCCTAGCAATAGATAAACGGATATTCTGTCACAGAACTCTCCTTCAAATGTTCTTATCTTAAAGTTGATTTATATTCTAAAAATATAGATTGTTTTTTTGGTCTGGCTATAAGGCTGTTGCAAGTCGTTAGTTAGAGAAATAATCTAATGCTGCAACGCAAACTTATTAGTTGTTAGTGAAAACACTGACCTGTGTAGTCTAAATTTAAATCTCCTCTCCAGTAACCAGAAAACAGGAACAGTCAGGAGACTCAACAGTGCTGTACCTCAGCTTCTGTGGGATGGTGTGCCTAGGAATAACCTAGGCTTTGAAAAGGGAAATATTATTCTGGATCCTGACTCACCGATCAGATGGCTGCTGTTAATGGGATGAGAATATTTCTTAGCTTTTTGCAAAAATGCAAGAATGCTTAGACGGAGTAAGAATGCTTTGTTCTTTAGAATTATTGAAATCTTCTGACAAATAAATTTAGGATTGTTCTGGACATTTCTGTCTGTCTGGATTGAAGCATCTGTTTGTCTCTTCAGCTTCTCTGTGTTCTGAGTCACAGGAATCTGCTTCTGAATCTGTGTTGGAACACTTCTGAACATCTGAGTTTTTTAAGTCTTAAGGTGGATGACTTTCAATATAGTGACAAATCAGATTGTGCAGCATGTTTATTTTATTTATTTGTCTTGATTAGATGTGTTATGAGGAAGATTTTATTAAATTCTGGAATTTTGTAGCATCCAGGGTGATATACTTTGTGTACTATACTATGAAGTTTATAGTTTTTTTTAATGTGAAAATTCATTTTCATTTCTCCATGTTATTCTTCTGAAATTTCAAAACTTATATATAGTTCTCTTAGAAATGTTTATAATGAAATCAACTGAAGTATGTCCTATGGACCTAGACAATATCATATCAAGCAGAGAAAATTCAGTAGAATTGTAGAATAATCATAGAATCATAGAATGTCTTGAGCTGGGAGGAACTTAAGAGATCATCTATATCCAAATCCTCTGCCATGAGTAGGGCCATCAGCTACCAGATAAGGCTGCACAGAGCCTCATCCAACCTGGTCTTGAGAGCCTCCAGAGATGGGGCATCCACAGCTTCTCTGAGCAGCCTATAGAACCTAGATACAGCAAAATGGAGTTTGAGATTATCTGGGAGATAAATCTGACATGGGAAAAAAAAATTAATACCTAATCATGCTTCTGTTTTTTGTTGTTGTTGTTGTTGTTTTTTGTTTTTTAAACAGTCAGAAGGTCGTAGCTCCTAGCAGTGTGAGCAGGAATTAGGAAGTGTGTGCCAATCAGCTTAAAGAAACTTCTGAACTTCTGTCAGGTAGAAATGATAATAATGTTGTTTAGGATCGGCAACTTATGGGGAATCGTTTGATCATTTTCATAGATGGTAAAAACTGGCAGTTGGGCGCTACAAAAAAATTTGTAAGAAAATATTTAAGGTATTGATAAAGTGCAACAGCTAAGGTTATGTATTTGAAAACTCGGACGGATCATTTATGCTCTACCCACAAGAAATTGCTAACGTGCCATGGAAAAGAGAATAAATGTTGCTCAAATTTAGAATGATATCAAATATACTTCTAAAAAAAACCTTTACTTTGACTTTATTCCAGCTACCACTAGTAGATTTGATAGATACCAGTCCCTCCCACATGACAGAAGAGTCAATATTGATTACATTTTTTCAGCTTGAACTATATGAATGTTGTTTCCCAACTTTGATTTCTGTGCAAATGTGTTGGCTTTTTTTGTTTGTTTGTTTCTTTTGAGAAACAGAAAACACTGCTAGTCACAGCCTTAGGATCAACCGCGTATCTGATGTGACTTGCAAGAGTTATCATTTTTTTTCAGAAGCTGAATCGATCCAGATAAACTATTCATAATATCAATTTTTTCTTGTATTTCCAGTGCCATTTTCTATATTAGAAATAAGCGGCTGGGACAGAAATTTTGTTCCTCATTTATAATCATATCATTGCACATTTTAGTGTGTTTTCCTGTTACAACGACAACAGAAGGATCCTCCAATATTTTTACGTTATCACCATCATTTTACATTACTCCTTACAGTTTTGTCTAAGGTGTAATGCATTCTATCCATTCTTGCAGAGCAACCAGCACATACTATAGCCAATTTTGTCATGCACTAATTTATATTCACTTCCGGCCAATTCAGTGAATCCAATTACAATAATACTAATTGTCCCTGGGGCTTGGCTACGTACCCTGCACTTTGGACTGACATCTTTGCTATCATCTGTCTTTGCTATAATACATTCTGCTATAATACATGCTGTTTTTTTTCCACAGCAATAAAACTCTCAGATTCTTTTCTGAGTTCTCTTCTGACAGTGCACATATAATTAGCCAAGAGCTGTGATTTTTTTTTTTTTAAACCTGCATAGCTTTTTTTCCCATGAATTTTTGTCCACGTGTATATTCATGTTATCTTTCTAATGACTTGTTCTACTAGGAATATAGCTCTCTTTTAATTTTGAAACCAATTTCAGGATCTTCTATCCCACACACTTTCCTGCAATTGCATACTTTTGTTCCACAGTACCCTTGATAGTTATGAGGCCACTTTTTCTTGTTATCCCTGTTTCTAGCCTTAAGAAAATACTAGAATTGAGATAGTGTAATTCTAGGTTCAAACATTCATTGGTTACCTGAAATGTACTTTACAAGTTCAACTTTGCTTTCAGCAGACTGCGTAACTCCTGAAACATTATTTCTGGGCTCCTTTCTTCCTTGTTTATGAACCTTTTGCTTCTCAAAAACTCTTAAGAGATTTCAGTTCCCAAATAAATTTTCTATTGCTCCTTTCTGTGCTCCAAAAAATGTAACATTTGTACAGTTTCTTTGAGTATCTTAATATATCTATATGATTTAACTTGGAGATGATTCCTTTCTCTTTCAAAAACAAATGAAAATCTGATCAATTAATAAATTTTATTGTGCCCTCACGATTTCAGGATATCCACATGAAAAGTGTAATGTAAGCTTTGCTTTAATAGTCATTAATTAATGTTTTAATGCTGTATTTCTGAAAAACAGAGATAACGAACCAGAATGACAAAGAATCTACTTAGGAAATTCTATTCTTATATCTTCCTTTATCTGGCATTATACTTTATACACAAAGCATAGGTATATCTTTGCTAGAAAATATAAATGCCAGTAACAAAATAAATATAATGTCAGACACTCCTAAAACACGCTAATATATGGTTTCATTTAATCTTAAAATCATGAGGGGCTTTTCACTTTCCTCAATATATCTTTGTCAGTATAGAAAATTTACTCACCTTTTTTCACTCATTGAGAAATAATTTCTACTATTGAAAAAAAAAAAAACAACCAACCTCACTGGCAAGTCTCAGAAAGTTCTTCCAGAGCATGTAGAAATAATTATGGATTTAAAACTTTTAGCTTCCATTATGTCCTTGCCAATGTTTTTTCAAATAAGTGTTCCTTATTTCTCGTTCTCTTATGGTGAAGAGTGTCATGCACTCTTCTTTTGCTTTCAAGAAATTAGTTATCATATTCTTAGTCTTCTTTATGAAACAAACTGAAAAGAATGATAAAAATATTCAAAGCATTACTTTCTAAATACTGCTGATCATCTGTGTTTCTTTCATTTTGCTGATTGTCTCAATACCTTCAGCTCTACTCACCTTCCGTGATATTACAATATTACGTTTCAGTACTTTCTTTTTGGATATATTATTATTGAACTACTTTTTTCCCCTTTCTCTTCTGTCTTCTATTTCAGGCACTGGATATTCTTACTGATGGTTTTTGATGACTGGTTTATTTATTTCCCACGCTATTCTCTATTAAACTTTTGTATTTAGTAATATACTTGATGACGAGTCTTGCTAATTTCTTTCTTTTAGCTACCATCTGTTCAGGTAAAATATTAACTGTTGCTATGTAACTTAAGTATTTCAAAACACAAAAAATATCTTTCCACTATTTTGCTCAGCATAGGAATATTTTCTTTACCAGACTGCGACCATTTCTGCTCTTCTTTTGTCTTATTCTTTTGGTTCCAAAGAATGACCACCTACATTCGCAAAATACTGCTTCAGTTGTGCTGTCAGCAGCTGTACACGTTTTGCTGATGTTTCTGTCAATACCGGATGATGAGCTAGGTTACATATTCAGAGCAACATCTTCATGAATTTTCTTGCCATTTTTATTTTACTTCACCATGTTGAGAATGTTATCTCAGGAGTGCAGAGTTCCCATTCGTCAAACTAAAAACACTTGGCAATATTAGTGTACTTTTAACCTAAAATCAGAGTCCAGTAGTAGATCATACATTGCACTGTTCTAAGGAATAGAACCACAAAGAACTAAAACATAACCTATTTTCAACTTTTATTATAATTTTGTCGTTAAAAATAATGTGCAAAATGTAGAAATGTATATGTTCTAGATTCCCTGCTATACGACCTTTCATTTGATGTTGTGCATCTTCTAAGTAGCATCAATTAATATTAAATCTTTAATGTATTTTCTTTTGTACCATTACTTTCCTTTTGCGTTGTTTTATTGCATGAGGCATGTTAGACTTACTATTCTATGTCTGGCACTTGTAATGATGGAACTAACTGCAAAATAATGAAGTCATAACAATGTAAGATGTTCTTGGGTACTGAATTTTGGCTGGATATTCATAGAAACAGAAGAAGAGCATGTGGGTATATCACTATAAAGAGTGTCTATAATCCTAAAGCTAGGTGGAATGCAATTACTTTTTCTGTGTCAGCTGACGCAGCCAAGACATGGGTGCAGAATCAGATGTTCCCAGGCTTGGATTTCAAAGCCTTTATTGCTTTCTTACTACTGTCCAACTTAAGCAAACAGAATGAGGAGACTATGTAGTCAATTAAGAAACGACTGAGGGCATTTGGGTGGACGTATCCACTAATGAAAGACATTGCTGTCTGAGAAGATATTTGTTTGCATATGGGCTGAGGCAATACAGCTTGACCCCCAGTGTCATATGCCAAATTTTAGGAGTACAGATTTAATCTAGATGATAACCTGAATTACTTTACACCACTATGATGATCCAGATGACAAAGTCATATGTTGGCCAGTACCTACACTCTGGAGTTATGCTGCACTGTGAAAGACTTAGGGTGCATGATCTGCTGTAAGATGAGCTGCTCTTTGATTTTTTTGCTGGTGGAAAAGAAAAGCCCATGTGTGTTACAGACACGTTAAAAGAGATGTGAGACCAAGGAGCTGTTGGTTGTAGAGAGATATAGCCTGCAGCTCACTGTGAAGCAAAGCTACTGGCCTAAATGCAAAGGAAAGCTGGTTTCAAACTTCATTTGTTTGTGCCTTATATATGTCACTGAGGGGAGAGAATTTTTTCACGACTCAGTGTTGTCTAGGGAACTAGCTAATAGTAAGATCCTTGGCAAACTTGGCAGCATAAAAAAGCGTGGAGATAGCTTTACAAGAGAATAGTTTACTATTCTCTAATGAATAGTGAGTAGGAAGAAAGAGCTCCTGTTCTTCAAGTTTCTTAAAATTGTTTCAATTTGTACTTTAAATCTTTGTGTTAAAATGTCCCTGTTTTTACACTGAGTGCATTTTTATAGAGTAATTTTTTCTGAAGGGAGCTTCATGACTCTTACTAAGAGATTGTGGTGTATTCATAGTAAATTTTAATTCTGTACTGCAGGATTTACAGGACTATTTCCTTATATCTCTTTCTTTCTTACTTCAAAATGCACCAGTCTGATGGTTTGAGGCTGTTGTGGCTTTTTTTTTTTCTAGAGGAAAAGCCTTTTCTAAGGATACTGATTGTGCCAACAGTCCAGGAAAGTTTTGGAGATGCAGATCTTTTTGCATCTAAATCTGACTGGTCCAAGAAAACATTTAAATGTGAGAAGAGGTGAATGAAAAAGGGGGAAATGCAGCTGACATACAGCAGTAAAAGTGAGTGAAAGCTGCAATATTGAAGATGAAATTTTCACACTTTAAGAAAAAAGGAATTAGATATTGTAAGTACAGCAACCTCAATGGTCAGACTCCTCTTAAAAGTTATTGTCTTCCTTATGCAGTATTATAAACATCAAACATTCAGGTCATTCTTTCTCTTCTATGCTTGCTTTTGAAGCATAATTCACATCCATACCCAAGACCTAAAGTGGAGATTCCACATTCTTTATGAATTTTTATTTGAATTATAGTACAGTTTGTGGGTAAGTCTCTAAATGAGCCTTAGCACCAGGTAGCAGTTAATTAAATTAATTGATTGTCTCTCAAAATAAAATGTATTTTCTTAAAACAGAACTATGTTAAAGAGGAAGGTAAATTTAGAAAATTTGAACAAATTGTAATTATCTACTGCTATGCATCTCTGGATATGAGGGAATGATTATTTTTAATGACTTTTCTCCTTTTCAGTGATTATTTTGATATTATTTAGTCATCTTTCCTCATAGCATATTGCAAATTATGTTCTTCCACAATGATGACATTATAATTAAGAAAAGAAGTTACATTCATATTACCCTTTGTATATTTTGACAAAGCACAATTAAAAAACTTTCTTCGGGGAACAATAAAATAAATGAAAGAAAATGTCCCACCAAATATTTCCCTTTTGGTATCCCCTGTTAATATTTTTATGAGCCTCTTAAGCTTATCTAAGAGATTTTTAATGCAGCAGGGTATGTTATTAGACTTGTATTTTTTTGCACAATATCATACATTTCAGTCTTTATCACAGTGGGAACAATAAAATAACAGACCGCAATGCATTAGCATCATAAAGAAAATGTAATAAATGGCTTTATAACTGTAGTAAAAGTTGCATGAGCACCAGCAGCTGTAACAGAAATGTTGCTACAGCAGCATTTTATGACCTAATAGCACTCAGTGGGCTGATAATATTATGTGTGTGTGTGTAATACCAGCAGTTGCCAGGGCTTAGATTTCAATTCAGATAAATAATTGAAAGCACTTTTAGACTTTTCCATAAAATGTTTAATAAGAGATCAAATCCTCGCTCCCTGTAGTGGAAAATTAAATAGTTTTTACAAGGATGTTTTATGATGAAACTCTAACTATTATCTATACGAAGAGGAGATATTGCTTTCTTTTTTAATGTTGTTGTTAGAAATAAAATACGTTTGAAGCAAGCCTTGTTTGCTTCGTCTCTGAATACCAGTAGTAGAGAATGGTACTTGGTTTTACCATAGGTTTCCATTCCATTGGAGGCAAGAACTATAATAGTAAGAATTACTAAAATACTTTGAATATGATAGTAATCATGTCACAATGTGTCTGCATTTCTGGAATGAGAAAAGGACAGAAGGCCTGCAGAAGGGTCAATCTTTGGGAAATGACGGGATTGGTAATCATATGGTATAAATGTGCAATTCAGCTGGAGTTCTCTATCTTCTTTTTTTTTTTTTTTTGTGATAAGTATTTTCCAATCTCCTTCACAGAAGAGATGAAATGTGAAATAACTGTGAGATGGGTGGATGAAAGTATCATACAATGTACAGACTGAGGTCACGTTTGCACTTAAAGCGCATACAATATGTATTACGCTATTCGTTTTTAAATAGGATTTTTGAACTACTTCCTCTGTTTTACAAAGGCTTTATCTGTTTTAAAAAACCTGAATGAAAGAAATAGAGGGGTTTACATTACATTAACTAGTCTGTTAAATGCTTTTGTTTGGCACATTAACCTGCTCCTTCAGTTTTAATCTTACTGTTCTGAACACTTGCATAATTACTAATAAAAAATTACTTGAATTTTCAAAATGCAGCTTATTTGACTGTCATACCTCCTATCAAGATGTCTTAAAACATCTTTTGAATTGGATAGAACTGGAACAATTTTGAAAGTGTGGAAATGAAATCTGACTTAGTTCTGACTTGGAAAATCTTAATCCTTTTGCATTAGCCAAAGCTAAAAGTGGGTGGGATGAGGAACAAATGAATTCTCCAACCATTATTCTTTTTTTTCTTTTTGCTTGCTTTCTGTTCTCACAGAAGGGAGGAAAAAAAAAAAGGTCTATTGTGGTTTATACAAATGAGCTTTGTTAGCATAAAATTATCAAGGTCCCTTTAAATAATTTTATTTTTTGGATTCTGGAAAGTCTGACAAAAAATGGGTAGAGGATAATGCCTTATGCAGCAGAGACTGTAGAGAAAGAAGGGCAAGAGGACATTCAGAGGGAAAAGAGAAGAGAGTTGAAATATACATGTTGAATTTTTTTGGAATTATCACTTTAATGTGCCTCTGAATTTTTATATTATGAATGTTACAATAGATCATCTAGATCTTCTGAAAGGACTTCTTTATTATTTTAAATCTAAATGAATTAATATAGTAATAAAAAGGGATGGAAATATCATTTTTTAAAATTCATATATATATGTGATGAAAAATCCACATAATTATTTTTGGATGCATATAATACAGTTTTGGGGGGATAAGGTAATTCCTTCATGATAATCAAACATAATTTAGTAGGATTTGACCTCATGCACATTCAGGTTAGTTGAAAGATTTTCACTAGGTCATTCAACCTTTGAACAGAGATGAAATGTAAGCCAAACACCTACCTCTTGCTATTTCCTCTTTACTATGTTGTGATTTGGTGAGGGGAAAAAAACAAACAAACAAAAAAAAAAACAAAGAAACAAATGAACAAAAAATATGGCAACTGACAAGATTATTAACGACACTTGAGGAAAGAAGGAACAGTGTTGTGGTTACTTCCATTCCTGTTGCAGAGAGTTTATTTCAGCTGCATCTCTACAACAGTATAAATTACAATTGCTTTCGGGTTGCTAAAAGTGTCAGAAATAAGAAATCTCCATATTTCACAGGTCTTGCATAAGAAGAGTAACTCTTTCCCAAATTGTTTGTTCTTTTCTTTTGTAACAACAGAAACTAGCACAAATGGCCAGCTTGTTCTGCCCTACCATTCTCTCCTGAGACAGGTGGCTCCTTCTGCCATCATTGTTTTTTAAAATCATATTTAATATACTTCACAGGTGAATACAATATAAAATATTCACTTTTTCTATCAAGAATTGAAGGGTCTTGCTGCAAGACAGAAGTAGTAATTTGTCAAAAAACAAAACACCCAAAAGATTCCTTAGAAGACAAGTGTGTCACTGCTCTGTGGAAAGAAATTTAAACTGTGTCTGTGAAGTGGAAAAGCAAACTGTTGTGCACTCCAAACTTGTTCTTTAAAAGCAATCATTATAAACTTCTACTAAGTGCACAGTAGATGCAGGAAGAAGAGCAAAATGTCCATGTGATTTCTAAGATAGGAAGCACTGAGCTCACGAATATGCTCTTG
Source organism: Gallus gallus (assembly GCF_016699485.2). Classification (NCBI taxonomy): domain Eukaryota; kingdom Metazoa; phylum Chordata; class Aves; order Galliformes; family Phasianidae; genus Gallus; species Gallus gallus. Next base: position 41,658,866 of record NC_052535.1, on the reverse strand, counting down.
TGTCATGAGATACTTATTTTACAATAGGATAATATGAACCTATAATTTCTGTAAGAAATAAATAAATATTCATATTTCTATTGCAAATTAAATTGAGTGAATATAGATTTCACAAATGAAAGCAGGTGTTTAGATAAATTTTTAGAACATTGAATTTATAATAATAGAAAGGACATTAAAGGACACAGAGATTTTCTAGATTAAGACACCCAGGTTTTGTAATAAACACTATATCTTCATTAAATGGTTAAATATGTAAATTCTACCAATTCCATTTACTTAATTCTCATCATAGAAATCTTCTTGTGTTTCCTCATAGAGCAAGAAGAATTAATAAAGCTAAAGACACAAAGTGAACAACATATAACTTTTAGCCTGTTCTTTTTTTTCCACTTCCTGGCTTAGTCTCAGACCAAGTCTAATAGATGAAGGTAATGCTGTTGGGATAGTTGTGTGTTTTTCCATAGGTAGCTGTCAATGCTCAATTGTCTCACACTGTGCACAGCTTTTTGTGTTGTTGGCCATTGTCAACTTACATAGGTAACTGCCTTGTAAGCACAGTCTTGATGAAGTGGAAATGGTCTTTGTAATTTTGAGTGTCCTTTGTACATTCTCAAACAGTAGACTTGGACAAATAATCTCTCTGTCGCTAGAGAACTACTACTCTTTTAATATGAAATTGATGCTTGGCCTCACCTGTTTTCTTTCTAAGACTTGCTTGATTCTTTTTTTCAGAGTTTGATTGTAAATCCAGATGTGGCTGCAGCAAATACCTTGTTCTGGTGACAGAAGGTAGCTGGGAGGCCTCTGAACAGTCACTTGTAATATTAGTTTATCGTATGAGGGAGAATGAGCTAATCCTGAGAAATAAATGATGTGTCCATAGAAAGTACTGGGTACCCAAATGAAGCACTTCACATTGCATCTCTCTCTCCCAACTTCAGTCCCACACCTACAAACAAACCTATAAGCATGATGTGAAATAATACTTCACTGTTTCATCCAGTGTATGCTCCAATCTCCAATTTTCTTTCCAGGTGCAGCTTTTGATTTATAAACTCCTCTGTGATTACTATCTTGGTTTCCTTAGAAACCACCTCATATTCATTTCCCATTTATGTTTTATAAAACCAGGTGAAATCAGCTGAGGTGTTTAGATAGAAGAGCCTGGATGAGGCCTCTGGAGGTATTGGTTACAGAGTTGTCTTCATGAACACTCCTTGCATCTGGTAAAAGTTGTTTGTTGTTTGTTTGCTCGTTTTCCTAAGGTGTTTCTAAGAACACTTTAATGATTTTTGGAGCATGATTTGTTGTAGAGCCCTCCTCTGTATTTGGATTTTGTCTAATGAGGCTGACAGTGAAAGAGATGAAGTTCAATTTATTTGACAACGGCTATATATACTAACATATTTATGTTAGTATATTTTCTCCAGATTTACTAATGCTTTTAGTAATTAGATTGTTACATTATTTATTGATGTGTCTATATATTTTCTATGTTGATTCTTTTCAGACAAAGCAAGGATACTTGATATTTTTTTGCTGACTTTTTCTTATTTATAACACCAATGCATGTTTTTATGTTGATCCCAAAGTAACTAATAAATTGAAAGCAGAAAGCAGTTTTCTACATAAAAATACTAAAGATGTTCAAAAAGATTTTAAATTTTCTTCTGTACATCTGCATGTATATATTTCCATATATTAGTAAAGGATCCACTGCAATATCCACACATAATATACAGAATTAAATTTCTAAACTAAACACCTTTTTTTGGCATTTTGCAATTCACTCTTTGTGCTATCTCTAATCTTTACCGTTCTGGTAAATCATATAAGGTGATTTTTTTTTTTTTTTTAATTTAAGGTTCACTCAAGAAAAATGTGTGTAGCATATGATTAGTTATGTGGAGCAAAACTGAAATTTAAATACGTGCACGTGCACCTTATTTTTTAAAATCAGAATTGATTATATATTGCATATTTTTCTCATGAAGGTGTGTTTTATGCTTGATCCCAAATGCCATTATATGTGTTTTACATTTCTCTGAGCAAAGAGATCCAAGGTAGCCGGCTGGGAGTATTTTTGTTTTCATTCCTTACTGCATTTATCTCACTAGAGACCTGGTTAGGAAGTCCTTGCAGTGCGTGTCCACATATCCTCTTCACTTGAAAAGCCTTTACAATTCAGCTGTCAATCTGAAAAGGAAAAAAAAAGATACAGTTACAGCCATCCCAGTTTTTTCCCTGTTCCCTGCCAGAGCTCACCACCAAGCACTGGATAGGTAGTCCAGAGTATCTGTTCTCACCCTGTGTATTGCATATTTGAATTTAATGTGTGGTATAATGTATTAATGAAGAGTCAGAAGTGCTTTTGTTAAGGGAACTTATGCCTAGCATTTGAATAGAGCAAAACCACTTGATACAGCCTCCCTGAATTTCCAACAGGCATTTCACAAAGTTCACTCACCAGATGTCTTAAAGATGCTAAGCTGGGTTATTATTGTATGTGAGTAGAGTTACTATTCAATAACTGGTTAAAGAGCAACAAAAGACAAGAAAAATAATTATTTTGGGGTAGACTGACCACTGCTAGAGATTGGCAGGGTTCAGTATTAGGGCTTATAATGTTTGTCATATTTGTAAATGATCTGGAAAAAAGGGAAGAAAGGACCAACCGTGGCAATGATAATAAATTGCGACAAAACACTATGTGAAGTTACTGATCTATTTCATGATACCAAGTGACCAGACAATAAAATGGCAGGTGACATTCAATGACCACAGATATAAATGGGAAAAGCTATTCCAGTGATGCACTGTCAACTCAAAAAAAAAAAAAAAAAAAAAAAAAAAGTCTTTGGTGTTTATAGTTGTATGAGCTGTGGAAAGATCAGTTCAGTGCTCAGTAACAGCTAACAAATCAAAAGTTAGAATCTGCTAGAACTGGAATAGAAATATCTTTGTTTTTAATGACAATTCTATGTTTTCTGTTCATCTTGGATTAATAAGTGTGCTGCTCTTGTACCATCAAAAGCTTCATAATAGAACTAGAAAACTAGGTGATAAAGATGATAAAGGATATGGAGAGGATTCTGCAGAGAAATTTTCAAGGTTCTTCAGTCAGAAAAATAAATGATTGAGGGGAGAGATGATAGAAGTCAGATCAGGAGGGAATAATTAGAAACAATTATTTGCATTGCTTTTGAGGAAGAATTTGAGGAAGAGGGATGGTAGATGAAATTATCATGGAGCAAATCAAAACAGGACACAGGTAAGCAGCAATCACTGCTTATGGTAAAGTGACTCAGGACACTATGGATCCTAGAAAAATTCATATCTTAAAATAAAACAAAACAATTAAGGGAAGTCATGGAAGGAAAATCATTTAAGATTCATAAACCATAAAAAAAAAAAAAAAAATCTAAAAGTGCAAAATGTTGGAAGTTTGGAGGACATACTGGGAAAACGTCCTTGAATGCATGGCCACTTTCTTCATTTTCCTTAGGTATCTGTCTTTAGTGTCTCTATTGACCAGCATCAGAGTAAGCCTGTTGTATCACCTGAATCTTTCCTCTAAAATCATGCATTCAATCTGATAGTTTCACACTCACATTAATGTTACACTCTGTTATGTGTGACTTTGAGGCTATTTAAAATTCTTTCTTCATTTCAAAAATTAACTAGTCTATATGAAATTCCATAACGTTTTTTTTTTTTTTTTAAGTGAAAAGGATAATTTCTGTTTGATTTATCTTGTGTGATTTTTTTTTCCTCATCAAAGAGATTTTGGTTTTACTCTAAAATTATGTTTTTCTCTATGATTATTATTCAAATAGATGGTAGTTTACCCTGGCAGGAAAAAATATGATACATTAAAATATCATTTATTTTGTCTAAATTCTGCTAAATTAATTGAGAACTACCATCACTGAAGCAGAAAATAGGGTTGGATTTGAGTAATGAAAGATGCCTGGTTAATGACACTGAAGGCTGCTGGAGCACAAGCGACACCATTTTCTCCACTGACTGGGGAGGGGGTTAGACTTAGCAGAAAGCTGTGAGACTGAATGCTGAGAGAGAAGAATATGTTATTTGTTGCAGAGAGCAACAGACAGAAATTTGTAAATAAGTTAAAAAGTAAGAGAATCAAAGGTCAAAAAGGCAGAAAATCATGAATGAGAATGAGACAAGGCAAAAAGTGAGGAGGCAACACAAATAATCAACATGGTTGAAATAAATAAAAAAAAGGATCATGCTTGCTGTTTTCTGCCTTTAGCTATGCAATGGAGTATTTAGAATGTATTTCAATCACATGTTCCTGGTCAGAATCCCAGTCTAGAAACTGGGACAACATCTGAAAATCTATGCTGTGTATTTTTTTTTTTCTTTTCCTTCTTATCTGTTACTGGATGGTGGAAAAATTTTGCATATGTTTCTGTATGAAGACTGTTAGGTCAAAGCTTAAACCAGTGATTGAGCACCTGGTGAAGGGGTGTAGCCAGCCCTGGGAGCACAGGTAGAAGCAGTTCACCTGCATGACCAGTAGACTCAGTGGTGGTTTGGGTGGGTGGATGGATTAGAGTTCACCCTTTCCTAACCTTTGGAGAGTTCAGTGAACCCTTGTCCTCGGAAAGTGATAAGCAATTTCTCCTTTGTTACTGGATTGTGACTGCTAACTTTCTAGGGTGATCTGAAACTAGTTAAAAGTAGCTATGTCTACTACTTCCTATCCATACAACTTCTCATAGGAAAATTTGGAATATAAGTAAAGTGGTAAGTGTTATCTACAGCTCTAGTTTATCTATGGTAGTTCCTTTTGTTGGAGAGAATTTCTCTCTGCTCTTGGGGGGGTATAATTTTTTTTTAATTGCCCTATATAACATGACAGAAGTAAAGCTCTATAGCTTGATTAACTTCTATACACCACCATCTTCATTTTTATATTTTTATGTCACTCATTTCATTGCTTTTCTGAATCTAAAAGAGTGATGAAAAGATCGAGTACGTTTGACATTTTAACTCCCTTTAGAATGCTATGTTTCATTTTTCCTGGTTGTTTTACTTTATTTTCTTCTTTCTGAAGAGTGCTTCTCATTAAAATAAAACAGTCCTGAATTGGCATATCTGGAATGATGTGATGTAGAAGCTGCTGTGGAATTAAGAAAAAAATTTAACCTAATTAATGTAATAAAAAAATGACCCAAGCTAAAAAAAAGTAGTCTCTGTGATACATTGCTCTGCTCCTCCTGACTTCCTTCCTTCAAACAGGGACTGAAAACTGCGTAGACTTTCACCACATAGGACTAATTTGTTTTCAGTACCCTCTGTACAATGCAGGGTTGCACCACAGATGTCTTTCATTTCAGAGGAGGAGTACATACTCCTCCTTTGTTTTAAAATGATGTGGCTATTTTTCAGTCCTATGATTTAGCTTGACTTGACAGGGAGTAACAGCACTGCAAAATCCTGTAGCTGTGCTGACCTTGACTTCCATTGTGTATGGCAATGGCAGCTTCTGTAGGCAAGGCTTGTGGTCCCTTGGACTGCAGTAGACAGAGCCTCACAGTGTCTAGTGAGCCTAGTGAGGCACTCATTAATTCACCTGTTCTGTGTAGATCCCATAGAGTGCAGGATGGCTGGGAAACTACAGATCCTGGGGGGAGGGGAAGGATGGTTTTAAACTAAAGGAAGGGAGTTTTAGATTAAATTTTGGGGGTAATATTTTTACTGAAAGATTAGCAAGTTGCTGGCACAGGCTGCCCAGAGAGGCTGTGGATGCCCTGTCCCTGAAGGTGTTCAAGGCCGGGTTGGATGGAGTCCTGGGGAGCCTGATCTAGTGCTTGATCTAGTGGCTGGCAGCCTTGGCTGTGGCACAGGGGTTGGATCCTGATGACCCTTGAGGTCCCTGCCAACCCAAGCCACTGTATGATTCTGTATTATGCCAGCAGTTCATGACTTGTGTTATTTGAGTTTTAATCTGTTCACATTAATGGGAAAGATAGCTGAAGCACGATTGTGTTAAATTTGCAAGTGATGTTATATTTGTGCTCAGGATCTGACTTAACAATAATTACTATTAACTTATGAGTATTCCTGCTTTTGGTTAGTTAAATATTTTAGGTATTTAAAACATTCTTAAAGATGTCAAGTGTTTGAACATTAAAGACATTTAACATTCTCACTTCTACAGATTTTATTCTAGAATAATTAATAAAGCTACTACTGAAATCAATTCTATTTTATATCTGTAAGAGTAGCGAGTATAAGACAATTACCAGGTCTTCAACTGACATAAGGACTCAAGTGGGTGACTCATATTCCTTAGAGCAATCACTTTCCTCTCTTATATATAAAACATGCAAAAAACAAACAAACAAACAAAACCCACAAAAACCAAAACAACAACAACAACCAAAAAACCCTGTGTAACTACTATTTAGATGTAAAATGTATACTGTTTTGAAGACCTGCTAGAAAATTAAGGAATTTATATTTGGCACCTTGAAGAAGAGAGTGTTGATGTCAAAATGACCTACAATGTACTTTGAGAACTATTAGCCACATATATAAGTATTGAAAGAAACTTAAATTCTGAACAGAACTGTGGCTTAAAGTGCATAGAGCACATTGTGTTTCCAGGATTGTGGATCTATTCTTTTTTTCCTGTACAGGCTTTTATTTTATGATAAACTTTTGGTCTTTTTTCCTTTCTCTTGCAACTCAGGGTAACAGATATGCTTCAGTCTAACAATATCTTACTAATTTCATTAAGCACTGAGAAAGCTACCTTGTGTGTTTCTGACTTAAGCTGATCATGTTCTGTGGTGAACAAGATAGGAGGTGGTGAAAAAGGCTGGCTTAACACTGAGTTATCATCTGACTGACTTGGAAAAGTAGTCTTGGATGACAGGGTGTCTGTTCTCTTTAAGTCTGTTGTTATGGGGTTATGCTGTTGTTGAAAACATAATAAAAAATTAAAAAGTATTTACCATGTTGTTTTGTAAAGTCCCATTTATACCAAATGCTCATTAAGGTAAAATGACAGTGCCTGTAAGTAGCTGAGCCTTATTTGTTCTTTCACTCAATGTTTCAGATGTAGTTTGAGTTTTATCCTGATTAAAATGGAGCCCGATATCCATGAGTATAGGCTAGAAGGCTAGTGATGCAGACCAATGAGCTGGATGCCACTGATGTGTGGCGTGAAGCTGGAGGCACCAGCGTGAGACATAAGGAAGACAGTTTTATGGTATAGCCTAGGAGGCTCCAGGGGGTGATGATATGCTAGAAAATGTTACCAGAGCACTCTAGTCTGAAAATTACTAGAGGAAGACAGATGGATGGGATGACCGACACAGGACAGAAATCTGTAGAATGGCTGATTGGAGGGAACTGGAAGGCTGAGTCTATCTGGAAAAAAAGCCAAGCGTGGAAGCCCACTGGAGCAAAAGCCAAGTGCTAAGAATCATTAAAGCATGGTACAGGTGGGCTTTCCAAAAGCCTGATTAGCAGAGCACAGCGTGAGTGGGTCAGCCAAAGTAAACTTTGAAACATAAATATCACTCAAGTTAGTCATGAAGTTAAAATACATGGTCTGTGTCATGTGAGAAATGACAGACAAGGGGAAAAAATTATACGCTATTTTCATAAGCAGTGGTAGTATGCTGAGCCACTGTGATGCTGATCATTTAAGTGACAGACCTCACTCTGTCACAGACAAGTCACCATGAAATATATGGATTGTGAGAGTGCTTAGAAGACGCAGATTGAAGCACATTGCCAATGTAGATTTGTGTGCTGCACAGAGATCTATTCTTTTGAACATTCTAGTGCTGCAGTGTTTAGTGCCAAACCCTTCTGCATTCAGCACCTGTGCCAAGAAATGTGATAAAGTAGCTTGCAAGGAGCAGCATGCGGCTGCAGCATTTTGTAGCGAGTGCCTGAACTGTTTCATTTACATATAGCTTCACTAGTATGTAGTTCAGGTACCTCTACCTTGCGCTGAATGCTATAGGTTTACTTATGAAAGAGCAGTAGCTGCATTTCAGAAATAATCTGTGTCTTTTTCACCAGCAAAAAGCTTTAGTCAGAGTCCAGAAAGTTGTGATGTTGCTAACACTCATTCAAGAATGTTTATATGCAGAGTTTCTTAACTGAGTAGCTGGATCAGCTTTTTCTGTTATCCCACTAATTCCTCTGCTTGTCTTATTACTGGAGTTTATGCCTGGAATTTGATTCTCATGTCTTAAGAAAATAACGATTTGCATATGTAAGACATTTCTCCCTATCCTGATTTTTTTTCGTTCTGCAACATCAGAAAACTGTCATGTGAAAAAGCAGATGAGATAAACTGGTGAATATGCATATACTTTATATACTTATAGTGTAAACTTACATCTGGCTTTCATTTCTTGATTCTGTTCACATAAGCATATTCATGCAAGGATTTTACAACATTCACCTCATGACAAATTTTAAAGTTTGGGTTTGGATTCTGATATGTTTATAAAATTTCCAGTTAGCTGGCCAAAACTGCTAAAAGTGCGTGGAAAATAAAAGATTCCTTGTCTGTAGGAGAATAAATGAATGTTAGTGTGGAGGTTAATATTTTTATATTATGACTTCTCTTTCTCTCTAATGTGTGTATGTATGTCTTTTTTAATACTTGTATTTATGGATATGTTAGGAAATAGACTGGGGCTAGAGATTCCCCTTGATTAACAGTGTTCTAGAAAGGGATTTGAAAGAGGCCAAAATTGAGTTAGGATCCAAACTAATATTTCAATGCTGTGATAATCTATAACATAAGAAACACTATTAAATCAACAGGAAATGAAAAAGATTGCAGTTAGCCAAGCGACCATCACTCACCACAGAAGCTAAGTGATCCTTGAACTGGATAAATCAATCTAGACTGCCAAGGTCAATGAGTTGCCATGCTCGAGGAAATATGAACATATGTGGTAGGAGCCTTGCAATAAAATGAGCCATGCCTGCTTTTGTTAATAGGTGTTTTATCTGATTAAAGGAGGCAGTCGTTGTATCAGCAAATTTATACTAGCATTTGGAGCCAACTGACTGACATGATCCAAAGAAGAGTTATGAAGTAAAAATGTTGCAGTACAGTTGTTCACTGTTAAGCTTGGTAGAAAGGTACTGCGAACAGCAGACTTTAGTACTTCCATGCAGATTAAAGCTTTTGAAATGGGTATTTTTAGTATTAAGAGATTGTATGCTATTTTTTTTTAAGACAAGTTGGGCATAAAACTGAGAAATAAAAACATGTTACTGGACTTTTGAACCACATTTTTCTTCACCTTTATTTTATTTTATTTATTTCCATACCCTGGTGCCTCTCTTGTTTTTCAATTTCAATCACTTTCAGTACTCTCCTACTTATTTCACAAAATAGGATTTGCATATTGAACAATTTTGCAGAGATTCAAAATACAAATTAGATTTTTCTCTGATACTGTAGTGAAAAAAACTTTAAAAAGTATTGATATTTGTGATTGGCACAATCAGCAGGGATGAAAGTTAAGTTGTGCAGAAAGCTCAATAATGTTTTTAATTAGCATCTTCATATTTTCTAACTGATCATTCTCAGTTGCATCATGCAAATGAAAAATATATTTAAACATGACCCATTGTAGTATTTTCCATATATGATCATAATAATTCACTGCATTTTCAGTAACAGTACAAGATCTTTACACTGGCTGTACTCATTTTTGTAGTCAAATGAACTTATTCGAACATCCAGTACTTATAACAAGCTCTATATTAATGCTTTTAACTGTTAAGGACTCTCCTGTTCAGTTGAGATTCTGGATTACAACATGACTGTTCAGAAAAGGATGAAAGAGAGACTGCTTGAAGGACAGTGATAAGAAATTGCAAGGCTTGCTGTTGTGCAAGAAGCAGATTAAATGGAAATTGTTCCAACCAGAATGTTCACATCTGCCACTGGTCAAAGTAAAAGCACTTGTAGCATGCTTCTGAATGCTTTTTCAGAGTGGTTTTCATATGGGAGCATGTGTATCTCTGAAAGCCATGACTAAAAGGCAAGAGTTGCTGTGGGTTAAGAAAATCTGTAGTTAAGAAAATCTGGAGAGAACTTTGAGTTTAACTTTTGGCTAAAAGGAGTTGAAGCTTTAGAAGAAATATGCACTTCCTATTGGATTCCTCTTACAACTAGGAAAATGTATTTTTCAGGTTCTTTGTAAGCAGATAAGAATGTGTAAAAGAGACATTTACTTTTCCCCTTTCAAAGAAACAACTTGCACATTTAGATAGCTGTCTATGTGAAAATGGAAATGCTCGCTTGGGATCATCACGTTGACGAGTAATTTCTTTAAACAGAAACAACAGGATAAAAACTAGCCATATTTCCTTTGGAGGATTTTTGGTTAACCTAGGCATCGTAAATCCTATGGTTTATACAAAATTTGTAGAAACTTTGAAAATTACTACTCTATAACATACACTAGTGAAGTTATAAATTGATGTGGTCCAGATTTAGCAGAATAAATATCTTCATAGGATTCAGTTATCAGAACTGTCATACTGTGAAAATATGTTCAACTGCCTGTGAAAATAAGTAATTTAAGTAATAAGTAATAAGTAATCAGTAGGTTTTTATATGCACTTGTGATTGGTCTTCACCTGGACAAAGATCCACTGACCACAATGCTCTGGCTGTGACCATCCATCCAACTCTACATCCATGGAATAATCCAGCATTGAAATCCATTTCTCCTCAAGTTAGGGATGAAGATGTGGTGGGGGACCACATCAAAGGCCTTGCACAAGTCTAGGTAGATGATATCAGTTGCCTTCCTTTGTCCACTGATGCTGTCACTCCATCATAGAAAGCCACTGGACAGGTACTGATACTGTCCTGGTACTGTACTGGTCAGATACAATCTGCCTTTGGTGAAGCTATGCAGGCTGTCTTGGATCACATCCTCATCTTGCATGTGCCTTAACATAACTTCCAGGACGATCTGTTCCATATTCATACCAGACACAGATGTGAGGCTCAACAAAGGTGAAATCACATAATTAGGGCCAACCATTAATTTACATTGCATGAACAATAACATAATTGAAGATCCTGTACAGGAACTCTGGAGCAGGCTGTCAAAAGATAGAAGTTTGTTCTTCTGTCATTCATGGTACCCTTTGCTGCCAGTATGCAGGTGATGTGTTTCATTTGTTGAGGCTGAGTGACTGCAATGTAGACATAACCAAGGAGGTTTTTCTCAAGATGACTTCAGGATGTCTTGAGATTGGAAGGTCTTTGTGAAAACAGGTATTTTTTCATCATGTATTTTTCTAACAGCAATTAGAGCTTTGATTTGATTAGATGATTAGAGCTTCTTTGAAAAGAGGGTGTTTCTTGCTGAGGGGACTAAACTTTTTCTAGGTATTCACCAATTGCTGGAACATAAAATTTAGAATGTGATCACTTAAATACCCCATCTTTTCACATTTTAAGCTCTTTCTCAAACTGGTGATCTTCAATGAGACACCTTTAATAAATTGTTCTTACAAATGCTGGTGTGGTTGCTTTTGAACTTACATGATTTCCCAGTGGCATGCAGGTGGCTGTCAAGACAATTAACATGTAGGCTGTCTATAGCTCAAGTATTAGGCAAGCAGCATTTTCAAAAAATACACAGTAGCTCCAAAGGTTGGTGATGGGCTTCTGACTGGACAACTTGCTTAGTATGCAGAAATTAAAAAAAATCTTTTCACACTTATCATTAAATACCTTACTAATAGCAATGATTTTCTTTAATAATTTTAGACTTATCTGAAAATGTATAGCTGAAAGTCTATATCTCTGCTCCAGCCAGTTGCCAAGCTTTTCATAATGATAGGTAGTGGTTGAACCTCCCTCTCCAGCGTTATTGGTGGCATCCATTCTGAACAGACTCTCAACTCCAGTACAAGTCTGAAACATTGCATTTAGTCTATTTCAGCAGCAAATAATTTTTTGAAGATTCTTTGAAGCAAGAAACCTTCCCCAGTCAGATAATTTCATACCTTTGATAGTTCTGTAGTGTCTGCCACCTCAATATCAAGCCCCATAGCCAGACAACAACACTAGTTAGATCTAGCTTTTCAGAACATCTATACCTACAATTTCCAATATCACATAATTTCAACTGAAGTATTGCATAAAATTACTGAGACAAATTACGCAATAGAATTTAGAGGCTGAATTAATCCACAGAAAAATGTATACTGGCATCACAGGGGGATTTTTGTTGGGGACCAAATACACTAAACAAGATGTGGATATGTGAAGTGAAAAAGAATTATAAAAAAGTTATTTATATTGAACTGAATTCACATATTTGTCTTGTTAATAATTTCAAAACTGAAATTCTTATGTTATGCACAATAAAGAGGAATATTTATTGTGCAGTCTTATCTGAGTGCGTTACACTTCCACAGTTAAAGTCATTGTGAAAGGGGAGAAAGCATTTATATACTACTTCTATGCATTGTGCTTGCAAATTATCTCTTCCTTATCATAGACATCTCTGAAAATGATCAGCACTGAGAGATTTTAGGGTCAACATTTCCAAACTTTAGCTATGAAGCAAATATAATTCTTGAAAAACAATTGTGAAGTCACTGTACCACAGACTGAAAAACTACTTTTGTAGATAGTGGATCTTTCATGTGAAAGACCCAGTTAACACTTTAAAATACACAAATCCTCCCAGTTTCTGGGAAGAGTTGAGCTAGCCTACTGTATTTTCTGTTACTTAAAGAAATGTCAGATGTACTGCAGTCAAGTAAAAAGATCTGTCTGCAGTCAGCAGAAATTTCCTTTTCACCCTGGAAAGATGGATATGCTTCATTATGGATGGGTATGGTTGATTAAAGTAGTTATACCATCAAAAGCAGTTCAAACTATCAATATTTTCAGTACTTTAATAAAAACTGAAATTTTAAGCACCATATAAGGATGCTTGGAATAGGAATATTTTTACATCAGTTTTAACAGCTGATGTTTAAGATAAGGTTATTAAAATGACATTCAAGTGATAATTAATCAAAACAGACCCACATAGAATCATAGAATCGCTAAGGTTGGAAAAGACCCACAGGATCATCCAGTCCAACCATTCGCCCGTCACCAATGGTTCTCTCTAAACCATGTCCCTCAACACAACATCCAAACGCTCTTTGAACACCACCAGGCTCGGTGACTCCACCACCTCTCTGGGCAGCCCATTCCAGTGCCTGACCACCCTTTCAGAGAAGTAGTATTTCCTAATGTCCAGCCTGAATCTTCCCTGGCACAGCTTGAAGCCATTCCCTCTAGTCCTATCACTAGTCACCCGAGAGAAGAGGCTGACCCCCAGCTCACTACAACCTCCCTTCAGGTAGTTATAGAGAGCAATAAGGTCTCCCCTGAGCCTCCTCTTCTCTAGACTGAACAATCCCAGCTCCTTCAGCCGCTCTTCATAAGGCCTGTGCTCCAGACCCTTCACCAGCTTTGTTGCCCTCCTCTGGACACGCTCCAGGGCCTTGATGTCTTTCTTACAGTGAGGGGCCCAAAACTGGACACAGTACTCAAGGTGCGACCTCACCAGTGCTGAGTACATAACATATTGGAATTTCTTGTGTTCACTTGGATGTTGAACATAGTAATTGTTCTTCTTTTTATTAATAGAAACAGAAAAAAATATGAAGTTACACCATTTAACATCTTTGAATATAGGCCAAGAGAGTTGAAATTACCCTAAAGAAAACAAGGCTTAGTACAAATAAAATAATGAAGCATGATCATTACTGATTTAAGAGCCCATAATTATGCTTATTTATACCTGACTTAAGGCTTACAGTTAACCATACTCATAAATGTCTTTTATTCCATTGAAATTGGATCCGACTCTTAGGAAGAATTAATGGCCCTGTCACACTAGGGTACTTAAGGACTGACTCCTAATTAAGAAATGCCTGTTTTTTAGGTAAGGCTGAATTCTCTTCAGCCCTGCTACTCTGTACAAGGCACTGTGATAAAATCTTTTGCGATCACTGAGTCATAGAATCATTTGAGTTGGAAGGGATCCTTAATGGTCATCTGGTTCAACTCCCCTGCAATAAACAGGGACACCTACAGCTCCCTCAGGTGCTCAGTGCCTGTTCCAAACTGATCTTGAATGTCTCCAGGGATGGGGCAACCACCACTTCTCAGGGCAACCCGTGCCAGTGCTTCCCTGCCCTTGTGGTAAAAAATGTTTTTATTATATCCAATTCAATTCTCCCCTCTTTTATTTTGAAACCACTTCCTCGTTCCCTGTCATAATCAACCCTGCTAAAGGGTCTGACCTCTTCTTCCTTACAGCCCCTTTTTAGACACTGACATGTTGGTCTCAGATCTCCCCGAGCTGCCCCAGCTCTCTCAGCCTGTCCTATCATGTCTGGGATGGATCCTCAGGGCAGCTGAGCTGTAAGAGCAGCCATCCTGACTTCTCTGTTTCCTCCTCACGACTTCCTCATGACTTTCTCATGTCCCACTGGTCAAAATCAAAAAGCTGGTGTAAGGCACTGATTCAGGCATGAACTCAGATAAAATATAATAATTAGGACCTTCAGTTTCAAAGCAGGTTGGCCAGAGTAGCTGGACAGATAGCCTAGTCCTCTAAAACATTCAGTCTTCCAACATATTCAAATCTTTGCATACCCAAAATTGCTTGTAAATGGATAATTACTCTGGTTAAGTATAGGCATTACTGACATCATGTTTTCCCTAAGATTGCTTTTATCATCATGTCTCTGACACTCATATGCCTGTAGCTGCTCTGTCAGTGAACACTGTAAGCATATGTCTATCACAAATTATCAATAGTACTTCCAACTGTAACACTCATGCTGTCATTGCTTCCAGTTTGCCTCCAAGTGATGTTTCATACTCTTCTCCTCACTCCTCCCTCAGGAATTTTTACAGATATTTTAGTGAATATAGAGAAAAAAAGATGGTAACTGCCTCCACTTTTGTCCTATACATAGTGTAATAGTTATTTGTCTTGTAAAAAAGCACCATCACTTTTTCAAGAATCCTCCTGAGGGTATTTGTGCCAAATATTTATTTCTAAAAAATGTAAATGTATCATCCATGCTGCTTAGTTCTATAACTTTACTGCCTGTTAAAATTTGTATATATCCCCACTGATTGCTCCTACCACATCTGCTTTAGTGAACTGAAATAATAATAAAAAATATTATCCTAGCTATTCATCTACTCTTTTCTTCTGTGCTTCTCTCTTCAGCAGGGTTGTTGACTCTAAATTCAAACGTACATTTTATGGCTTATTGCTGTGAGAGCAGGGATGTTATTGACAACACTCCAAGGTGTTTAACATGTGTCTTGGAAATGAGATTACAGCCACTGAGGGAATGTACAAGGAGAAAGGATTTACAAAATGTTAGAGGCCTAATTAAATGGAGGGGTATTGCAAAACTTCTCCTCTTTAGATGTATCAAAATATGAAAAGGTCTTCCCTGATGCTTGATGGAGTGGCTCTTATACTGATTTTTCTGTGGAAAGTCAAATTACACTTCCCATACCCAAACTCAGAATCTTCATATATTAGACACTTTGATGAGAAATAAGTATAAACTCTGCAGTGCAAGAGTTAAGAGTAAGGATCATCCAGGATTGCACTGGGGAAGGCCTTTTCATCACTGCACAGCAAACTTGCGTTCTGCTTTATATCCTCAGAAAATATGTGAAATCCCACTCCTTTTTCCCTCCATCCTTTTGTAGGGGAATGTTTGAAATCTCTGTATGAACAGTGAATCAAAAAAAAAAAAAAAAAAAAAAAAAAAGAAACAAGAAAGTATTTTCTTAAGGGGAAGAAAGTTTGTATTGACTTTGAAAATCGAGAAAAGTGTAGTCCAGAGGAGTAAACAGCAGACTTGAGAAAATAACAAATGTTCTGTCCCCTAATGTGTATACAGACACGAAGCAATCAAACAAAAATGAGATTGTGCAGCTAATAAAATAAAGCAGACCAGGCTAGCTGGAGCCATTTACAAGTGGCCGTTGAGAGTTCCACATCACTTCTGAATGGCTACTGGCAAATATGTACCAACACTTGATCTCTCTTGGGAAGCTATTTAATTTATCTCCAAATCATCTGTCTAACTCCCGGGTGGCTGTTTATCTTGTATCAGTATGTTTCTCTTATCGCTAAAGGATTCTACTCTTGTTTGATTGTTGTGTTTTTTTTTTTCTCCCTATATTTTCTCTTTCTTTGCAGACGGTTTATCTCCAGTTTTCTTTCTCTAGGGGAGTATGTGCATAATTTGTTTGTCAATAATAAATAATGGACACATTTTATTATGTGTTACTAATGTTCCTATGTAGGAGGACAGAAGGAAAAATCTTATAAAAAATGTACCAACTGTGTATTAACACTAGTGGTGCTTGGCACATATTTTTCTATTTGTTTGTTGTTGTTGTTGTTTGTTGGTTTTGTTTGTTTAAATTTTGTTCTTCCATATTTACATTTTCCTCTTTCTTCACATGCATGAAAATGTTTGTATGCATACATATAATATTCACTTCATAAAATGCATGTTAGGTAATTTGAACTTTTCTTCAGTAGAGACATAATGTTTCTGATTATTTAAGAAAATCAAGAAATGACTAAAAGTTTTCCTGTAGCATCAGACTCCAGGCATTTGATGTATTTTCTTTCTTTAACTCTCTATCTAAAAAAAAAAAAAAAAAAAAAAACCTTAATTTCTTTCTTTCTGAGTGTCATGTTTTTCCTGTTAAAAACAAGTCCTTTCTTAGCAATGACTTGAACTTACCTCATCTGTCTATATTTGGTAGTCTTAAAGGATAGTATCTTGTTGTCTTTGCTCACTTCTGGTAGCAACTTGCTTTTCATTTGTATCTTCCTCAAAAATTTTAGTGTGATTCCATGAGTTATTGGTTCTTCTATTGCTGCCAAGGTTCTGTGACACAAACAGGCAGGACAAGAGCGTATGGGACATCTTCTGGTTGTTCAGATGGGCAGAATTTAAGACAAAAACAAGGCTAATATTAAGAAATCTAAGCAAAGATACCAGAGACTGTCTCAGTGTAATATTTTACATCATAATGATTGTGATGCTGTAAAATAGAAGCATCAGCAATCATAGAATTCTGCATTTCAGAAAACCAACTCCACTGCTGAATGAATCTTTCCTCTGGTGACTTTCTTACTTTCCAGCTCTGTGCTTTGGCCAAAAGCACAGAATTGCCAGCCTGACTGTGGTCCCTGCCTGCAGCAATGAGAATGATAGCTTGGAGTGATCTTCTGAATTCTTCAAGATGCCGCTTTCAACAGTAACCTTATCACAGAATTCCCTCTGAAAACACACCGAGAACTGTTTTTTTGCATCTGCTAGCCTTTGACTCCCACAATTGCTTTGAAAAGTACAGATCTGTTCTAATTAATGGCATATGTATTCACAGCAATTTTATCTCCACTTAGTTTTCTTTCAGTACTATCCTTGTCCTTAATATCTGTGCGACCTGTTATGTCCCTCTTGTTCCCCATTTTAGACTCATGGACAGGCCTGATGTTACCTGCTTTAGTAACACTGACCATGTACTCCCTCAGTCATTCTTATGTGTCTGCACCAGTGCCAATACAAATACGACTTTTGTGGTAATGGCTCTACATACGGTTCCACTGAACTTATCAGCTTTCCACACAATAGCCTTAAGACTTCCAAGGTTTATCTGAAAACAGCTTGATGTCCAAGTGTTAAGCTTTCATTGCCTTTTCACAGGCATAACATTGATGAATTATATATGCAATTAGATCAAAACAAGCACCAATTTATTTTATTCAGCTGTCCCATTTTATTATTTCCAGGCATACTGTAGAAATCAGCATTATTTTATTCTCTCAGCATTCCTTCTATATAGTGCTATTTCTGTACTATTGTATTCTGTACATTTCTCTCCATTTATTACTTCTACATTTATTTCACGTGATGCTTACTTTCTTTCTGTGCAGTCTGTCCTCTGCTCGTAATATGTCTCACCTCCATTCTGTCAACAAATTTTGTTAGGTGTCATGGTTTTATGATTTTTGGTTCTTGGTATTCCACATCATAACATCATGTAGTGCAGTGGGAGTTAAAGTGTTAATGTTCCAGTTCCGGGCACCTGTCCAGAAGAGAAGAAGAACTACATACCCCAGGGGGCTTTGCGTTCAGAGAGGAGATATAACCCCTGGCAAGGTCACCTGATGTCCCTTTTTTTTGGCTCTCCCTCGTCCCTGCTGCTCGACCTGACTGCGTGTCTCACCTCAGCATTATGGTGAGGCCTTTTCACCTTTCAGACATTCTCATTATATTTGATTTATTAGCTTCAATTCTAATTATATTGTATTATAGTGTGTTAGCTTGCATTCCGATACCATATTTAGTAAATTAGTTTCTTTCTCCTCAGATCGTTGCTGCTGTTTTTAATTATTTGGAATCCCCTGTTTCCCTTTTCCAGAGGCTCGGATTCGCAAATCCCTCTGTCCCAATAGTCACAGAACTGGGCTGAACCAGCCCATAAACCATCAACATTAGGATACGTCTATATTTTGCAGGAAAATTTTAACTTCCCTCCCACCCTTATGATTCCAATAGGGTCTTTTCAGATCATTTCTGTATTTATTCTGACTAGTCTCTGAACAGAAAGTCACAGCCTGTTAATGGCTTTTCTGGTAGAAAACATAGGTTCTACTCAAAGAGAACACTGTACTGATTTCACTGTATGAATATCCAGGGTCTTCCACCTTGCATGATACCCATGCTGAAAGATACTTAAGTATACACACATATTTATATATTAAAGAAATTCATGTGGAATTTACTTTCAAAATCAGTGGTATGTACAAGACATGACTGCCACAAAAACCAAAATAAAATTCACTATTCAACATAGATGTATTCCTCACACGTCTGCAAGAACAGGCTCTGTGCTTTGAACTTTTTTGGGAATAGGACCAAATTGGCTGTCTGTAACTTAGAAATGTACATCAGTCACTCAGTGAAGAATGGGAGTAAATTAATAAGCATTGCCCACCTATGAAAGAAGGGTTGCATTAATAATGATCTACACATAGCAGTGGCACAATGAGAAGGAGTAACAATGATTACTGAACTCTCCTAATTTGTGTTTTGTTGAGACATTCCTCAAGGCTGACTACTAGGACAGGTATCTGCTTCTTTTATGCGCTTCTTTTACCAGATTATTTTACATGGCCCTAACACTTCTGCCAGCAGCT
Organism: Gallus gallus; assembly: GCF_016699485.2. Classification (NCBI taxonomy): domain Eukaryota; kingdom Metazoa; phylum Chordata; class Aves; order Galliformes; family Phasianidae; genus Gallus; species Gallus gallus. Next base: position 41,639,556 of record NC_052535.1, on the reverse strand, counting down.
GAAACTCACTTGTGTGAGTGGAGAATTAAGTTCTAATTCAGTTATTTCATTATGTCACACAGAGTGTTTTGGCGGAGATATTGCCTCTCCAGAGTGCATGTTTCTCTAGGTTCTTGGTTATGGCTCTCCCCATACTTATGAAGACATAAGTGGTAGACAATGGAACAATTAAGTCATTTTGGTTCCCTACAACTTTCTTGTGAACTTGAGCAATACCTAAAATGGAAATAAAATAATTCTTTAGAGTCACGGATAACTCAAGAATTATTGCACTCCCATAAATGTAAGGAAGTGGGAAAAAATGTAAACAGTCATCTATCATTTTTAGTCTTTAGTCTCTTTGCTCATAGAGGCTAGAAATATATTTTAAATGATAGTTTCTAAATCCAAGCCCACCTTCTGCAGAGCTTCAAGAGCAGAGGTCAGAGGTCTCTTGTGGTTAAGTATTAATTTTTCCATGACTGATACCACGCATATGAAAAAATATAAAGGCTACAAAGAGGCTGCAATGAGACTTTTTTAAAAATACAGCAGTATGTCTAAGTGCTGTTCTTCTGCTTGCTTTAGAGAAGGATTTTAATCCATGAAAGATGCCACGGGCAGCAGCTGCCTTCTTGTGACATTAGATAAAAATCTAAATTGGTCCCTTTCATACATTTGCCTGCTTGTGGCTATAAGTAGAGTGGGCAAAGGATTTTGTTTCCTTTACAGACAGCTTGATTTTGGAAAATAACCTTTTATTTCTGAGATGCTCTGTCTGTGTCTCTTTCACAGATTTTTTTTTGTGAGCCAAAGATAAATACTCTTAAAAAGAAATCCATATATTCGTGAAAAAAAAGCGTACCTCTAGCAGTATCAAAATTCAAATTAACAGATTAAATGTGTACACCAAAGGTGCTGTTGTTTAACAAGGTGTGATAACTAACAAGAATTATAGCAATTAAACAGCAGATAGGCAATAAAAGTAGCAGGAATCTGATAGACTTTCACAAATTAAAGACACAAATTAAAATTTTTTCTTATGTCAGTTGTAGAGATCTCTGTTTTTTGGTGCACTAAACTAAGTTCTGAGCTGATTCTCAGATGTTTAGTACTTTTCCATTCCCTCCTATAGGATTTTCATCACTGAGACTAAGGGTGAATTACACTGGACATCGTGCACAACTACAGCCACAACATTTTGTATTGGTTAAGCTCCTGCATACGCAGCTGCAGAATTGAAAATGCATCTTCAGGCATGAATTGTTCTTTGTTCAAAATCTAACACATTACAGTTTCTTAGTTGTAGTTTTTTTTTTTTTTTTTTTCCCCGCTCTGACAGCATGAGCTCTATTCTGTATCTGTGTTCATACAGCCACTGGCAAACCAGAAAAGTAAGTGATGTGGTGGCACAGTAGAAACAAGAGCTTTTAATCACACCAACACTGTTGTCTGGAGGGAAAAAGAGAAAGCCAGTACTAGATGTGCAGAGGAATTAGAGAGAGACCGGAGCAAGCCCGTGGAGGATTTTATAATCAAGAAGTTCATTTTGCACTGGGTTCTGAAATTAATGAGGAGCCAGTGGAGTTGTCTGACAATGGGAGTGATATGAGTTAGTGTCCAGGGATTGCTGAAGTTATTCTGAGCCAAGACATATTGAATTGTTCATTGTTTTCTCCCCTAAACACTCTTATAATTCAAGTACTTCATCTTAAAGAATTATCAAATTCTCTCACTCTGGCTTCAGTTTTCCTTCCTTTCTCAGCTGTCTGATCATGCCTCAGATAATCAGACTTATCCCATCTCCCAGACATATATACCTGATGGCTCCCCTCTCCCTCTGTGCCCATCTTCTCCTATGTACTGTAGTTCTCTTTTCCACTTCATATTTGCTAGCTGTTACCTCTTGTCTTCTTGCACAGTTTTGTTGGACAAATGGCCTGGCTTACAGAAGTAAAAACAGGAGACCAAAACCTTAATTCCCCAATACCCGTATTTAATTTCTTACAGTGTTCTGTCCTCAGTCCTTTTTCAATTTGTGGTATGCCACATCTCACTTGTCAGCTAGAAGTGACCATTTGAAGCTCACGTATCAAGTCATTACAGATTTCACTAATCACACTTCCGTTTATGATCTTATGTCTTTTGCAGATTGTGTTTCCCAGCTATGACTCTGCTCACTGTAGACTTGTTGATTTAATTGAAATTCTGTCTTATGCAATCAAAGCAGATTTCCTTGCAGGATAATAACTTGGAGTTTTGTCCTCCTTCACTTACTCTGACTTTTAATATTTAAAAAAAAATGGAATGCTTAATAAGTACAGAATTGTACTTTTCAGCCAGGAGTGCTGCCTGATTGCAAGGCTCTGTTACATAAAAGCATTTCTCACCATGAGGAACTGAGATATAAGTGGGTAACAGCCATGCTGGAGAACACCTAAAAATATCTTGGAAGAAGGCGACTTCAAATTTTACGTCTCAGTGTCTAATTATTCTTCACGGAAATAAATCAAATGCAAGATGTTCAGGAGTTTGGATAACTGTTTCCTTTTCTTGAAGACAAAATAGAAGTGAGATGATCACAGAGTTTTCAGAAGACTTACTAACACAGAAGTCAAATGGATTTATCAATAGAAACAGAAGTGCAGCTCTTTGGATTTAAGAAAAAATAAAAGTATCCTGGCCCCACTGGGCTTTAAAAATGATAAATCTTTGGCACAAGGAAGGGCTTTTTAAAATTAAATTTTCTTTGCAACCTAAGGCTTTTTTGATTTATACTATCTAGCCCCAAGCAAGGGTCTTAATTATTTTTGATTTATTTCCTTCATTCCCGAGAAAGGTCTTTCAGTTCTTCTTTATTATTATTATTTCAGTCTTTCTTCTTCTTCTCTAGGCATATCTATAGTTTTAGCTTCTTTACTACTAACTGTTCATGTTTGCTTTCCTTTCGAGGTGTAATACTTACACTAAAGCCTTCAGGTCTGGCTCAAACAAACCTGGGCTTTCTTTCATGAATGTAATGCAAGATTTGAGCCTTTTTTTTTAACTTCAAGTTGTGTAGTTTTTTGTTGTTGTTGTTGTTGTTGTTGTTTTTCCCCCATAACTCCTGGCCCATTGCTATAAACAAGGTGTGATTTGCTACCTTTTCAAATGAAATGTTCCATTTGGTTAATATGGCCTCTTGTTCCTCTCAGTTTTTTCCTTTCCCTGTTGTCACGATTTTATCTCTAGATCTGTGTCCATGACAGGAGAACAGCAAGCCCACAAGCCCCTTGGCCCAAAAGGGAGAAAGAAAGGAATGAAAGGAAAAAAAACACCAAAAACAAACAACAACAAACAGTGGCAACAATCTGAGGAGGAAAGCAAACTTAGTTTATTCATTATAGTAACAACATACAAGTTAATTGGGATTGAAGCTAATGAGTCAAATAAATGAGAGAGTGTCCAGAAACCAAAGGCGCAGAGCCAAGGCAGGGGAAAAGAGGGACAGTCTTGTGACTGTCAATTTTACCTTTCCCACCAACTGGAAAATGGAATAATGAAGTCTTCTGAGATATGTAGTTCACTCGTCTATTCTGAGACTGGAGCTGTGGCATTAACTCTTTAATTCCCAGTGCACTGCATGATGTTATGATGTGGAATATCGATCACAAATCATAAAACCATGGCATCTCACCCACATCACTACAACATGCTTAATATATCATAGAATCATATATACAAACAATAATTAACATGCATTAAACACACACACACATACACACACATACATTACTGACTGCACTCCCCCAGCATCAAATTCCCCCATGGTACACATTGAACACCCCCTTTTTTCTGCATCACCCACCAAGTGGACCCAGTTCCATGGAGAGATTTGTCCTTGCCTTAACGGAAGGGACTCTGTATCTAGAAATGAAGCTACAAATTAAAATGCATACATATTGGTAATTGCAATTGTTTTGCAGAGCTACACTAGAGAGCTGAGCCTCTCAGCACACTTTGATAAAATGACTGAGTCTGGCTTCTCACTGCAACCTGCATGTTAACTCTGACTGAAGTTCAAATATTGAGCAAACATTGAGCAGTTACTTTCTGGACAGATCATGAATTTGCCTGCAAAATAGCATGAGAAATTCAGGTTCCGCAGAGCTTGGAGTGTGACATATTCACAAGTGAAAGTCACCAGGAACACACATGTTTAATGATAGTTTTTAATTTTAATGAAATCTGGTTTCACTGTATCTATATTAATCTTTGTTTATAGCCAGTTAAGTACTTTGTGTGTATCTTATGTTGGAACTTGATTTTTGATTTCATGAGAAAGTTCTGTCGTTGCAGTTCTCATTGGATGAAGTACAAAATGTAGAACACTAACGCTGCTTTATACCATTACAGCATCAAGAAACGCTTTGTCATTAATATAACTAAGGATTTGGTTTCTTCATTAACATATTAAAGACTTTAAAATGTTGCGTGTTTTTTCTTTACAGAAAAGTTCAATTTTATATATAAAAATTGCTCTGAATGAAAAACATAAGCCCTTTCATGAGAAATAAATATTATTCATTGCAATATAAATACTAGTAATAAATATTTTTCCTAAAAAAAAGACAAACTAAAAACCCCCAAAATTAAAGTTTGTCTAAAATTACATACATCTAACATTTCAATCAACCCTGTACTGTCATTGTACAGTTAATGATTAAGAGAAGTTTTTCTGAAGCAAAAGACTGAAGAAGAGATGATGCACTTTCCAACTCCCACTACGTATCAAAGCTATAAATTAAATATCAATAAATTCTTATCCAGCAGGGCAAAACAACTCCTGCCTTTTCTGGGGGGAAAAAAAAAAAAAGTGATCTAAAAGGATTTTGTATGATTTTGAGGAAGACTAACATCAGACGTTACATAGGTAAGTTTGATATCCAGCTACCTGTCATCACAGGAAATCAAAGACAGCATTTTGTAGTGGTATTTAGTTGCCTGAAAAACAAAACAGCAAAAGAAATGAAATTAAATGCAGGAGAGCAAAGTGGAAGAAACACAACTTTCTGCCATGTTTTCACAGGGACTGAAAATGGACAGTTTTAGGCCCGGGCCTAAAGTTAACTTCAAAACTTATGATTTTTTTTAACATATTCTGCTGAACGCTCTTCATGACAAAAGGTCATACACATGTATATAGTAATGCTACTGTAATACTACCAACAAGTCAAAACTACAAGAGGAAAATGCTAAGACATCTAAAACTACTGTAGATACATAATTGTTATAGTAACCTGACAGATTATATCAAGATGGATTTTTAAGATTTTGGTTTTTGGAGGGCTAAATACAGAGCTCAGTGTTTCCAGGGTAAATACCCCCATGCCACTGCCTGAAAAGAAAGTGTGGATAGCCTGATGGTCATAATTAATCTGCACTTAAATAAATGACAATGGAACACTGAAGAAAACAGTTTGTTTTTCTCTCTATTAATATGGGATGGACAAATGGACATTTGAGACTTCCCACCAGTCTACAGAATCACAGAATCACACAGAATCACAGAATGGCCTGGGTTGGAAGGGACCTCAAGGAACATCAAGCTCCAACCCCCCTGCCAGGCAGGGCCACCAACCTCCCTATTTACTAGACTAGGTTGCCCAGGGCCCCATCCAACCTGGCCTTGAACACCTCCAGGAACAGGGCATCCACAACCTCTCTGGGCAGCCCATTCCAGCACCTCACCACTCTCCTTGTAAAGAACTTCCTCCTAAATTCCAACTTAAATCTTCCCTCTTTCAACTGAAAACCGTTTCCCCTTGTCCTGCTGTTAACTACCCTTTCAAAGAGTTTACTCCCTGCTTATAGGCTCCCTTCAGGTACTGAAAGGCTGCAATGAGGTCACCCCGCAACCTTCTCTTCTCCAGGCTGAATAAGCCCAGCTCCCTCAGCCTGTCCTCGTAGGAAAGGTGCTCCAGCCCTCTGATCATCTTTGTGGCCCTCCTCTGGACCCTCTCCAACAGCTCTGCCTTTCTTGTACTGGGGACTCCAGACTGGACACAGTAGTCCAGGTGGAGCCTCACAAGAGCAGAGTAGAGAGGGACAATCACCTCCCTGTTCCTGCTGGCCACCCCTCTCATGATGGAGCCCAGGATACCATTTGCTTTCCGAGCTGCCAGAGCACACTGCTGGCTCATGTTCAGTTTGTCATCCACCTGGACCCCCAGGTCCTTCTCTGCAGAGCTGCTCTCAAGGACTGCTCCTTCCAGTCTGTATAGATGCCTGGGGTTCCTCCGGCCCAAGTGCAAAACCTTGCACTTCACTGTGTTGAACCTCATGAGGTTCACCGGGGCCCACCTTTCAAGTCTGTCAAGGTCCCTCTGAATGGCATCCCTTCCTTCCTCCTTGTCAACCGCACCACTCAGCTTGGTGTCGTCAGCAAACTTGCTGAGGGTGTACTCGATTCCGTCGTTGATGTCATTGATAAAGATGTTAAAGAGCACCAGTCCCAAGACAGACCCCTGGGGGACGCCACTCGTTACCGGCCTCCACCTGGACACAGAGAACCATTGATCACCACCCTCTGTCTGTGGCCTTTCAACCAATTTCTTATCCAATGAGTGGTCCACCCATCAAATCCACATCCCTCCAATTTGGAGATAAGGATGTGGTGGTGAACCATGTCAAAGGCCTTGGTCAAGTCCAGGTAAATGACATTGGTCTCCTTCCCCTCATCCACCAAAGCCATCACTCCATCATAGAAGGCCACAAGATTGGTTAAGCATGACCTTCCCCTGGTGAAGAGTAGTTAAACACGATATATCATGAAATACTTAGTAGTAGTAGTGAAATACTTAGTAGTTAAACATGGATGACCTCCCCCTAGTGACCTTCCCCAGTCTACCTACTAGTGAAAGGCTATCTCAGTCTGCTCTTAGGACTGAATGGTACAAAGCATACATAGAGTGTTGGTATTTGTCAAAATATGATGTAAAAGTAGAAGATAATGAATTAGAAGGTGACACCGAATGGTGCAAAATATGAGCACATGATGAAGGAGGTGGCTGGCCCAGGAAACACAGGTGCAAGCAATTAACCTTTGCCTCCCACATGACTGGAGGGGGCAGATGCTGGATCATTTAAGAGCTAGACTCTGAAAGGATAATGTCTTTTGAATGAAAGTGTCTTCCTGAGAAGGAGTATTCTGTAGCCAGAGGCTCTATCACCAGTTGGGTGAGTTAACTTTTTGCTGTATATGTGTTGCATTTGTTGTGAAGATTTTATCAGAAGCAATTTTACTGCTTCTGAGGATCAACACCTACACATGCATATGAGGTTATGCTGTGGTGATGTATGCTAATGTGACTTTTTTCAGTCCTTAAGTACAGGGCTTAGTAGGGCAGATGTGACTTGTTCAAGTTTGCTCACTACTAGAATAAAACTTCTTTTGTCAGTGTCCTGTTACAGAGGATCAGATCTACAAAAGAGAAAATTCAAAGGCAGATAAAATATAGCTGGTAGGTGTATAAGCTCATACTATGACAGTTGGGTATTGCTCAGAATGTAATGGCTATGGCTGGACAGAAGTAATAAAAAAACAGCAACAACTAGATAATCAAAAAGTATTTGTTCAGAGGATTGTGCTCTGAGACCACCCTTAGGTTATGCTGCTAAGGATATATAATTCATCCCATGTGTAATGATTTAACTTGAAGTAAAAAAGTATCAGAATAAGATACTAAGGCTTCTGACTAAAGATAACTAACTATAGATGAGTAAATTCATGTTTTAGAAGTAAATGTGTAGACAGAATCTCTGCTGCATTTTAGCACTTAAGGCCATTTGTACCATAACCAGACAGTCTCTCTGAACCTATAGAAATATCTGGGGTTAATCATCTTTTGGCCTCCTCTGATTACAATACAAAATGTTAAATCTTGCCATGATATATAACTAAGAGTTGGAACAGGTCCCTGAATTTCCGTCAGAGTCAGATGGCAAAACTGATGCCTGAGGATGTGAAAAGCTTAAATAGTGTCAGTGAGTTTTTTTTCTTAGTTAAAAAAACAACAACAACCAAAAAAAAAAAAAAATCCTGAAAATGCAAAAATGCTACCACTATCCTGTCACTATATAATACTTAGTAGTTAAACATGAATAAAGTTTCTGGTTTGAGGTATCTTATTGCATACTACTGGGGGGGGGGAGGGGGGAGGAAATTTTATGCATAGTATGAACAACAAACACATGTATTAAAGACAAAATAGTGGAATCTTTATATGAGACAGAAACAGTCAAAGCCTGTTGACCATAGGAAAGCTACTTGCTAAAGCTGTGGCTTTGCTAAGCAAGCCAAGTGGGAAGGTATGGTTAAGTGTTAGTCATAAAACAGCCTTTGAGCACAGTGACACCTTTTCTAATTTTGACAAAGTAGATAGCCAGAAAGAGATACGTGGGCAAGATAATAAATTGTGAGTGAAATGTGTGCTTTTGTTGATGTTCTCAGAACTCAAAATGGCTTATCAGTCACAGGTGGCTACTAAGATCTGGTAGACTGTGTCTGGCAGCAGTTCTTCCAGATCACAGTGTGCTTCTTTTATCTTGTGCATTTTCTGGTTGGACCTTCTTCAGCTGGTCATTCTCAGGTGTTGCAGAGCTAGGTGGTTTACTTGTCTACTCACACACAGGATTAATTCTGAAGACACAATCTAAGAAAAAAGAGACAGAACAAGAAAAATAGCTGCAAGAGGAAAGGGGAATGTGATCATTGGTAGGGGAAAGCACTCTTGCTTTATACATCTGAATAGCCAGAGACTACCAATACAGGGCAGCTTTTGCAGTAAAGTAGAAGTAAGTTAGCTTTCTCTGAGATTGTCCAGGAGCCCATTTCACTCATTTTTTGGTCCACCCTCTTGTATCACAAGAGTCTATTAATTGGTAGAACAGATCATTTTGCTATTGTAAGCTAAGGTAGCTCAATGTTTAAAACAACAGTTCTGGTCTATTTAAATCATTTCTTACTACTCTTTACTGTACTCAGGGTGAACACAGTCTCCTTCATAGAAGTCACTCAATTTGCATCAGGCTGTCTTCTACTTCTGACATATCTGCCAGTATTCATTTTTTACGCACTGCAGTAGCATTTTTGGAAAGTTTCATTTGCTTCCTATATGCAAGTTCAGCATTAGTAACTTCTTAAACCTGACTATTATAGAGGTAGTAAGTCATTATGGTATCAGTATAATTACTTGAATTTTATAGTGTAATTATTTGAAATGTTTGGCTGGGTAGCTTCTGATATGACTGTGGTGAAGCTTTGTGTATAAGAGCTGTATTAAATGAGGTTATATTTGCCTCGAGAACTTGCATTCAGAACACTGAAATACATATTTTCAGATATAGAAGGGGGAGAAAGGAGGAAAACAATTCTGCCTATTCAGTTTCTGCCAAGTAGCTGTCTTTCCTTATACCACATTGGGAATCAAACTAAGAATCTCTAGAGAGCCAAGAAAAATGTTATTCACTCTTGCTCAAACTAAGCAATTGCTTGGCCTTGTGATTGACATATTATCAGACTTCATATTAACATAATGTAGAGTTGAGAAGCCTTTTCTCCCTTAGTTACTGTATTTTCTAGTAAAAGGACTAGAAATCTGCTTCAAGAGTTACAGGGTCTATTTGTCCTTTCTGAAGCCATTTTGGTGGTCTAGTAGATTTTTTTTTCAAAAACAAACAAAACCATTTTTCTGTTAAATTAGATTTGTGTAGTTTTGGTGAAAAGTAATTTAAAACCTACAAGTAGTAGGCTTTTTTTCATATTTTATACGAAGAAGTTATAAAGAAGTTATAGTATAATTGCTTAATTTTCGTTGTGGACTTATTTGTTTTGCTACTGTGAAATGTTTATTTCCCTCCCTTCTCTGGAAGGAGCATAAAGGGTTTATATCTTATTATCTTTCCTTTAACCTTTAGATGTTACATGATTCTTGTCAATATTTATCTTATTTTGCCAAAAGCAGATTTAAAAATCTAATTTCTTCATCTACATTTCTTAGCCTTTTTTATTCTTTTTTTTTCCTTCCTCAGCCAGGAGAGTTATGCTATCAGGTAGCAGTAGCACATGTCTTTTGTTAAGGTTATAATTAGCTTTGTAATTAACCTGATTTTTGACCTATTTATTCTGCTTAAATGCTGTAAGATGAAACCTGCCTGCTCGTGGATCTTACCAAAAGGGAATTCTGCAGGAGATAGAAGTTAATTGGGCTAAACTTTTTGGAGGAAGAAAGAGTAAAGAATAAAGCAAAACCAACAATCTTGCACTGAGAAGTCTCCTTTATGTTGTATTGTATTCTCTGACACTTGTATGGAAGTGTGAGGGCAGGGTTCTCATTGCTGTAAATTCCCAGCAATTGAAATTTAAAACAGAGGAAGTTTAGAAGACTTTATCCTTAAGACTCAGAAAAGGAGCTAAGAGGATATTAACGTGATCCTAGGTAGATTGTAGCATAACATAAATGTGTGATTAAGAAGAAATACTTCTATGTAAAAAGAGCACTACTTTTTTTCTATTGAAGAAAAATAAATTTTACCAACACTAAGGACAAAATAACGTTTGAGCTTGCAAACATTAACATTACTACTTGAAAAATCATGTCAGGATTAATCACTGCTTTATATAAAACAATACACAATTAAATGATAAAGAAGAGAAAAATAACAGAACCAAGAGTAGATAATTTCCAAATGATGCTAAACTCAATTCAATAAGTTTCTTTTAATTATTGATCAATAACCATTGTATACACTGTTGGCATAATGCCTCTTGTTGTATGCTATATCTGCATACCCTCAGTTCACCAAAAACCCACATATACTAGGCACTAATTTGATAGGCAACAGTAGCAGAGGCGCTCTCTGAACAACTCCACAGCAGTCTGTCCAATATTAACCACTAGAAAAAATACTGGCATTTCATTTTTTTTTTTAAATTCCTCTAGCCTTATAGAAACAACCCTTTCTCCATTCCACCATTCAGCACATTTTCTCATTCATTCTTCAAAGTGTTTACAATGCTTGACAATACTTACCTGATTCATCTGAACCGTTTGACATGGCTCAGATAGCTTACCAAAGAATTTAGCCTGAGAATGCATGAGGTCTTGGAGTCAGGAACTATACTATATAGATAAGCATTATATACAAGTACTTGTTGTCATGGTTACAATGATAGGTTCAGTTCTGACTTTTCCCTGGCCTTTCTGAATAGGTGATAGAGATCCAGAAACACTTGCCAGCCTCACTCGGCACACGTTTCTGCAATTTTAAATATGCATGTTTTTGGAGGAAAGAGTGGGGAAAAAAGAGTAGGTGGGCTGTAATCCACCTACTTCATCTTTTCAAATATTTATAGATAGTAGAGTGTAAGTCAACATAAATAAAAGAAGCCTGTACAGGTTGCGCTGTATTTTTCAGAGCCCAAATACTCTTTTGCTGTCAGAGAAATCAAAATAAAGTAGTTAAACAAAGCAAAGAGAAAACAGAACTGAGAGCCTGTCAATTTCAACAGATGTTTTAAAGAACTAGATCTGTTTGGAAAGCCCCAAGAAGAATTGTATGTATAGCTGTATGGAGCAAGTAATAACGAATCCACAAAGTGTTGCTTGTCCTTGATAAACATGCCCTGTCAGAGTCCATAACCCTAACTGTTGTGTTTTAATCTTAAGATACATGAAAGTTTAAAAACAGGGTAATTTCTGAGTGAGAAGTTACTCTCTAGAGATGGACACAATAAGAAAATACTGAATGCATAATTATCTCTTTGCTATACCATGAAGCTGTGGTTAAATTACTTGCTTGTCTTCCTGTTTCACTGCTGACATAATTTAAGTTTTTACTTAAAAGTGATTTTACTGTTTATATGCTTGCAGGTTATTGGCCTTAGGTGGCCTCTAAATGGTCTGAGAGCATCTGGTCTGAGAACTTCTCTAAATCTTCTTTTCCAGCCAGCAGACAGTTGTGACTTACTATTTTAGGGCTGGATTCCTGTAGTTCTCTTTCAGTAGATTCTCCCACCTGTAAGAGGAGGAAAGGGATGACCAGATTCATTAATACCTCCCCCGCTCCTTAGATTAAGGTTAAAATGATCCACAGAGGTCTTCACACAATCATTTTTAATGAGAATCTATATATTATAATTACCCCAGAAATGTTAGCACAATTATCCCCAAATTATTGGCAATCTAATACTCAGAATCTACCTTACACTATAAACTACGTGACCTTAAGGAACTGAAATAAGCCTCACAACAACTTAATAACTTTGACTTAACAAATTCACAAGAGATACAGCTTTTTCAGGTCTTGCAATTACTCAATTTTAGGACAGAAAAAGAACAAAAAGAAAACTGAGGAAAACTGAAAGAATGAGACACAGAGAAATGAATAGGAAAAAAATTGATCACTAGTCTATTATGAAGGTCTGTTTTGAAGAGCTCCGGTGTTGACCTGCAGCACTGGAGAAGGGATGGGAGAGTGAGTGTGGTCCTCCAGAGGTTGTAGTCTCAAACCAGTAAACAGCAGCAAAGACCACCAAGAAGACAGTGATGAAGATGACCCCCTGAGGTCCCTCTTGGTCATCCTTTTGTACCTGCTAGATTTTCAGGTGCACCTTTCCAAGCTGAGTTTGCGATAACAGTTTCATCCAAAATAATTTTGTGGCCAAAACATTCTGGTGGGACAAGTAGGATGGTTTGTCAGTGAAATGCATCTATCTCATTGAGAGGACAGGGTATCATACTTGCTGATATCAACCTTCAACTGGCTGTTATGGTGACAGCCTTGCACTGCAAGTGTTTGAGACATACCAAGCACAGTCCAGAAAGTTTTCTGCTGGTCCTTTACTCCAGTATTCCACTTGTTGGCTAGATCAGCCCTATCAAGGACTCATTGTTTCATGGATTTGTTACTTCTCAGGACAAGTAGTAAGAGGTGAAAATAGTAACCTGCTATTTCATAAATACAACAAACGAAGTTAGAAATAAGTTATGCAATGAAATAGGTTTACTATTATTTTAACTTTTTATATGCACAACTACCTACCATACAGTGTATTAAACACTGCATCTGTAAAGGCAGTTTTAGTTCAGCTGCTGCCAATGACTGTTTGTTCAATGTTCCTGAAAGAAACTGCCTGATATGGCATCAAGCTGTGGGGTGTGGTCAATACACCAGAGGGACAGGATGCCATTCAGAGGAACCTAGACAGGCTTGAGCAGTGGGCCCAGGTGAGCCTTTTTGAGATTCAACAAATCCAAATACAAGATCTTGTACCTGGGGTTGAGGCAACCCTCAATACCCGTGCAAGCTGGGGGATGAAAGAATTGAGTACAGCCCTGCCAAAAAAATATGTGGGGGTACTGATGGATGGGAAGCTGAATGTGAGCCAACAACGTGACCTTGCAGCCCCAAAAGCCAACTGTATCCTGGGCTGTATCAACAGAGGCATGGCCAGCAGCTCAAGGGTAATCATGCCCCTTTGTGCTATGAGTCCTCACCTGGACCACTGCATCCAGATGTGGAGTCCTCAGTACAGGAGTGATGTGGACCTGATGGAGCACATCCAGAGAAGGGCCGTAAAAGGGATACAAGGAATGGAATGCCTCTCCTATGTGGACAGGCTGAGAGAGCTGGGGCTGTTCAGACTGGAGAAGAGAAAGCTCCAAGGTGACCTGATAGCAGCCTTTCAATATCTAAAGGGGAGAAACAGGAAAGAAGAGGATAGACTGTTATGCAGGGTCTGTGGTGATAGAACAAGGAGAAATGGCTTCAGGCTCAAAGAGGGTAGATTTAAGTTGGATTTAAGGAAAAAGTCTTTTACAGTGAGGGTGGTGAGGCACTGGAACAGTTTGCCTGGAGAGGCTGCCTGATTTAGCTGTGTGTGCCTCTGTTCATTGTAGGGAACTTGGATTAAAAGACCTTTAAAGATACCCTCCAACTCTTAAGGGTTTTATGTTTGTATGATAATGTCCATATGTAGAAACAGACTTTTGAGTACTGGTAGTCCAAAACTCCCACTTCTGGCAAACACCTCTGGAAACCTGAAAATTGCAAGCTACTGTCTTTTGTACTGTGTCTTTACAATGTAGAGTTACAACGTTCCTTTCTGGAGCCAACTTTGATAACAATTTACCAACCTTATTTCCTGTAGCCTCATACAAACAACACAGAAGCTTCCTCAGCAGTGATTCCTTACAGCATTTATGTTTATTTCAGATTAACTCGGTGTTCATTCTTTGTGATATCACATGAAAGTCACAAAATTCTTCCTCCACTAGAGTGAGAACTTCCTTAACTTTTGAAGTGGCTCCAGGTGTTCTCTTTTTCAAAAAAACCCATAAAGTTAAGAAACCTAGACCTACTCTAGCTAAACACTGCAATGTGCAATGAAATACACTTAAACCACAAGGTTGATACTATGAAGCAATGTAAGATCAAAATTAATACTATCTGGTTAACTATTATATTAATTTATGTATATAATGGCCTCACATTTTATAAATCATAACTTTATTTTCTTGTTGTTGAGTATTCTTATTCATCTGCAAGTATGCAAAATATTTTTTTCCTATTAATACAAAATACATTACTTTAGAAATATAGTGAGATTAGTAGTTCTCTGGGACTATATCCCATGGTTTTGCTGTATATTTTTCTCTTGTCCCTTGTGTATAAAAGACCCTGCTATTATTTATATGTTTATTCAGCAGAAAAGTTTTTCCCATATCTTCTTATAAATCTGTAGTTGCTCTTTCTTCTCCTTAACATGATGATAATTTATTTTACTTTTTGTACTGTTCAAAGATGTTCACTATCTGCACTATTTTGACTTCTTTGTTACCTTTCCTGGATTGTGATGAGCTAGCCAGTTCTTTGTGGTCTCTGTTCTTTTAGATGTGTGTAGAGTAAGCCTATCACGTATCAAGATACATTCTGCTACAGTAAAGTCTCCTAAACACTTTGAAAAGTGCAAAACCAAAAGAAAACACCTGCACTGCAAAACCCAAACAGCTAGCCAAACAGAATTTTTTAGAGTGAAGCATGAGAAATCACTTGGTTATCCATGTCAGCACAGATCAAATAATCATGCAGTATAATTTAACCAGCACAGTTTCTCTGCTAGACTGAAGCTGTTGCTCTGGGTTTAAAACTTAAGTACAAATATGATGTTATCTGATGAACTGAAGTGAGAATATTTTACTTTCACTCCACTTCTTCAGGCTTTGTGTAACAGATTATTATGGCGATGATGTCTGAGTGAAAAATGTAATGTTGGACAATAGAAGGTCACAGCAGTATAGGAAATTCCAGAGCCTCCACCTGAACTGTTTTTTGTGAAATATGTCTTTTAGTTTATTTTGAATGTTTATAGCAGCTTCTATGTGCTGTGTGCAGGCTATCTTAAAATATATTGTTGTGACCTTGCTGACCCTTCAGATGATTATTCTCCTCCAGGTTGTGCACTTTTTCTTATGTCTTCTTGAACTCTTTACTTTCCTTCCCCCCCCCCCCACAAAATATTTTTATCATTTTGTCGGTAAAAGGTTTCAGAGCATAGTCTAGCAGAAGACATCAGGTGGAAACAACTGTTCAATTGCAATCTGATACCTATAGTCTGGTAAATGGGATTTCATCTAAAATTGGTCAGAAAATTGTAATTATCTTCTACTGAAGATTTTTTCTTTTAAAAATATTATGCAGATTTAATCCAAAGTTAGGTGTATTCTAACATTATGCTTGCATAATTTGAGGGATTTATCTCACTCTCTTGATTAGAGGTAGGCAGGAAAAGGCTGCCAATCCAGGAACTTGCGTGTTCTTTTTGGATGGTGCCACTTCACACTCATTTAAATTAAAACAATCTCAGCCAGAAAATATTGGAAATATTTGTTTCTACTCAAGAACTGTTATGCTGGTTTTATTTTCTGTGTAGTTAATTTTAGATGTCCTAAGTACTGAGACAGTGTGTTGGACTGCCTTTGTGTTTCTTGGGAATCCAGCCTAACTACTTACCTCCAAGCCTCTAGGACACATCAAGGCAGCATGAAGCTCTACCAAACAGACCTATCCAAAGCACTGCCTTGGTTAGCACTGCATTCCTCTTAGACTGATATAAACCACTTCTGAAAATAGTTAGGAATTAGTGAAGTTATATTTTAAAACAGCTATCAGTACCCATCTAAGACAGCTTTGGTTGCCCTGTTCTGAAGCATACTGGGTGTTGGTCTATCATTACATTATGCCCAGAACATTGGATTCACTTCTGGATATAATTTTTAGTAAAAGTTGTTGACAAATTAGAGGGGGGAAAAAAAAAGGCATTAATTAAAGCTTCAATAATTGTCAGTGATTATTTATAGTGCTAAATGATGTCATAATTGGGAGAAATTGAACAAAATTAAGATAAAAAATGTTTAAATAGAGCATTAAGAAATACTGTCTGACAGATATATGAAGTTGCAGTATATTCTCCAAAGAGAGGTGGTGGGACTCTCATTGCCTGAAGCACTTGAAAATATACAGGAAAAAAAAATGTTAAAAAATCCTGGAAAATGTCTGTGCCTGAACTGGCAGAAGAATGGATTGACCTTTTCCTTCTTTTATTCTGTGAATAATAAAAATGGCACTTCTAAAATACTTTAATATCCATGTCAAAAATTTTACCTATCTTTTCTTGTGTTTTGAGGTCTTTTCTTTCTTTTTTTTAATCAGTATGGAAATGTCACTGACTACATTAAATGGCACACTCTATCTCAATAAATTCCTGGATGCTTCTCATTT
This sequence comes from Gallus gallus, assembly GCF_016699485.2. Lineage (NCBI taxonomy): Eukaryota > Metazoa > Chordata > Aves > Galliformes > Phasianidae > Gallus > Gallus gallus. The sequence continues at coordinate 41,622,756 of NC_052535.1, read as the reverse complement.
TTAATATTATATCTCACTTATAGAGGCTGCAAATTGATTTTTCTTTATTTTTCATAATTTTCCTTTCTTGTGTCTTGCCAATAGCTCTTCCATCTCAGAGTATTTTAAATTTTGATGGCTGTTTAATCTTTCATCTAATGAAGATTACTCTGTGAGTTGCATTACTCAGTGTTGAGGTAACTGGTCTGATTGAGAAGATATATCACACGGATCTAAGTGTTTTTTGTTTATCTTTAGACCTGCATGTAATTCCTTCTAAAGCTTTTCAAAGTTTTTGGTCATTCTAGTTGTTCTGGTTTATGCTTTCCAAAGACCAAAATATAGCCTATGTAAACTTCTATATCCTGCCTAATACATAAGAATGGGTTAGCTTTTCCTGGACTATATTTTTAATGCCGATCACAACTCAAGTAACAACACATAGAAACCGATACTGACTTGAAAAATGCTTGCCGACATGTTTGTTTTTTTTTTTATCAGAGCCTTGATGAAACATCCAGCTCAGGAAACACAATGGCTTTAAACACTTCACTGAAAAGAGGTATGTGTCCTAAGCACTCCATTTAATTACTTGGATCTTCAGGTACAGACATCCTCTGCCTCCTCTGGGCACCTGTGGGCTTTTCAATGAGCAGAAACTATCCCTCCTAGTTTCTTCCTCTGACTCTGCCAAGGTCTGCACATCCACCTTCTGCATATTGGAAGGATTTTATCTGGAGCTTGTCTAATGGTTGGAGCTTATTTTTCTGAACTGAACAGTTTCCTTTGCTTGTGAAACTAACCTCAACTTTTCCATCTTTTAATTATTCCTAACCTTTTTTTTCCTTGAGCCCATTGGCTTAGTGCTTTTTCAGATTAAAAAAGGTTTTGTTCCCTTTTGTTGTTCTAAACAGTATCCTTTTCATCTCTATAATTGTCTACATGCTTGTATTTAACTGACATACTCCATCAGAGAGGCTGAATTCACCTTTGCAAGACTGCAGTTTCACTTGCCTTTGTCTAGTAGTGACAGTATCCTCAGGCCTGTCCTCTGTAAGTCTTTAAAGGTGTGTACCACATTAAAAAGAAAAGTTGTCCCCTTTGCAACTCACCTGTCAGCCCAGTGTTGTCAAACATTGCTCTTTGAAGATTTTCCCTGAGCAAGTGGTGCTGGTTGCTTTGTCCTTCTGCCTCTCACATGTAGTGACATTCCCTTTGGTATCATTCTCCCTCTTTAATTCTGGGTTATTCCATAGTTTGCCATAAAATGTGAAGGTGCCTTATATTTGTTTTGGAATTTAATTCTGAGCTCAATGTACTTTTCTCACTCAAGTGTTTTTTTTTTGTGTTGACTGTGGCAAGTCCCTGTTCACATCATGTTGTCTTCACAACTGCTCAACACTGTATTTCTAAGGAGTTGTCCAGAGTCTTCCATTAGCACCACTCCTTCAGGCTTTTCTGTTAATGTACAAGCAGCATCTGATTTCATAGTGAAGAAGCTGTAACTCCCTCATTTCTCCTTTGTGCCACTTTGTCGTCATCATTGTCCTTCTGTGGTCACTTTTTTCAAAATACCAATGAATAAGAAAGCAGATTACCTTTATCCTTCATTTTCATGGGAGTGAAACACTTTTCAGAGCATTAACACACAAGTTTATTGTTAATTTCTTTTGCCTGATTTAACAGAAAACTATGAAAATATCGTCACTTCAGAAACAGCTACTGTCAGAAATACCTTCCTGCTTGTTCTTGGCAATCCGTTTACCACAATTGCAGAATAAAGCACAGCTAACCCTTTTTCCAGTTGTTCTGCATATTTTACACAGTTCTGGCTTTTATAAAGTGTTTAATGCCAGTGAGATTGCTGAGCTGGATATTTCATCAGTTTTCTGCTTGTGTGACTTGTGACTTACTGAGAAATCACAAAGTGCTAAGGACTAGGGTAGAAGTCTACCTGACAGGCCCAAAACCATGAGACCTTTCTGAGAGGAGCATCAAGTCCCACGTGTATTCAGCCAGGGTATTTTCATATACTCATTCTTCATAGTTCCATACAAGGGTCCTTCCTTGGTGAAGAAAGCTTTGCCTCTCTTTCCATGCTGCTCACATCAAAAATATAGTGATTAACCCTTTCATCCTCACCCTCTCCTGAAATTATGCCTGTGCGTGGGGCTATGATTCCTTTTTTCTCTAGTCTACCTTCCTTGTCTTTGGATTCTGTATTATTTAACGTGTCAAGGTTGGATCAACAGATATGGTGTTGGTGAGGGGGCACAGTTCTTCTGATGTCCTGGTCAAAATGTTTAAGATGTGATACATGGTACAGTATTAATGATATTAAAGTGGAGGTCATGGAAATGTGTGTCAAACTGATATGCAGTTTGAAAGAAGACCAAAGACATTGTTTGCAGGAGTAAATATGATTGAGAATTTCCCTACTGGGGTAATGCAAGTGATTGAGAAAGCAAAGATATACCTTAGACTGATCCAGGAATTATAAGAGAAGGACAAGATGTCAGTAGTTCACAGATATAATTGAATCCTGTGGGTACAGACTGAGTTTATGGAATCTGAAGACCACCTCATGCTATACCTTAATGTCTACTGAATTTGCGGTGTTGAAATTTACACATTAAATCCTGTTGTTTCTGTTTCATTTCTTCATTTATGTATCGTTCATGTATCTACTTGAGAGAAAATTTGTAGTAGTACTTAAGCAGAATATAATTTGAGTCCTGGCAAAACATCCCGTACTTGATTTCTTCAAAGAATCATATGTTAGTTTAGAATCTTATTTTATACTTTTGAGGAGGTGGCTATCTGTAACTTATGAAATTCAACAAAATTTAAGTTGGCTGACTTAGTTTAAATACATATCTTTAAAGTAAAGGAAAATACTTCTTAACTTTTATTCGTTTCTTTATCTTTCTGGAACAAAGGTTTAAACAACACATATTTAGACAAGCAGGTATATATGCATTGGCTGGGGACCTGTGCACTGCGCAGAACATCTTTTCTTAAGTAAGGTAAATATCACACCTGATACCTTTGGTGTCAGTATTCATTATACCATTTATGATCTACACAAGATTAAGCAACAAAAGGAGGTCAGGGCTGTTCTGATTCTTTTTTTTTAGTCGTCTTCCCCAAGCTGCAGTCATTTCCTCTGACAAATGGAGGTGGAATCTAAAATCCAACTAGGCAGCTAAAACAGGCAGTCAGACAGCAATATAGAGAAAAATACTGTGGTACTTAAGCTGTGTAACTTTTCCAAATGTCTAATTTAAGCTGGAATTCATGCTACGCTCCACAAGACAAAGTAAAAAAAAGTCTACACTGACACTGGAGTAGAAAGTACGAAGGGATTTATCTCTGTATGTTTAGGCTCACACATGAGAGACTCACTACTCTAGCCAAATAAACCTCTCTAAAACACACAGAAATCTAGTGTTGGAGGAGTTTTCTAGCCTTCTGAGAGGCTGAGCATGGAGTGAAATTATTGTGGGGTTTTTGCTTTTTTTTTTTTTTTCCACTGAGTGGAAAGAAAGATTTGGTATGTATGCTATGAGGCATTTACCTTGTATGTAATCTAAATGCCATAAGGCAAAACTTATCTTTTTCAGAAATTAATGATCCTGTTTCCAGGCACTTGGATTCTGGAGGAAGTCTCAGTTCAGCAGCATAATCCTGTAGGGCCTAGGAAAATGATCTGAAAATTCTCAGAGTATAGCTGGGATAAGCTGAGAGTTATTTTTCAGTGAAAAGTTGAGAAAAGCAGAGGGAAGGTTGAAAAGGGCAACGCGATCTGAAGCAGGCACCACTTATCCAATTCTGTAGCACAGCGAATAGTATGCTGTACCTTTTGTCTTTCCTATTCTTTGTTACAACATATTTCCTAGAATAGCATTAAATCATTTTTTTTTCATGACATAATAACATTTTCATCAGGCAGCTACATGATTTTTATGTGATCTAAGATATAGAACTATCAACCTGGAGAGAGAGATCTACTTTCCTCTGTTGAGGGGAAAGCTGTTTATGAAGTGTGTTTGATATGGTGCTTCAGAAGTATGATCAGCAATGGTCGCTTTTAGAGGATACAGTGAGAAATCTGTACTACAAACGGTGCAAGGAATGAACAAATATTCAACAGAAGAACAGAACAGGTTCTGGAACAGTTTTCCTTAACTTTGCTTATTGCATTTATCAGCAATTAAAAGCAATATTTCTTCTATAACTAGGCATATTATCCAATGACCAGCCAAAAAAAACCCTGAAGGAAAAAAAAAACAACAGATCTTCTTAAAAGTATCACTCAAAAAACCACAAACAAACAAAAAAACCAAGACCTAAATTTTTTGTTACTGCTGTTATACAGAGACCAGTCATATTTCATCCTGACACCGCCTCTGTCTCTGGCACGTTTACAGTACTCAGTTGAGAATGCATGTTCAAATATATTATTTACCAGACAATATTTGGGGGAAAAGAAAAAGGGGAAGTGAGGAACATTTGTATTTAAAAGCACTATATATCTTGTTTGTTTTTCAACTAACTGTTTCTAACCTTGTTTGTGAGTACTTTACCATGAATCTGGACCTTGGCACCTACTCTACTCATGGGATAATTTGAATTTTCATCTCTTCTAACCTTTATTATGAAGAACTATACACACTAACCCCTCACATCCTTAAAAAGAGATTTTTTTTTTTCTAACTGGAGAAATGCCTGGAGTTTTGGAAGCCAAAAACAGTGAAATCATCATGATAGGAAAAAGTCTTTTAAAATGTTCAGCATATGAACGTGTTTTACTGATAAAAGAATTTTCCATCTCTAGAGATGCAAAGCTGAAAAGATGATGCTCTGCATCAGAGAGATAAAAGATCACTGTGCTGAAAGTAATCATCAAACTATGACATTTTAAGCCCCAAACTGCATTTTACTTAAAAAGTTTTTACTGTTTCTTCATTTTTTTCCATTTTTGTAAAATAAAACCATTTCCTTAGAAACAATCAAAAGTATCTAAAGAACATAGGAATATAAGTTTTAAGGAGAACCAAACTACATGTCAATGTTTGTTCATTTAAAGTTAAATTCTCTAAACATATTTTCCTCTCTGTGAAAGATGAAAAGATATTCTTAATATGCTGACAGAATGAAAAGGCAAGCTGGCATTGGAAAGACTGCAGAGCTATTTCCAAGGCACATGGTTAGTCCAAATGGAAATACTAGCTGCTATCCTGATATAAATTAGAGGTAGAGTTAATTTGCAGTTCAAATTACTGGAAATGCATCTGCCAGGGGCAGTCTGAATAATTCCATGTGTAACTGGTAGCGCCTAAAGTTGAGCATACAGGCATTTAAATCCAAGTATTGTTATTCTTCATTATAGTCTTCCTGAATGGACCTTACTTCCACATCCTCTTCTAACTAAAATTTTCGTACTATTGGCCAACTTTCTTTTCATAAAATGTGTTTGTCCTATCCTTGTCTTCTTGACAACTGGTTTATATAATGGACTCTCTTAAAAAAGAGTGGTAGAAGGGGAACTTACATCTAGAACATAACAATTGTACTTCCAACTGTTTCAGTATCAGGGCATCAGAATGCTTTCTGTAAAGTAGTGACCAGTATTTTCATCACTGTGGAATCTAGTAATAAACTTTTCAAAGTGTTACCTATCTTTCGTGGGTTCCTATTGCAGCAGAATCTGTGTTAAAATATTTTTTTTCTCTCTAAAACAGCTTTCTCCTGTCCCCACAGTATGAATTAATCATGAGGAAATACATCCAATGAATGTTATGTGCTGTATGGAACTTCTCAGGGCCACACAGTCCCCAGCAGTATTTCATACAGGAGAGGATTGTCCCAGTATGCACCTCAATGAACCCTGTTCCATATCTCTGTTAAATCCATATGGATAGCAATTGTGTGGTCACAAAGTGTATACGCAAGCATCTTGGCCTATAATGGACTCATCACTGGTGGCTCTTGAAGTTTTGGAATCTGAATATGCCAAAATTGAAAATAGAGCCTTGAATGATTTTGCCACGTCTCACACCAAGTTCTGCTGCGTTTTCAATGGTGATGAATAATGCAACCAGTGTAAACAGACAGTAATGCACTCAATCTGAATTTACAATAGAGGATAGAAGTAAAATAAACCATTGTTACTTTGAGTAAAGCAGTGACTGCCTTCTGCAAATTATTTTGCAGAAGTAGAACTTCTCACACTGAAGACTGAAATACAAAAACAGCAATAGAATCAAGAAGCTACGTGATTTATTTTTAAAGGCTTTATGATAGTATTATACCATAGTGTTTGTTTTCTTAGCACAGACTGCACTGTAGTGCTGTACTGTTTTCCTGAAAACCACTTGCATTATTTTTCTCTCTGTTTAGCCCAGCAGCTCAGTAATATGAGCAATAAGAGAAAAGGCTTTCTGATGAAACTGCATTCCTATTCCTGTCTATTCTTGGTACAAATACTTTTTTTCCATATTTCTCACAAACTCAATCCTAGCACATCAGTGAAGCATGGCAGCAACACTTAAGTTTACAACAAACCATTTTCGTGTTAGGAGAGAAAAAAATTCTCATCTAAGATTTACAGCTCATCTCACAATATTGCACTGGTTCTTAATACAAAATCAAGCTAGGCATTTCCCTAGCATTGACAGTGTAACAAACTGTTCCCAGCAACCAAGACTAAAAAACTGTCTAAACGTAGTACCCAGTCTTTGGATTCCCAATCCAATTAACTACTTCAAGAAACACTAAGACTGCTGAGGAGAAACAAGAACTCTAACTGTTACATAGAGCTACTAGAATAGCATATTGGGAAGTGGTAAATTCCTGCCTTTCTCTTGTTTGCAAGTGTTCTGTAAATAGATGTGTATTTTTAAGAGTTAATTTGCTTCAAAGTTTAAGATTTTTTTTTTTTTCACTCTACAAATTCTTTCATCAAGGCATATTATGGAATCACAGAGAAATCAAATAGTTGCTCTCAGGACTATTTTCTGTAGCCAGTAGAGCCTAGAATTCATTATGTATGTTGTGTTATTAGTCACACAATACTGGTTCTGGGCCTAAATGTTTTGTAAATAAATGCAAGACCTGGAGGAAGGAAACCTTGATAGTTACACAGCCAAATTGCTAAGAGCATTTTGGTGTTACAAAGTGAGGAAAAGTACATTGCCACTTCCCCCCCCCCCCCCCTTTTTTTTTTTTAACCTTTTCCTGTTGTTTTGCTTCTTTCAAGAAATAGTAACATTTGTACATACATCATGACTCAGGATCTAAAAATCTAATCCCCTTTCCATCCTAATAAGAAAAATATATAAAATCTCATTTCAGCTGTCTGTTTACAAAACATATTCTCTTGTCGCAGTCCCATACAATAATTGCATTTATATGAGAACAGCACTAATTGCCAAGTGTTTGGTCACTTATCTTTATCCCTGTTATTGAATTAATTGCCTGAGTGCCAGGGTTCCTGCTGGGAGGTGTAGAGTGCCACTGTGTCTATATGCTGAGCATTCTTTTGTCTGTTTACCAGACATATGAACTGAGTCTGTTGCTTCTTTTAATGCCACTCTGTAGTAAGTTGCCTTTCATTTTCTTGATATTTTTCATAGATTGAATAATATCATATTGTGCCACATGGCATTCAAAATTATTTTTACTTGTGTACGACTTGTGTTACTGTTCTATTTTTGTGTATAAACAGTATGAAAATTATTTGCATAAACATGCTGCAACCCTCAAATTTATGGCAGATTATCAGTAGACAGTAGGAATTAAGAAGTGTAAGTTCTTGGTAAAGGACTGAGATCTGAGAGAAAAACTCAGCCACTGAAATTCTCTATGAGAGGAAAAAGATGAATTGGAAAGCAGGAGCCAGGTTAATCAAGAAGTCATGAGTAGAACTGCAAACCAACAAATGTAGAAAAATATGCTTAGATGTTCTTACTAGCATGAAACTCTACATGGCTTCATCTATCTTTACATTACATGAATATGATGAGAGCAATTCCTCAGCCTGTGTCAGTTATTATTTCACGTACAACGGATATGGGAAATGCTGGAGCCTTCTTAAAAGGGGCAAAAAAACCCTAATAGCAAGTTGCTTGCATGACCAAAATTAGACCAAGGACTATTTGGCTTTGAAACATTTGTACCTCAGATCACAGTATTCCCCAAACCAACTCGGTGCAAATTGTCAGAATGTTTTCTGTTCTTTTCACACTGTAGGGTATATCTGGATATGAAATTTACTGGCAATTTATGATAGCAGAAGAACCCAATTATGAGATAGAGTATATCTGATACAACCTGGGTTACTGCCAAGGAATGACCCACATCCTATTTCCTTGAACACTGAAGCCATCTGTCAACAAAGAAGAGTTAATCTGCCTAAAGTTCCAGACTTCTTCTTCCTCAGTCCTACATACAAAATAAACATTTTTGGTAGTGCTTCTTTCATTCAAAAGTCAGATAAATTAATATTTATGTGATCTTTAACTCAGATATTTCATATTAACCTAATATACCTAGGCTGGTATATTGTAGATATTTGTAGTTCCCTTTGAGTTAAGGAAGATAAGTACCTAAAACCTTTGGAAAACAAGATTTTGTAATTTCACAAGGGTGCAGGAAGCTTATTATTGTTTTCTAAAATGCATAATCACGTTCTGTCAACTCAGTGCAAACATTTATTGTGGAGCGCAACTAGATATTGTGTTAGTCCTCCTGATATTCATTGCTACAGATTGAGTCACACATTCTCTTTTGCTTCAAAATGCTAAATATATCATGCTCCTTGAATCTGTCACTGTGTGATTCAGCATGCCATTTTTTTTACTAATTTTAGGACTCCGAATGTTTTCCATTTTTCATAGTTCTTTAGGAAGTACAAATGTCAGAAATGGACATACTGTTGTAAGCATGGTCACAGTACACCAAAATAAAAGGAGCTATGATTGCTTTATTCCTACTCAGGTGGTTACTCCTTGGTAGACATTAGTCTTTTTGATTTAGAGTTTGCATTTGAGTGACAATTTAGTAGGGCACTTAGTTCTTTGGGATAATCACCTGTCTGGGCATGGAAATCCCCTCTATTTCTTTTTTTTTGTGTGTGTGTGTGTGTGTCTGTGTCTGTGTTCATGAAGTACTGTACCATTGATTGCATTAAATTATGAATTATCTTCTTTGCTTTTGGTAATAAGTATTTTGCTATTGAAATTTATGTACTGAGTCTCCTTCCCAAATGAAGAACAGAAATATTTAGTGAATATTTATTTTCTTCTTCAGTGTCACTGACATAACCAAAGTTTTTATCTAGCTGTTGGGCAAAATCATTGCTAGGATTCTTTTTATTTTGTAATTGACTGAAGAAATATGTCTTTGAGTGTTAGATGTCATAATCATAGATTTTTTCATGTGCATGCTTCCTAACATCATGTGTGTACTCACTGTTACTAGCTAGTAAATAACTTTCTTTTTATCTTTCAATTGACAGTTATTTTTGAAAATCAAATTAAAAATCCTGTTCACATGCAAAAAACATAAATAATAATCAACTTCTCTGTTGAAATGGAAACCAGCGATTTACTGCATTTTGCTCAGCAAGTAAGATACATGTATGTTAATAGCATGAAGTGTCTGTGATATGCTGTGAATTAAATTACATTTCTGCTTATGATAGAACATTTTTTACTTTCACCTCTACTCATACTTTAAGAGTATACTATCTGCAATAATATATATAGGTGAAAGCTAATCTTTCGGGTCTATGAAACTTAAATCAGGGAGTCTATAAATGATAATAACTACTGCTATCACCAGAATTGGCACAAGATCCACTGTCAGGATTCAATTTTAATGGCATCCAAGCTATCAGAGATTTTTTTTGGGGGGGGGGGGGGAACCAAGAAACACCATTTTGTGCAAAGAAGGCCTCTTCATTCTTTCCCATACTACCTTCTGTGGTAGCTTATAAACACTAATTTTAATATTGTGGTCATTAATCCTCTCACTAATGCTAATTAAAACAAATGTATACTTATAAATGGGCAATTCTGAGTCTTCTTATTTACTACTTGTTCCCACCAGCGGCATATAAATAGTTAATAAGTATCATTTCCTTTTCTTCCCTCAGTGCTTTGGTTAATTTTGTAATCAATAGCTCACGTTTGAGCTAATTGCATTCTTCTTGTTTCTCCTTGCACACATTCAAGTCTAAGAGGTTAGTGCTCTGCAGACCATTTAAAATCACTTAAAGGCAACATTTTTCTTTCTCCTCACCATAGATTCCATAAGTTTCCAAATTCTTATGTTACTTATTAACTGGTGATTCACTGCTTCTCTCTCTCTCTCTCAATCTGTTTTTGTTTGTTTTTTTTTTTTTTTTTTACCATATTTCCTTTATTTGTCCAGATTAATGGTTTTAGATAGACATTGCACATCAGCCTTGGACTGCTCGCATATGTATGAATATCTAATTCTCTTCATAACATCTCGTTTCTTGTGGTCACGTTAAAGAAAATGGATTGAAGCACAGTAGGAAAGATTAGATATTCAGTATTTGTGTTAGTCCAATTGAGTTTAAGCATATTTTTCCTGTTTCATAGAATCATGGAAACAAGTTTTCAACCTGGGTTGAAAAGGACCTCAAAGATCATATAGTTTCAACCCTCCGGCTGTGGGCAGGGTCACCAACCACTGGACCAGGCTGCCCAGAACCACAGCCAGCCTGGCCTTGAATGCCTCCAGGGATGCGGCATCCACAACATCCTTGGGCAAGCTGTTCCAGTGTGCCACCACCCTCTGAGCGAAGAACTTCCTCCTGTATGCCTAAATTAATTTCATGGTCTAAATATTGTTTTGTTTATAAATACATTGAAATTCTGATTTATTCTTACCTTTATTTCAGAACTTTTTATATGGAAACATCCCAGTCCACAGCTAGAAAACTCACAGCAAGAAACAAGAAAAAAGTCAAAGAACTTTGAAGATGCTTATTCTTTGTTCTCTGAGCAATGGCCTAGTCACCCTTTCACTATCTTGTGGTTGAATCATTTTCATGTATTGTTCTCAGAGGCTTGCCATCTGAGAGTGTCATATTCTCTGTGGTAAAGAAACATGAACATGCAATTTGGGATCAAGTAGTTTTGTTTACAAATAAATACATTTTTGTTTTCAAAGATATCCTTCAGCCTTATTCAAAACTGGATGAAGAATTTGAGCTTGTAATACTCGTTCCCTATGACCTGATACAATGAATATTGTCTGCTGACAGAAGTAATCTATATAGCAAGCTCTGGAATGAGTTGAATCATGTCTCATTGGGTATTAGCATATTTCTCCTTATTTTGGTGTGAAGGACTATGGAAAAATAAACACTTCATTTCACAGGTGGCTTCATTTTTACCTCATCCAGGAATAATGTACCAGATTATATTTGCCTTGTATTAATTTATTACTTAATGCATAATGACAGCCAGTCTTTCTGCAACCTGAATGTGGAGTTAGCCTTTGTCATTCTCTCCTTTACAGTATAGCCCTTGTCCTAGAAAGCCACATATTTGAATTACATTGAATGTCTTCTGTGGCCCGTTGTAGGCTTATGGTAGGTTACAGACACAAAAATTGCTTCCTCTTCAAGGGTTAAACCATATAAGGTAATTGTGCCTTATTCTAAGAAAGCTGCTCTCCCTGGGGTCAAGTAGAGCACTGAGCTGCAATTATTAATAAGCCATTTCATGTTTGCCTCTGTGATCAAAGAATTCTTGTCCAGAGTGCAGTAGCTAGTTTCCTTTGCATTTGAGCTTCAAATTTAGTTTCCAGAGAGAAGAGAGAATAAATCCTGACAACAACAATGGTGAAACTTTAATGGCACTCATTAAAGCCAATGTTTGATTTTTCAACTGTGCTACCTGAAATTCAATTTTTAGACCAAAAAATGCATTTAAAGGCTTTGGGGCCTTTTGTAACAAACACCCTTTCACAAGTTATACTGATCTGCTATGTCGGATGGAAGACTACTTTATGTTGTTTGTTCCATTAGTTCCTTTAATTTCTTTTATGATAGTTGAGCCTTTACAGCAGTTAAAAAAAAAAAATCTAATAGTGGCTTTGATCTTCAGATATCAGCTAGAGGGTACTCCACACTTGGATTTTTAATAATGTACTGCAGGAAGTAACCATCCAGTGAAAAATCCTCAATTACTTTAAAAGCTATCCTTCACCATGCTTTTACATTTACAGGCCTTTCTCCTTTTTTGAAATTTCAACCTCCATAATACCGAGGTGCTTTAAGTAATTATTTATGACAGCATTACCTCATACTAATTTTCTACTCAGTGCATATACTAGAGTTGCATCTGCTTTGTCAGAGCAAGAAATGTGATCTAGTTGATACATTTTCTCCCTTTTCTCTGATGTAATTGATGAAGAATGCTCCTCAGGGACAGCAGTGTCTTTCTCTTGTTGCATGGGATGCATTTAACAATTTTTCAGTAAATGCATTAATTGGAACAAAAATCCAAAGCAGAACTCTGCATTATAAGAAGTTGCAGTAGATTTATTTTTGTGCCCTTAGGACTAAAACTCTTGAAGTGCCAGGCTTCATATACTGCACAAGTCAAAGTGCCTTGCTGCATGTAACTAACACCCATGATATTTGATGCGTGTGTGTCTGGCTATGTGTATGCATGCATAGCTGCAGCTACACTTATTGCATGTGAGTGTCTCAGACACGATGTACTGTATATAAACAAAAATTCACTTGCTTTTTAGAGCACAACTGATTGGGAAATATATATTTTTTGTATTTTTTAAATGAAAGTACCACTTTTCTGGGAAGAAAAAAAAGTGATGGTCTTCCAAAAAAATCAGAAAGAATGCTCCCTAGATGCAAAGCCTGCCTGTCTCACCTGGTCGCATGTTAGCCTTGTGTAGGTTGCAGGCACCAAAGTGGACTCCTCCACCTGATATGAGTGCAGCTACATGTGCATCAAGTTCATGGGAAGCTATATTAAGTTCAGAATGGGAACCTCAATAACCTGTTCAGTACCTGTGAAGTGCAAATGAGAATGGAGGGTTCTCTATGCTGACTTAATGCTTGCTATTCCTTAGAGTTATGATCCTCCTTCTATCATTTAGCATCTGTACCTATTTATAACCAGAGAAATAGGCTTTGGATTAAATGTTGAGTGATATTAAAGCCCTGGTGCAGGAGATACAGACTCATACTCCTGCCCTGCTGGATAAGAAATTAGGCTTGAGCATTGAAACCATTAAACTGCTGGGCAATTTCTCACCATCACCCTCGATGAGACCTTTCTGTCATATATTAATAATCATAGAATCACATATGTAACAGGCTTGAAACTCTTACCACAGCCTTGCTATAGACAGTGTGAGCTATGCCAGTTCTTCATTGTTCCATCCCTCAAAATATTTATTTTCTGGCACACAGTGCTGCATTCAGCCTCCTTCATGTGAGGTGCCTGCTCAAACCCTTTTGCTATGGGATACATGCCGATGTAACTTGTACTGTTGTCAGAATCCTAACTCACCTCCCTTCACATTTTAACTCTGATACTGGTGTGCTAGGACGCTTCTTATCCTAATTCCTGTGATCAGAGTGCTTCTGAACCTGCCAGTCCTGCTGAACTCCGTTAGGCAATTAAATTAGAGACATGTCATAGCCAAGAAATGTGTTAAAAGGCATTTGCTGACACTACTTATCAGATCCTGAAGCCTGCTTCCAAGAAATGGGAGACAGCCAATCCCATTGAGTTCAGAAGTTATCCTTCTCCACTCTGATGTTTAGGAGGATTCAGGTTCAGCTGATTGGTGAACCAGGTAAACGGTGACAGGACTGTCACTGTCTTGTTTCAGTTCTGAATTACTGTATTCCTAGTTTTGCTGAAAGAATAGGGTCTTTGTTTTGTTGCTTTATTTTTCTACCTGGGTTTAAAAAATATTGCCATGGTTAGGTAGTTAATAATTGTTAGAAAAATATAAACTTGATTTTCAGTCACCTTTACCTATGACTGTAAAGCTTTTTAATATGGACACCTAATCTCCAAATGTTTCTAGAATTTATTTCCAAGAACTACATATTTGTACCTGTAGTTAAAGTAACTTTCATATTAGAATAATAATTAACTGAACATGAAGATGTCCTTGTGGGTTTTCTGGAAGACAGAATTGGTGAAGACACAGTTGTTCATCTGTTTCTGTCCAAAACCCAAATATCTTTAAAAAAAGAAAAAAACAAAACAAACAAACATACAAAAAACCAAACAGCTTCAGACTTTCAAACATAAAATGAGCTGTAAAGCTCATATATCCTGAACTGGGGAGTAGAGAAAATCAGATAACTTAGTCTTCATGGGAATATTATAAAATCCTTAAAGATCTCCAAAGCTCAGACTCACAATAAATCTAATGAAACATGCATAGAATGCATCCAAGGAGTCCTTCCCTCAGGTCATTAAAGCACTTTCTGCAAAGTGCTCTTCAAATCCTTGGACTGAAGAAAACAGAGATTTGTACAGTGAGATTTACAATGTAGTCATATGAGATTTGCAATTCCTTCATCAAGCTCTATGGCAGTGATACAATGCTCAGCAGATTTGCCTTTGTTTTTCTTTCATTTTCAACTAAACAGTAAATAAAATTACCAAAGTAAATCAATACCATTTGCATTTCTCCTCAGGGGATTTAGACTTCTCTGTATTTGATATTTCTTCCCATTCAGAGAACTAGCTTTAATCCTCTCTTTCTTCTAAAACACAGTGAGTAATGGGTGCCCAACACTGAAAAAAAGAAGAGAAAAATAAAATTAATGTGCTCTTGGCATTGTAATTGTTCACATTACAATAGCATCTTGGGGCTTAGTTTGAGATCAAGATCCTATTCTGCTATGTTTCTGGGTATAGTAGAAGATAATCTTCATTTCAGAGCAGTTTTAGTCTCAGTAGAGATGATAAATGGAAGGCAGTAGAATGAAAGTGCTATGTTTCTGGTTTATAAACAGATTTAAAGCACAGAGTTTATTCTTACGCTGGTTTGTCAAGTTGAGGGATGCCCCAGTGAGGGAACTCTATGGTGTTCTCAAAGACAGACTCCTCAAGGAAATTCAAAAAAACCAAAAACTACTGTGGCGCATACAGAATGGATGTATACTCTTATGTTTGGTTTGTGCTCCACTTGTTTGCTCCAAGGGCTCACCTATACCCCTTTTAATAAACTTACGAATGGCTTGCACTTGCTATCTTTCTCTACTTCATTCATGGTGTCTGAATGCTCTGAAAGTTTGCAAGTTCTGTGACTTAGGCAGAGTGAGAGTGATCTGTCAACTCCTTTGATAGGGAGGGCAACAGGAAAAGTTATAACTTCCAATAGAGCCTTGTTCATCTCTAGCTTAGAAATAAGTGCTTTTCTGTGCAAAAAGAACAACCCTGAGTCTCTGCAAGTGCCATCCTTGTGCTTCAATTCACTCTATTTGCATTGTCAGTATTCACTAAACAACATAAATGTGTTGGATCATAAACAGCAGGCTTCCAGTATAAAGATATATATACTGGTATACATATTAGTCATCACCATGCTATGCAGACGTGCAGCGGTAAGACAGGTACAGTAAAGTTTTTTTCCAAGCTAAATCTCCTTGATCCAGAACATCTTAGCAGCATCCAGGAGTCATGTTGTGTCCAGCTGTTAATCTAGCCAGACGCTGATAGAATAAAAAGGTTTATAAGCTTGGTTCTTAAATATCCTAAGTGGCTGTGGGCTTGATCCTTGTGATTCTAAATAAAGTCATTCCATTAATTACTTCATGGTCATCACTGCCACACTAATGTTAAGTTGGGAATACTAGTTATGTACACTGAATGTTGAAAAAGATCTTGCATATTCTTTTCACAACATAATTTTAGATATGCATCTGCTGCATTAAAGCATCACACCACATCATCTATACCTTAATCTAACTTCTCTCAACAGTGGTTATTGGTTGCAACTTTCAGCAACCCATGACAGCCTCCAGAATTAAGCTTAGCATTCTGTTTCTGTTGAGCAACTACTGAATTCATCTTTGGGTGATTCATGTTGCCCTGCAAGTAAATGGAGGACTGATTTGAAGCAGGATGGGAGAATGCCATCAGAGTACCTGGGCAAAGGTTTCATTTTGTAAGGGGGACAAACAGAGATCCCTTCAGGATGAAATTTCTTGAGTACCCTTAGGTAACTTTGCTGAGATTTTGGTCAGTAGTTATTTGTCCCGGATCAGAAGGCTGTAAATGACATCAGGTGTTCAATCCCAGCCTTCTCTTATTCACTGTTGTAATCATGAACAACAAAAACCAGTCTCTAGTTTCTGAGAGGTATTCAGCTCACAGTTGAGGTATCTAGTTTTAGATGTTTACAAATAGATGTCTAAGTGTGACTTTGAATTTAGTAAGCAGAAGAGGAAGCTAAAAGACAGAAATCAAGGCCAGACTAATGATGCGTGTTGTTGTAAATTGCAGGTGATTTATTCCTTCCTAAATGCCAGAATGTGTTGGCCTTGTTTACAAAAGAAGGTACTCATTTAAAAATCATGTTAGGGCAAAATGGTCATTCTGTGTCTCTTACCTCTTCCCATCTTTCAGTTCTGCACACTCTTTCCTTCATAGCTTGTGTTCATCTGGAATGATAACAGCACATAACTACATGTTTATTTCATGAAATGAAAACATTTCTAGGGACAATTTGTATCTGTTGTAGCACTGTTGGCAGTTGTTTTCATGATGACAGTTCCAGAGAACACTAATGTTATTAGATGTGTTTTGACATATCCGTCTCTTTATACACCTGTAAATTCTCAGACAGCTTTAAAAGTGAAGGAATTTTTGTTTGCAGTGTTCTTTCAAAGAAAATATTGAAGTAATTACAGTTGTTTCAATGTTATTTTTCTATACTTCAATAGTACTAAGTATCTGTTTGATTTTATATATATATATATTTTTTTAAGATGTCTTCGTTGTTTTCCAGCATAATACAAAGCTGGGAGTAGATGGCCCAAGTAGAAATTCATCCAAACCAGTGATTATTGACTATATACAATGAATCATTCATTTTCCAGTGTGAAGCATCTCTTGCAAAAGCAGATACACAGTCACCCACCTAGCCATGGTGTTTCCTTACCACAGGAAGTGAAGATAATACTCTAGGACAAATAAATATGGGTGATTTTTTTTCAGGTAGCATAAATAAATCTACACACAAGGAAAGCATGAACTTAATCTACACTGATAAAATATGACATCTGATCAATTTTGTGACTTCAAATCACATGCAGATCTTCTTTTATGCTATGCTGAAAGGAGCTGGTTTGAAAATTTTCCCTGTGAATTGCGAACCAGTTCATTTTATTGCATATTAAATTGGGATCTTCCCTATCCTCTCCATTTTTTTTCTACAGTTTCCTCCTTAGCTTTTTCAATTTCCTGGCACTCCAGTGAAAAGCCTTCTTAAGGGAACTCAAAACACTTATATTTAACACAAGCACAATTATTCTTTTCCCCAGTGTTATTGAAAACTGTACCTTTATAACAAATTATTCTTGTTCTGTACAGTTCTTTAGTAGAATGCCTCAGAAGTAGTAAGCACATCATGTGGACTAGCACACTTCACTTATTTATCTTTGTGTTTGCGTGCTCTTCAATTATTGCTGGTTTGTGTATCTTGGTAACTGATACGGCAGCTTTGCATTAATTAATTTTTGTTTGTTGTTTTTCTTTAAATCATAAACATGAAATGTCAGAGTAGTTCAACAGTGCTCTCCAGTATTCCGATGAAAAGGGCCAGTGTGCCAATGTCATTCATCTTTTCTCATATATGTGCATCTTCTCTTGTCCTTAGCAGCACAGCCCATTCCAAAACTCTATGTAATCCAGTTCTTAGTATGTGAATCTTGTTAGCATAAGCACCTATTTCATTCTAATCACCTTGATGTAAAGTTAGGGACTTTTGGCCTCCATGCACCAGTTTGTAAGCTGACTTCGATGTTCACTTAGTAATTACTCTTACACAATTTCTTTGGCATCAGTTTCAGGCTGTTTTCAAATTGTTTTATTCAAAATGTTAATTATGGACAGGTGACTTAAAAGGGAAGTACTTCGGTAGTTTTATTTTGCTTTTCAAACATTCTGATGTATATGTATACAAAGCTTAATTTTCACTTGGAGTAGAGCTCTTCACATTTCTGCAATACAATTTCATAGTTAACCTTCTCTGCCCTGAGTTAACTGAAAACTGTTGAAACATCAAAGCTTTAAAGCTACCTATTGTTAGATATAGCTCCCTGTCTTCCTTTTCATTAACACCTATGGCCAAATTGCCTTCCTTTCATTGCCTTTTCAGCTGTTGTGGGGCTTTTAACTGCTTCATTCTTCAAAGTCTTTGCTTAATTTGCTGTAGTTGACTCAATTCTCACTCAGAGCCAAGAGGTCTGCTTTTCAGAGTGTGTGAATTTATGCCAGCAGATCCACAGCCTGGGTCTGTGTCCAGTGCTAAGGTCCTGCTGCTGCTGGAGTCAGATGTGGATCAGAAGGATGTCTCTAGACGAAATCATTGTAAAGGCAGGCAGTAGATTTGAGAAGAATGAATGCCTAAGATCAAATGTTATCTACTTTGAAAATATTTAAGTACAGTGTAATTCCAGAGATCTGGTGGGGTTTTTTTTTTGTTTTTGTTTTGTTGTTGTTGTTGTTGTTTGTTTTTAACTGTGGATCAAGTAACTAAGTACATGTAACGGAGAAAATTTGTACATTTTCATTAATCAGAAAAAAATATTGAAAGATTGTACATAACTTACACATAAGAAGTCAGGGAGTTATGCTGATACAGAAATTGAGTTCAGGATAGGGACTAAATCAAAGACAAGGAAAAATAAGAAAAGTTAATATTATACAGGGTAATATTGGTGTTATTCTGTTTTCTGGGGTGATTGTGAGTTTAAATTACAGTTTTAGCCCTTTCTGTAGATCGATTTGGATGACAGCTCCAGTGTAAAAAGTATTTCACCACTTCAGGCTTCCTATTGAAAACCCAATTTCACACTCATTTACACTGAAATCTGTTCAACTTAAGCTGGTACTCCTAGTGTTCTTTGTATTACTCTTGTGTTTTGCAATCAAGTTCTCCATTCCAGTATTGCCAAAGCAAAAAATTGCACTAGTCACAGGAAAACGCAGGGAAAAAAAATTATATATATATATATAAATAAAGTGCTTTGAATTCCAGAGGGGAAATAAAAATGATTTGTATTAAAGGTTAAATATTCCCTAAACTGTAATGTTACAAGTTTTACAGGACTGATGTGTCTATATCCTTGTGCAATGCATCATCAATCCACAACCGAATACCACTGACACTGTACATTTATCTCTACAGAACAATATTTGGATACCACTTACCTCTGAGGCAGTTCTTCTGGAAATTATATTTCTTTCTTGGGATCAAAAGAAAGCACATCAATATGAGTGATGGAGTCTACAAAGTGAATTTGCAGCTGTTTTATGTAAACTGTGAGAAGGTATAAAATTTTTTGTTGTAATTCATTCTACACAGAGTTTTGAAGATAGCAATCTAAAAATGTTACAATTGTTACATTACTTTATTGTTCAAACCTACTTGTGCAAAAGATCACAATCATTCTTCTTGTGCAAAGGAAGACTATGGCACTATAGGCTTAAAGCAATCCCATGCAAAACCATGTAGCCAATTTTATCTGGACTAATTAAACATGGCGGATTAAAAATAGTATTACTGAAGCAAGAGTTCATTCATAGTTAGAAATTTTCACCACCTACTTTTTAGACAATATTTAAGGCTTTTTCTTCTTCCTTCTGGTGATCCAGAGCACCAGTGCTGTCTAGAAATCATGCTGATAGAGAGTTATCACAAGCTTGCCTTACAACTCCTCTTTTACAACTCCAGTGATTTTGGTAAGGAAGAGATCTAAAACTAAGATAACTCCTTTTCACCTATTGAGTATTGCAGATGATTGAAGAAATCAGTGATCCAAATTGACTGAAAATATTTTTAAAACTGGATATAAGCAGATAAGCAATACCAACTGTAATAAATTTCAAACTGAATCCAGAAGAATCCAACAAACAATGTCAATATATAACTAGAATCTCTTGAATCTCCTTGTAACCAATACTTATGTAGATCCAATGTAGAATTTTATCATTAAAACTATAAAATAATCATAATAACATTATTTTTAAAAGATACAATTTACTTTATTCTATTATGTGCACAGTTCTTTCATTGTACTACTAGCACAGTACTGTGGAAATATTGCCACTGTGTAGACAGTCTGCTTGAAAGGAGTAGACAACAGTCTCGTGGTTAATTTTAGTACTCCTGTCACTCTACTATTGTGTGTATATGACTGTCAATTCATTAGACTAGCAAGAATTTTACAAAGGCTTAATAAGAATGGGTTAATCTTGCTTCATTATTCTGAAAATGTGTTGGTATTTTGAGGGTGGTTTTATATATTTTTTTAGATTTTTTTCCCGCTGTGCACCTTCTATTCTCATTCCAGTCCCTCTTGCTGATTCTGAGATTGAATGGCTCATGTGTACTCTTAAACAAAGTCATCTACTGTATTATGGTGCTTTGACTATTTCATTATTCTCTTTCTTGACTTCATGCCCATGTCATCAATTCAGCTATCGGTTATTCAGCTTGTTAATGAAGGAAAAGTGCAATGACCATTCAGTCAAATCACATAATATAGAAAAGGTCAGGGTACTATAGTACATTATTATAATTCATGGAAAATTGTACATAAGACAATGTATTTTCCATTCCCTGATACTTCATTTCATAACAAAATTATTACAAGAACATATTATGGCGCAAAATTAATCCACACTGAGTGCAAAGCCTGCAATTAAAATGGTAAATGGAACAACATGAATCTTTTCTTTTGACAATTATTGGGGTAAGAGTAAGGTTTTAATCTTGTATCACATGAAATAAATTAGAGTCTTATTGATATAATTTGCCGCAGGATACCACATAGGTTTTAAATCTACTACAAGATGCAGGTGCCAAAGTGGTCCCTAACCTCTCCTCTTGAGAAGAACCTCATAAGGAATTAAAATACTATCTAGATACACTTAAACTGAGAAAGTTGTGAAATCCCAAACAGCAAAATTTTTAATCAAGAAAAAAGAGTGATAAAGAATGCATCCAGAATTTTGTAGCCTCATAATTCCTACAGTCACCCATGATGGCTGGGATAGTGTTGACTGTTCTCGCCCAAGCATTTACTGTGATAGAATCAGAGAATTGTTTGAGTTGAAAGGAACCTTTAAAAGGCCATCTAGTCCAACTTTCCTGCATTGAACAGGGAAATCTACAGCTTGATCAAGTTTCTCAGAACCTGGTGCAGCCTGACTTTGGCTGTCTCCAGGGGTGGGTCTTCCACCATCATTCCAAGCAACCTGTGCTGGTACTTCACTACCCTTATTGCAAAATCATTTTTCTTATATCCAGTCTAGATCTCCCCCCCTTATTTTTTTTATTTTGAAACCATTTTCCCTTGTCCTGTCACAACAGATCCTGCTGAGGAATCTGTCTCATTCTTTCTTAAAGCCCACTTTAGTTCTGGATAACTGCTGATAACTTACTTAAAACTGAAACTTTCTTATTGGAGCAGAAATTAAAATCCCACCCCCAGTCTCATAGATAGTAGTTACAGAACTACTGGTCATTTTCTCTTTTAATGCTTGATTAATTCCTCGTTCTCCCTTTTCTATCTACAATTATTTATTTATTTATTTTGGGTCAGAAAATACTTAGTTATATAATTCAAGAGCCTTTACATCATTAAAGGCAAGGATATAAATCCAGAA
This sequence comes from Gallus gallus, assembly GCF_016699485.2. Taxonomy (NCBI): domain Eukaryota; kingdom Metazoa; phylum Chordata; class Aves; order Galliformes; family Phasianidae; genus Gallus; species Gallus gallus. The sequence goes on along the minus strand of NC_052535.1, from coordinate 41,600,845 downwards.
GAAACAGAGTTTAAAATATATATTTCTAATTTCTTCTTCCCTGGAGGCATTCAAGGCCAGGCTGGATGTGGCTCTGGGCAGCCTGGTCTAGTGGTTAGTGACCGTGCCCACAGCAGGGTGGTTGAAACTGTATGATCTTTGAGGTCCTTTTCAACCCAGGACATTCTTTGATTCTATGAATTTCCTAATAGATGGTAGATTGCTTATATTTTGCTTGTAACAGCAAAGAGTATGAGACACTTCGTAACTTCCTAACCTTAACTCTTACCTTTGTATACCTTCAAAGTTATATCTAAGTCTAGAATTTCTTATTGGCACTTTTTCCCACAATTCTGCTCTTTAACTTAATCCCGCATGTCTCTCTATCTTCATATTTTTCCCATTATCCAGGCCTGCGATTATTTTTATTCATACAAATATGTAGTTATTCATGATGGTCATACTAATTTGTTTATTTCTGAAGTACATAATTTCCATTCTATACTCCTTCACTAAATGGATTTACTCATATTTTGATGACTTGAGTTATTGGACTGTGTCTCTTTCAATTCTTTCTTGCTGTTAGTTACACTCAGTTCATTAATATGACAAACTGGAAAGTCCTCAATTCTGTTAGTCTTTTTCTGTGTTCTAGAAAACCAATTACATGTCAATCAATAAAAAAAAAAAAAAGAGCCTAATAAAAAGTGAGAAGTTGAAAGTCAAATGACAGGTTGGGTCTGCTTCTGATCTGTGCTCACAGTAACTCTGACTTATGAATCAGGTTGTTTTTAACCAGCAAAGTGCCTGTTAGCCTGAAGAAATTCAGTGCCCAGTGTCACACGTAGAAAAGCCTGCTGAAGTGACCCATTAGTCTCTCTAAAATTCAATTTTACAAGCAAACAGCAATTGCTTATGGGGTTTTAGAAGATTTTCACTGTTTTCAAACAGTTCTGTTTTGTCAGTCATTTGAGAAAATGGATACACTTGGGTAAAAATAATATACAATTATCTCATGATTTATTTTAGATTACTCTATTGGAATTTAATAAAATTTGGTACAAGATTATTTAGTTTATATGTGAAAAACATCACCTTCTATAGCCAATTACATGATAAAAGACCTGGAAATCTGAAGGACATAATTCAGATAAACTTTGGGAGTTGTCAAAGCATCTATGTATCTGTTGACAGGTTTAGGTGTATTTTTTATTTCCAGTAAGGGCTTTAATCACGTTGAACTACAAAAGGAATAAAGATTGTGAATATCTTTGCACAGATAAAAGATATGAATTAAAGACTGTGAGGCATTTGACTAAGGATTTTCAATATTTCTATCAGTCTTTCCCCTCTTATTTCTGAACTGTCAACTTGTTTTCACAGTGTTTTACTGTGTTTTACATCATTCTTTTTATTCCTTCCCCCACCCCCTGAAGTGAACTATGGACACTAACAAGGAGGCTAAAGCACTTCAGAACGAAGGTATGATATATATTCATAAATTAAAGTGTTATCTAAATACGTTAATCAAAGGGATGAAGAAACATAGAAGGCATGATCTCCAATAAACCAGTGACATTTTAGGATTGAAAATGCTGCTACTCTTACCTTTCCTGCTACAGAAGAAAAGGTTGATGATTCTCTGGAGATTCTGTGATAGCTCAAGACACTCCAGTGACTCATCTGTAAATATCTATTCCCCTGAAGCTAGCAAGGAAAACTCCACAGAATGTGCTTGATAATGTAAATCTGATCATGAAGTGATACACATCCTATAATTTCCACTTTAAGGGTGAAGGCCAGATTTCCTGGCAGGTGTGAATTGGCATATCTCTGCTGAAAATCACAGGACTGCTGTATTACATCGGTTTGGGAGTATGGACCTATTTCCTGAGCTATTTTTGCCAAACTCCTAAAATCAATTCCTTGAAGGCTGAGATACTGAAGAAAGGAAATAATTCTCTAATACTGGCATCAATTCTCTAATACCTATCGCATAAGCTCATGTCCAGCATAAGGCATTTGAGTTTTAATTTATAGTAAATTATAAAATGTAATAAATGTATATAATGTGAACAATGTAGGAAATAAAACAAAGAAAAATGCAAGCTATTATATGGCCTCAAATTACAGTCCAGTCTATTTTCTTCAGTTTGGACTATTTCAAATAATATGGAGGTGAGTTATTGGACTGTGTCTTAACTGTTATCTTATGACAAAAAAAAAAGGTATGTGAAAACCATGTTTTCATCCTTATCACTTCTTTTAGTTTTCACAGCTGTGTCAGAGCTGTAGAGTTTCACACCAAAAAGCACTTACATGTAATTATTTTTTTGGTGATTACTTACAGGTATCATCTTAGATAAACAGTTTATCTCTGATAACACAAATGGTGTGAATTTTTCCATTATATTTTCCATCATCTCTGTTAAGTCACAGCAACAAGATTCATCTTCCATCTCTCACTCAGATTTCCTTTCTTTTCATCCTCAGTGGTCTTGAATCAGCATACAAATTTCCTGCATCTAAAGTGTTCCAATGGAAGTCAGACAGTTCATCCATTCAGAGTTATGCCACTCTGGCATAATTTTCTAGTGTCAAAGTCCTTTACCAGAGGCACATTAAGTCTGAAGGTTTACACAAGTTTATGGCATTTATTTATGAAGTTACCCATTATCAGGCACAGAAAAAATAATTCTGTGGTTAGAATTGGTTATGACAAAAACAGATTGGTGAGATAGTCAGAGCACAGAACTCAAAATAGGTAGGCTTAAACTGTACTTGAGATTTTTAGTATCGCAGAGAATGTATTTGTCAATGTTATTGCAAAATTTTGAGGGAGTCAATAACTCTGATCTTAGCCAGAAACATAAAGTAGGTTTAGCTGCTTAAAGGAATCTGTCGACTAGATTAGGTTAAACTAGGTCTACTAGATAGGTTATGTTCTATAAAGAGGAGGAGGAAGAGAAAGAAAGGGAGAAAGTTCTTCAGGTGCTGGAGCAGATAGCCACATTGAAACACATGGAGAATCTCCTAAAGCCTCAGATGTGTATTTCTTGATGGATTCTTGTCTATGGAGAATCTACACTGGAGCAGATAGTTTTTCTGAGAGACATTAGCTTGTGGGAGGACTTATACTGAAGCATGAAAAAGTGTGAGGAAGAATCTCTTCAGAGAGAAACTGTACCCCACCTCTCATCCTGTCTGGGCATGAGAAAGGAGAGAGGCAAAGTTTTGTTTCAAACTGCATTGATTTCTCACTACCCAAATCTATTTTAATTGGAAAATAATTAAGTTATTTTTTCCTCAATCTTAAATGTTTTTTTCTTGCGATAATGATTGACAAGCAACCTCCCTGTCTTATCATGTCATCTTATCATTTTATTTTCTCATCATGTTTTCTCCCACTATCCTGCTGAGGAGTGAGAATGAGTGAGCAGCTGGGTGAGCATTTGGCTGTTAGACAAAGCAAACCTACTAAAGCTTCTTGTATAATGCTATGTCTGGGATTAGTTATGGTATATTTACCTGTGATGAGTGCTGTACTACTATAAAAAAACTACTTTCAAAGATGCAGGTTTTTGGGGGGCATGTCTGCACAGGTCTGTCATAAGCATAACATAAGCTTTGGTTTTCTCATGGATATCTTTGAGTTGCAGGGGTTTGTTCTCCTTAATAAAATCCTGTGAGGTCTACTGTATATCTGAGCTGAGTTATTAGTTTTCATTGTATGAGCATAGATAGTAATAAAAGATGTCAGAAACTGACATGATGTTTGGGAATTTAATGGGGTATATTTTCTTCTTGATAGGCACATATATTTTCTATTAATGCTAATAGGAATTATATGTATGCATAAGGAGAACATACCACTTTGCATGTAAATTTCACATTTTATTTTGCAGAGGATATGTAACCCTATTATCACCAGGATCTTAGTGCTGGCACGAAAATTTGTCCCAGCTCAGTTGGTTATAATCAAACATTAAAATGATCTAGCTGAGCTTAATTGTATTTTACCTTCCCACCACTTTTGTAATGAAAATACTTTAATCCAAAGCATTTTCTGTATCATGTGGATGAATAAATAGCCTTTTTGTTGAAGTTAAGTTGTTTTTAAACTCAAGCTAATAAACTACTTATTTCTATTTCCATCAGAGTTACAAGTACAGTTAAAATGCTTACACAACTTGGATTTTAAACACCCAATTTCAGCAAGAGTGTATGATGAAATACTATATCCCTGACTTTTGAAGACATTTCTAAAGACGGTGCAAAATACCAGCTTATATGAATTTATTCTAGAAGAAGCATCCTTTGAGGGTTTTTGTTGTTGCTAGTGGTGGGTTGTTTGTTTGATTGGTTGGTTGGTTGGTTGGTTTTTATTTGCCATAAGCTTACTAATTTATTGCATGTACTGAACAAGATATGAAGGTCTATGGCTGAAAATGCTAAATAGCACAAAGTTTTGTGCAAAGAATGACCACGGCTCATAAACTGTATTGGAATTATTGATCTCTTATTTCATCTCCCTTCATGATATTCTTCTTATTTATATGAAACCTCTTCCTTTTTCTTCACTAATCTCACTGATTTTTTTGTTTTCTTCAAATCTGTCTTACACTGATTCTACTTCTGAGTGTTGGGTCAGACCATCAGTAATACACGTGGCTGAGATTATTCCAGCGGACCCGCTGTTTTCATCACATATTCAGTGTAAAATTACAATTCTTTCTCAGTCAGGTCTGAGCTCCTTCAGTCTTTTGAAAGTGCTTGTATACCTAAGAGTCTTGATGCACACAATAGTACTACACAGGATTCAACTAATATTAGTAAAAGCAGAAAAAAATACAACCAAGCAATAACAAAAAATTATGATAGTGTAGTGTAATTAAATATTAGAAACAACTTCTATTAAATGAGATGCTCACATTCATTTTATTTTTATATTCATAGAATCACAGAATCCTCAAGGTTGTAAATCCACAAGGTTGGAAAGGACCTACAAGATCATCTAGTCCAACAGTCCTCCCATTACCATTGCTACCACAAACTACTAAACCACATCTTGTAGCTCCTCATCCAGATGCCTCTTGAACGCTGCCAGGGATGGCAACTCCACCACCTCCCTGGGCAGGCCATTCCAGTGCCTGACCACCTTCTGAGAGAAAAAGCTTTTTCTTATGTCAAATCTAAATCTCCTTTGGCACAACTTGTGGCCAATTCCTTGGGTCCTGTTTGTTGCCTGGGAGAAGAGGCCAAACCCCTCCTCATCACAACCTCCCTTCAGGAAGTTGTAGAGTGTAATGAAGTCTCCCCTGACCCTCCTCCTTTCCACACTAAACAATTCCAGCTCCCTCAGCTGTTCCTCATAAGACTTGTGCTCCAGACCTCTCACCAGTTTCATTGCCCTTCTCTGGATGTGTTCCAGTGCCTCATGTCAGTCCCTCACTATGTCTTGTAGTGAGGGGCCCAAAACTGGACACAATACTCGAAGTGCGGACTCACTGGTGCTGAGTACAGGGGGATGATTATCTCCCTGCTCCTGCTGGTCACACTATGTCTAACGCAGGCCAGGATGCCATTGGCCCTCTTGGCCACCTGGGCACACTGTCTGCTTATGTTCAATTGAGCATCAACCAACAACCCCAGGTCCCTTTCCTCTTCACAGTCATCCAGCCACTCAGCCCCAGACCTATAGCGCTGCATGGGGTTATTGTGGCCAAAGTGCAGGACCCAGAACTTGACCCTGTTGAACCTCATCCCATTCACCTCAGCCCAGCGATCCAGCTTATCTAGATCCCTCTGAAGGCGCCCCCTACCCTCAGGCAGATCAACACTACCTCCCAGCTTGGTGTCATCTGCATACTTACTGAGGGTACATTCAATCCCCTCATCTAGGTCATCAATTAAGGTATTAAACAAGATGGGCCCCACTACCGACCCCTGGCGGACACCACTTGTAACGTGTCACCAGCTGGACTTCATTTACTACCCGCTGGGCACAGCCCTCCAGCCAGTTCCTTACCCAAAGAAGGGTATACCTGTCCAGGCCACGGGTAGCCAGTTTCCCCAGGACAATACTGTGAGAGACTGTGTCAAAGGCTTTGCTGAAGTCTAGGTAGGCTACATCAACAGCCTTTCCCTTGTCTACCAGTCTGTCCATCCAGTCATAGAAGGAGGTGATTATGCAGGAGAAGAGGCCAAATTCCACCTCACCACAACCTCCTTTCAGGGAAATGGAGAGAGCAATAAGAGTCTCCTCTTCTGCAGTCTAATCAATCCTAATTCCCTCAGTGGATCCTCATAAGACTTGTGATCCACTCCCCTCACCAGCTTTGATCCCCTTCTTTGGCCTCACTTTAGGGCCTGAATGTCTCTTGTAGTGAGGGCCCCAGAACTAAACACAATACTTGAGGTGCAAACTCACCAGGGCTGAATAACAGAGGGATGATCACCTCCCTGCTCCTGTTCCCTCAGACTCACTTGATTTATTAAAAACAAACAAACAAACAAAAACCTCTGTGTCTCTCTTTTGCTGAAGTATAAAGGTAATAAAGCTGAGCATTTGGAAAAGCCCAAATCTGCCAGGTTCTAAGCCCTCACTTCTTAGAAAGGCATAAAATCATAGTACAGATTGACAGCCTTTCTACAGAAATATTAAATTGAACTGTAAAAATTTGCAGTGGGTACTCAATATTAATAAATGTAGTTATTTATTAATAATTGCTTTATATTTAAAAATAATTTTAAAAAATCAAAAGTATGAAATTCTATATTAAGCGGTGTAAGCTTTCAAGGAAATTTCAATAGACCATTGTGCAAATGTCAGTTGCATGAAAAATCTCATTACAAGCATAAGCCAAACTCTTGTATGTAGTTAAGCTTATGCATGCATTCTGGAATAATCTTGAATTTAATGTGTGTGAAGTATTACGCCATTACTCTCTAGCAAATCCCTTAGAAGTTTGAATGAAATTGCTGGTCCCAATGTATAAAAAAAGGCATTGAACAAATTTTCAAGGAACTTTGTGCTCTGGATTTTGTCTTCTCTCAAGAGAGTACAGTATAGTAAATTTCATGATATTTACTATGTGATATTTGGATAGAGACTATGTGGTCTAACTCTCCTTGCAGGAGACAGACAGTACTAGTGAAGGGAATGTTTTCTTTGTTAACTGTGTACGCTAATGCTGCAAGCTACAGGCAATATTGTTGCCTAGTGGAAGAAAAGATGTCAGGAAGATCCTTACAGAAAGATACACAATGTGCCATAGGGATCCAAAAACTTCAAGGTTTCAGAGGTTTCAGATATATCTAAGAAGATGGTGGGAAATGTTTATATATACATAAAATATGTTTCTATTACTTTTTTTTAGGTTTGAAACATCAGAAGTTTTTCTACATATAGCCATTCTATTTAGTCTTTAATAGAAGATTTAATATTGATGCAAAGTAAGAATATTTTCAACATTAGAAAAATTCTTATTTCATAAGATTGTTTTAAAGTTGGACTAGAAAGTAACTCTCAGTGTTCTTCTCATGAGTGAGACAGCTAAAAAAGTATAATAACTATCCTAATCAGTTCAGAACTTAGCTTGGAATGTACTGTGAAACAAGCATCAATAATTTTTACAGTGTCAAACAATATTGAGAGGACATAAAAAAATAAAATTTACATTCAAACAAAGGTGGTAAAAAATGTTTTCTTCCTATTCTAAAAAGTGGTTTAGATTATGTGGATATATGAGACAATACCTAAACTGGAAAACCCAAGAGTTATTCTGTGTTCCTGGGTTTGAACATGGAACATGTGACTCATTTCAGTCATCCTGGTTCCTGTGCCTTCCATCTGTGCAGCTGTGGTAATTGGGCTCAGAAATGCTGTATGTCTGCTTTTGACTCTGTTTCAGCAACAAGACTTACTTTGATATAGAATTTATCACACTTCAATTTGTGCTCAACAAACTCTTAATCTCAATGCATTTTTTTTGCACCAACATCAGGAACAGCAATGAGAGATTTATGAAAGAGACTGAATCTTTTAAAGTCTACTTCATGTTGACAAGATAACTAATGAGTTGTCACCAGTTGGTGGTCTCTGTGTCACTGAGCAGAACAAAGGAGCTCAGAATGGAGAAAAGGCTCTCTTCACACACTGAAGGAGATATAAAGCTAATATCTCCTAATACTTCGCTAAATATTAAGATAATGCACATATTAAGATAATATTTAGTGGAGTATTAGGAGATATTAGCTTAGTATCTCTTAATATCTAGTGGAATAAGTAAACATCAAGCTTAGCCAAATCCTCTACCTAGTTCTGGAATGGAACCAAATCTGAACTTCCATGAAGATGTGAAGTAAGTACTATAAACTTAATTCTTCATTTTCTTCTGCATGAGTTGCTTTACGAACTCATGCTTTTAATCATATTCTTGCTTCAGTTATCAGGAGTATCTTTTAGCTGTGGTCTAGACCTGCCACTGGGATCAGAACTTGTAGGTAGTAATTGATTTATGCAAATGTCTGCATGCATAATTTTCTAGCACTGATTCCCTTAAAATCATTTGATAGATTCTACCCACTTCTCTGCTTGTTAATGCCAACACTCCTCAGATCCAGTATAATGAACAGATTGGTCTAGAATCACTAAATGGAATCAGAATCATGAGTCTTTTCAAAATGAAGTCTTAAATATTTTTCTGAATGCCTCTCCAGATCTGTTGTGTTGGTTATTTAATAAGATCCGTTGGCACCATGCTGTGATCCTGAAGAATTTAAGCTAAAGGGGCCCTGTTTTTTGTGTGGCCATCAAAGAGGTCAGGTAGTTGGAGTCCCAGAAAGTAGGAAAAATCTATCCATGTCCCTGCTAGTTGACATGAGTGGAGATAAAGACCTTTCTTTTGAAGGATTTGTTTTTCCAAATTGGAGACCATTTCTAGCTACTGGAGGACTCCACACATTTAAATTCCAAGGCAACTGGGCCTTTTAATGCTTATTTTCTTGAGATCTCTAGTTGGTGCCAAGGCATAATTCTTTTCTCAGATAAGCATTGCTACAGAAAATATTTGAACATGACAAGTCGCATGAGAGAGACCTCTCTAAAGATATCACTGTTTTAGGTTGAGAATGTATCTTTGTATTCCAGCCCTTCTCCACAATCAACTTTAAAGTTGTTTGAGATTCATCCAAAGTATCCTTTTTCTTTTTAATAATAACATCTGAAATAATCCTAGCACATTTACTGTGACACTGATGTACCTCAGGGCCACCTTCTTACTGCACAATTTACCTACAGCATTCATTAATGGCTGGGAAAAACACACCCTGTCATGGCTTACCACAACCTAACAGACTTAAATTGCATCCAGGAAGCTGACAGGCCAATGTGTTATTAACTGAGCCACTGAGACCCTTTAAACTGTATTGTATGTAAGTTTATAGCGCAGGGAGTATAGAATTTTAAGCTTGCACATTTTAATGTATTTAATTTGCCTCACTCGGCAGTTTGCTTTGTGAACTGTTAATCTTTTCAACCGATACAGCAAAATGTCACTGTATTCATTTGTGGAGTATAATAGGCTTATATCCTAAAACAATAAAGTTATAATAGCCTGCCCACTGCCTAGTGAAGTCACACAAATTCAGCACGTACAAGGTGTTGTGTGTCCTACTTACCCTCTAGGTTTTTAAAACTTATCTTCTCATATCAATGCCTTGAAAATGAGTAGCACACATTATTTTGGTGAGATAAAGGCAAGTAAATGTCATGGATCAAACTGCTGAATTCTCTGTCTCTCTCTCTGAAATTGCTTTTGGTATCCTTGATACTAATTTCTTCTTGCTACCTCCACCCATGACAAATGCAAACCGAAGTCACAGACATCAGGGTCTGTCCTGAGCCCTTGGTACATGCAGTGGTCTGGAACCGATGAGCGATTCCCTCACTTGCGTTAGTGGCAGAAATGAGCAGACAGGTATTCGCAGCTCCTGGGGAAGAAAAACTGAACTTAAGCTGTCTGACCTCCAGGAAAAAGGTTCTGTACACTCTTTTTAAGCTTTACTTATATTATGTTTGCCCTCCATTCTTCTTTCTGACCATTTCTGTGAAAATTATAATCTTTCATTTTCTACAAGAGTTGTGAAAAGGACAATGTGATCTTGGTATTCGTGGTGGGATCGTGGTCTTTTGATAATAATAAATTGTTGCCTGTAACAGAGAATTCTGGGTGTAAGGATGAAGTTGGTAAAATACTAAAGAACATACTGACACTACCAGTGCTAGCACATGAAAAGTAGATCATTTTTCCTAAGAGTTTTGTATTTATTTTTCAAATGAATCTTTCTGAGGAGCTATTGGATTGGTTGTTTATATTGCAGGATTTCCGTTCTGACGAGTAAAAATACGGCATCTTCTCACGCTGAATTTCTGTCCATTCACTGACTGACACTGCAGTTGTGCTTAAGCAACTTCAGGTTCAGAATATGACCTGCAGGACATATTGCAAAGCCTGACTTTTTTCAAGAGGGCTGTCATTCTACCAGTAGGTGAGTTTCATGAGAGTTCTTCGTCCATAGCAGGAATGATGTGGGGGGTACCTAAGCCTGCACACTTAAATAATGTGGAAGATTCTTTAGAAAAAGGTTCTGAAAACAAACAGAGATGGAAGGAAAAAAGCATTTGTCAAATGAAGTCTATGCTGTCTGGATCTTTTCTACTCGTAGTGATTAATTAAAATGTATCCTGGAGCAGAAGGTCATGAATCTCAGTCCACAACCAAACAAAATCTTGAAGGAAGAATCAATAGAATGATCTCTGGCTGATTTTATTAAAAATATAATGTAAACAAAAAAGATTATCTAAACCAAATTTAATATATTCTTAAAAAAAAAAAATTAAACAGATGTGGTGATACAATGGATGTTTCTTTGTATCTTGAACTAGAGTGATTATAAAGAGGATAGAGGATCTGAAAGGGAAAGATAACAAATATGGAAAGGAAGCAAGAGAGCTACAACTATTTTTCCTGAACAATAATTGTCTAAAGCCTGTATAAGCTTGTTTCTTGTGGGACATAATTCCAAATTATCTGTGAAAGCACTAATATACTTAGTTTAACTGTATTGATTATATAACCTTTTAAGTTTCTTTGTTTGCATAGAGTTCAGAGATTTCTATGTCTAAGTATGATTAACATGAAGCATCAGTTACACATCTACTAACTGTTAGTGAATTGAATATTATCTTGCACTAGGTTGTATGTGTTTTTTCTTGGCCTAGTGGACACACTAGGTAATGAAACTTCCTAAGACACTATTTTTGATTCCTAGGAATATGATTATATCATTTTATATCTTTAAAGGTCTTAGTGCAATCTTGGAAACATTAACTATTAGGAACTGATTTCTACATCTTGTATTTTTATGTCTGATGTAATGTCTTGATTTATTCCTTTGATATTATTTCAGGTTCAGGTTCAGCAATCAATGCTGGTTTTCAGATCCTTATTATGTGAATGAATTTAGTGAAGTACAAGACATAAAATTATTGTAAGTAAAATCGTTTTCACACTTTCCTTTTTTTTGCTGCAGTTGGGGGTCAGGGAGAGTTCTTAAATAAAATATTTAAGAAATGCCTGACTATAACTCAATGAGAATGTAGAAAAATTGAATATTTTTTTCTTAGACTGTTTTAGCATCAAAAGTTGCAGTGGAGTGGGGAATAGTGATTAAAAGCTGAATTACTGAAAGCATCTGGCTTGTGCACTTAAACACATTTCTGTTGAGTGAAATAATTTGAAATCTGAAGTATGATCCAGAATCACATATATCAATTACTATGTTGTCTGCAATATTAAAAAGGTATGCAGTTGGAGGTTTAATTATATAAGATCTCTGTTAGAAACCCTTCATCCTTTCTTCCTTTTTAAAAGTGTGGTCTTCTTGGATATTGAATGTAAATAATCCACAGAATGCAGGGAAAGGTTCTCCTCTCATTTGATGCTATTGAAGGCCAGGATAACACTAGAGATTTGCAAAAATTAACTTTAAAATATTGTTGTGCTGAAGGAATTTGATTAACTGGTGGCAATGATGATTGATTGAATGTAATGAATTTTTCAAGTGGAACAAAAACTCTTTCTTTCATGAAGAATTAGTTAAGACAGTGTGTACTGCATTTGTATGTCTGCTTCACTGCAAATAGTTGTAATTTTTACATTTTTACAAAATGGCCAGCACAAAGTTCTGAATAACCACCATGTTACTTTAAAATGTATGCTTTTTTCTTTACTTTTTCTATCCTGTATCACATTTAAGAAGTGAAGAGAATGCTACTGAAGTTAAAATGCTGTTCACTTTCTATTTTCTCAATTGCCTTTAATACAGGTAGGACTGATTACTCTGTACTGTCACTGTTCATAATAACGAGACTGTCTTTTCTTATATCACGATGTGAGCTGAAGCCACAAGAGATGCTTTAGCTCTTGGTCTGAGGAGGAATAGGAAAACTGTTTTCTGTTTTGTTTTTTTTTAGTTGTGACATATCTCTCTCTCATTTCTGGCAAAATACAACTCAACCCCAAAATTTAGCTGCTTTGGCAGTGAATATACAACTACAAAAAAAAAAAAAAAAAATCTCTTCTGATTTTCTTGATGAATATTCATGTAAGAAATTCTACATTATTATTATTTGCAATGGGCAATGACTTACATCTGGATCTTGGCTTTTAGTTATTTGTTGTAAGATTCTCCAAATTAGACAACAGGGAGTTGGGTGAAGCTCCAGGATGGGTGATTTGTACAGCAAATTGAAAGAGATCTTTTTATTGGAGAGTCAGCATTTCTGGCGGAAGCAGCCTGCTAAAAATTTTATCTGCCAGATTCATTTGTGAGGAAAGGGAAGCTTCCTGGGGAGTCATAAAGTGATGATTCTGTGATGATGAGGATGATCCAGAGGAAAAAGTGAAGAGGTATGGATCTTCTTAGATCAGAAAAACAACAATATAATAATGAGAGCTGAAATTTATGTACCTGGATTTGACTGCTCAGCTTGCTTAAGGGGTCAAGAGCTGGACTGCCTTAACCCTATGACACTGTGAAACATCAGCATCATTTTTAGAGTAATTTTTACTAATAGTATTTAACAATATTTCCATGTTCAATACCTGAAATTCACTTTCTAGGTTTCCATTATGATCATCCATACAGATGGTTCAATGATTTCTTTTAATTAGCTGATCTTTTTCATGTGCAATATGATGAAAAATAAAAGCAGATTTTTTTTTTCCAGAAATTAAAGGAGTGAGCTTGTGAATCTACAAACTTTATTTCAGTAAAGTAGTCAAGTTCAGTATTACTCAGTCTCTTTTTTTTTTATTTATTTTATTTCTCTCCAGTGTTTTGATAACAGAGATTATATTCAAAGGCAGAAAAAAATGATAATGAAAAATACTTTAACTAGTACCCATCCTGTTACTAGACAAAACCAAGAACGTTACTTTTCAGCTGCTTTTAGATGTAGACTTTTCTGAAGGTTTCAATTCAAATTAAATGAAGGCCAGGAGTTCTTGATTTCCCTTAAGTTAAAAACAGTGCTTGAACTAGCCAGTCATCCTAGGCAGTCTTAATTCTCGGTATTCTGAGTATTTCGTGTATTGTGACTTACAGGATTGCATTGCTTTAGAATCTGATGGAAAACAGCCTCTGGTCAGAGGCTCAAATGTCACCTCAAAATGAGACTTGCCTTTTGATCTGACTTGGAGTTTGGCATAGTACTGCTTGCAATTAATCTGTTTTTTGACTGACTAAATTAAGATAACAAGATCTTAATCAGCTTACTCATTTGTTTTAGGTGCGATAGTTTTAGACGAGTGTTTTTAGAAGTTTTAGACAGTAGTTTTTAGAAGAGTGAAAGGTCTTCCTTTCACATCTGCCTTTTGTTGAAACTATAGGGCAATTTTTCAAAGGGAAACTATAGCTTATACATCAATGTGAATTTGGAACATGCTTAAGGTTCTTGCAAGAGCTTACCTAGGCCTTATTACTGTTGTTGTTGTTTTTATTATTCTCACAGAAAAGAACATGCTGAACAATCAAGCATACCTCTGGATCATTTTATAGAATATTGCATGGAAAATCTGGTCGAATGGTCTTCCTTTCAACTGTTAAGAAAACACTATATTCAGGCCTAACTGAGAACTTATTTTCTTCAAGAAGTTAAGCACTTCTCTGTCCTCCACAAAAACTGAACTTTATCAGCATCTCTGCCAGGTTGGAACTCTGTGTAAGAAGAGTTCATATGGACAAAATATACTGATTTTTAGCTTATTACTGTAAGCCTGCATATGTTGTATTATTTATATTTATCTCAACTAAAGGTTAGCTCAGTTAGGTGATAGCTCTTCTAGAATATCAATTTTAAATAAAATAACCAAGAGGCAAACTACTGTTAGGCACTTTGCAAATAGAATGCCAATGACAGCTGCTGTCCCACAGAATATAAAATTTGCCTGTGATTTGTGACAATTTGGAGAACTGCCTGTAAAACAGCAAAATGAAAGACCAATTAATAATGACAGCACTTTTCCAGCAAAACGCAAAAGTAATTCAACAAAATCCTTCAATAACTTTGACCATAAATAATAAAATTTTGACCTCCAGATTGTCAGAACATACACGTCTACAAAATATTAGTCTCTGACCACCTTATTTCTCTGTCCACTGGATTGCATGGTCAACAGCACTTGGCAAAGTACCTTTCTGCTACCAGTCCAAACTTATTTTGGAATAGACAAGGGCTCTGACTCTGTACAACTCAAGACAACTGCTGAATCCACAGAGGGTTCTCTTAAAATATGTTCATCTTTCTCTTAGAACCAGTCACTGTTATGATGACAGGTGACCTGAGAAACCTGAATTTCTGCCAGCAGATTCCTGAGTCCCATTATAGAACCACACAGGTATTTTTCAACTGATGTAGGATCTCTGGTATGACCTTCTCTGAAATGTACTGACTTTATTGTAAGTAGTATCTTTCTAATACTGGCACCACCTTCATACATTTTAATGAGCTGCCCTGAAAATAATAGACTTTTGTCAAATGATTCAAAATATCTCAGCTCTGAAAGGAATATTTTGCATCAGCATCAGTTCATAGACTCATATTCCCAGCCTCTCCTCCTTTAAATCTTGAAGGAAAAAGACAGCTTATTCTCATTTAATGTGGCAAAGGATGTGGTTTTGTTGTTGATTTGCTTATCCTCAACTTGTGATTTATTTGTATATTAAACTAACTCAGTCTATTTTTAGTTATTTATTTCATGCTACAACTATGTTCTAAATTATTATGCTCCCTTCTATGGCTCCAGTCCAAATAAGTGAAATTGGCTAATGAGTCAATATAGCTACATGATAGACTGATGTAATGTTGCAATTTACTTAGCAGTAGTTTTCCAGATTTCTGAGAGTTATTGCAAAGAATCATTTTTAAAAGTACTACAACAACAAAATCTTGGGTCCCAGCCGCTACTCATATGTTCTGACCTGTACCTCCTCATTTATATGTATGAAAACAAGGCAGCTGGTAGGCTAAACTATTGCAAGGAGCTTTATACTAATGCCTGATTAGAACGATGGCTTGTTGAATCCTGTCTATTTTTCTTTTGAAAAGTATAGTACAACTGTAATATCATCACATACAAAAATACGATAGGTATTGAAAAACAGGTTGTACAGTATTTTTATTTTTCTCACCCAAGTCTTAGGTAGAAACGCCATGTGGTTGTACATATATAGGGATATAATTTTGGCAAAGTTTTACCATTTATTTATAGATAGCCATGTAGTAAAGTAATCTCAGTGACTTCATTTTAATTCAACATCAATCAAACTTCACAAAAATAGGCATTTATTCAGATGGCCTAATGAATTGGGACTTTAATCTTTTGTGGGTTTTGAGATCATACTTTAAAAATTACCAAATTAGTTGAGAATGATTTTTTACCAAAAACAACATTAAAACATCCTCTATGATACAGCAGTAGGAATGTATTTTTTATTAAATTACCTGGATGAAAAGTTTGGTTTGTATAATCCCATCTGGGAAAAAATCATTCAATAATGGAAGAGATCCTCTGCTAGGGGATGCAAAAGTCATGATATTTTGTGCAACCTCACACATGCTGAAGATGCTTTTCTTTATGGGATATTAATACAACACTTAAAATTACAAGCATTAGACAAAGTGTTTTAGACAGCATTTTCAGCATCAGAAGATTTATCATATGCATACATATTAACATAATTGTGCCTTTGTGGAGTTTATTCACTTTTGTTCTGAAAATATTTTTCTATGCTTTCACAACCTTTCTCTGAAATATATAAGGAATGTTATGTTTTGCAATAAAATCCAAAGAAAAACAGTTGAAAATTTTCCTCTGAATATTGTAGTGTGCCTCAGTTTTATTGCAGTAAATTATATTTAGGTAACACCACCATTTTTTAACAGAATACAAGGATGCTGCCTGTTACATTCCCACTGAGCTGATATATGCAAAGAGGATCACAATGATTGCTCTGGTCCTTATGGTGGTCGGCTGAAATAAAAAGCAGTAGAAGCAGATTGTACAGGGAGAAAAGGAAAAGCATCCTTATCTGAAAGAAAGTGGCCACTGTTTCTTCTGTTTTTCCTCTGTGTTGGCATGTGTGGAATTGTGCCACAGAAGATGCACTGCAGGGCCAAGTCAGGAATTCCTCTCTTTTGCAGCCCTAATCTCTATTGCTTTTGCAGTGCAATGACACAAACATTCTGTTCCAGATGTCCCAAATAAATTGAACATTTTAAGTTCTCTGCTGGCATAAACTAATACAGCACCACCAAAGTCAGTAAAGCTTTCCCTATTTACAATGATGAAAAAATTAGTCCTCTCTGTAGAGATCTAGCAGTTCAGCTACCATGGAAGACTGATTTCCTGTCAATAATAAATGTCCTCAGTATCCTACACAAGTCTTCATTTTATCGCCTCTGGACATTTTTTAATAGCTGCAAGTCTCAAGGTGGAAGCAGATTTTTATGCTTTATTTTGAAGGGTGAGGATTGTTCAGAAAAGATACTTCCTGAGCTGCCCAGGGAAAAGACTATTATAACACTAGCATGGTTCAACCTATCAGCCTAACTTGCGTAAGAAAAGAAACTTATTTCTTTGTAACTTGTCTTTCATTTTCACATCCATTTGTTCAAAGGCATCTGAAAGTCCCTGAGCGCTGACCTGAATAAAATGAAGAAGGAGGCTAATAGAGTGTTCACCTACAGTATTGTTTTCTCTCTTGTTATTAGATGGATATGACCCTGTCTTTGATATTCCTGTAGATGGTACAGCCAAGGGTGCCTTGAAAAGAGTGCCACACTCCTCCTAGGAGGAAAGAAAGAAAGAGGAATAGAGTAGGAATATGCACAAGCCAGAAAATGCCCACTGTGGTAATTAAAAGTGACAAAGATAAATGAGTAAGAATGTGTGAATATGTTCCTCAGTGGATCTTTAAAAAGGTGGAGAATGTAAAAATGTGGCGTGGTAATCTATGACGATAAAGTGAAATGATACTGAAATAAAACTAGGACTTTCACTCTGATTCAGTAACTTTGTAAGGGAAACGATACAAGAAATGCATTATTTTTACTTTATTTCTATCTTCTTGTGGTTCTCCATGTACCAACACAACACCTGTTTTTCAGGGGTATATCTACTTATGTCTGACTGCTTGTCAAAAACTGAAGCTATATCTATTGTCATATAATAGTGAAAAACTTGCTGTTTAAAGAAAGACATAAGCGAGTAATATAACTACTTTTCTGTGCAAGGGAGGATTTAACAGAGGACAGAAATTATTATGTGATTGAATGGACTACAAATGTAAGCTTCATTACTGTATTTATCCCAACATCTTATTTATTCATTGCTCAGCTAGTTAACTTCTGAACTATGCCTTTGTACTTTTGAATGGACACCAGTGAAAAAACTTCAACAAGTCATTGCCGATCCTTTATTTTTGTAACGCTTTTTTTTTTTTTTTTTTTTTTTTTTAAGTTGGAATTACTGTACTGGCCATATGTTTGCAAGGAAATGTTACTTCTACTCAGGTGAACTCCAGGTTTTCTGTCACACAACATAATCCATGCGAGACTAGTTAAGCAGCCAGATCATAGACAGTCTTTCTAAGTATTGGAGCTATAAATTCAGCCTAGTGTCTGAAAACCTGTATCCTTATTAATAACATTCTAGGAAGAAGAATCTTGACCCTGAAAAAGCTCACATATAAATTCCATGCTATGTCTAGATAGAACCTGTGGGGTTACTTCAGTAAGTCATGGCTGAAAAAAAAAGGTTATGCTTGCAAAGTTGTGTACTTGGGAGTTGCAAGATGAAAATACAAAAAGAGAAGGGGTGAAACACTGTCTTTGACAACCTTCCATGGCTTAGTACCTTGTATAAGCACTGAAGCAATACATCATGGCTTTATGCTGACAGCCTCAGCAGGCTTCATCCCAGTGCACCCATGGTCCTGTTGCCATATGCAAAATGCTCTCTTGGTTGCTACTGTGTACCCACAGTACAAGCCTGTGGCTACTTTTCAAATTTGTTGTGACCATCCCTTGAAGGACATGTATGCACACTGTCTGGATCACATATTAACAGTAAGTAAGTGTTCACACAGTTTCATGACTGAAAGCAAATAAATTACCAGCAACACTGGAAAAGGACTGAATGGTAAAGGTTTCATGTCTTATCTTCTGATCTCGCCTAAAATTATTATTCAATACTAGATCCAGGTATGCTCCCCAGCTCCACAATAGGTGCAATTGATGACACTGATTGAGTTGCTTAATCTCTTTTTACAAGAGTCCCTAAACCTCCTCTGCATTCGTTTCAAGAACAAATTTTAACATTTCTGTCCCTCATAGCAGCTTTGTGATATTCAAAGTTTGCAAAATGCTTAGAGTTCCTCAGGTATAAATAGCTTGCCACATAATTCAATAAATATTTCCACACATCTTAAACTGCACATATTTAGTCTGGTGATTGCTTTTTGCCCTCAACTTTTATGCTGTGCCCACATTGTTTTAAAGACAAATGTATCAAAAATCATATGGACCCAAATAAGACCTCTGGCGCTGATTGTGATTAAAAACTGAAATATGAGCCCATTCACTCATACCATCTATTTTGTTAACCCACCAGAAGGGAACATTTCTACATAGTGATTAAAGTGGATGGCAGATAATTTCATCCTGCACATTTCCTGATATTAAAAATAGGGAAATATAGAATAAAATAGGATTTGACTTCTAAAAAAATTCAGGAATATTATATTTTTTTCTGGAATGGCGCAGTAGAAATGTTTGGATCCTGATATATCCTGATTATCCCTCAGCACATTAATTCTTGCATTTGGAAAACATAAAGGTATATATTATAAAGGTGTGCCTCATAAAAGAATCTTAAAAGGCTATCTTCCATATGGCAGGGACTAAGGGGGAAATGTCAGTGCTTTTTTTAAGCAACAAATAATTATGACAGTAAATGAAACAAAGGTAACTTAGCAACCAGGTATTCATTTTCTCATCTAGCATTTTCTGAAGAATTCCAACTGAGGCCAGCCCATGAGCAGTGTGCTGTTTATCTGCTTAACTGCATTTGAAGCATTCCACTTCTTTTATCAGTGCTGTCTATGAAAAGACAACAAAATATGAACAATGATTATGATCTTGAAGTGCAAAGGAAAGACCTTGAAATAGTGTTAACTCTGCTATTTCAGTACTCTTTACAGATATATCTTCCTCTAAACGTGCATGAATCATTTGTAGCCAGTAAGATCTCTACCAAGTCTACTCCAATACCTGTTTGTGAGATGTAAGTGGACAGACTGCTTTTTGAAATTAATATGCACATTATTTTGAAGTGTTTGACAAAAGCCTATCCAAAGTCCACAGAATCAGTGGAAATACTCCTATAGACTTTTCTTCACAGAGGCCAAATACAGTGTGCAAACATATTTTATTTGATGGATGGTTCACTAGCTGTTTACTGCAAGTAATGTTCAGGAATATAATTAATGCCATTCAATGTGGTTTTACAGTAAATAAGCCTTGTCAAACAAACCTTTTAAAAATTTCCCCAAAATAAGGTAACCACATAGCTGAATTATTATTAAGGCATTTAGTGTGTATGAATGAGGCATTAATGTATGAATATATAATTTTAATGTATTTAGTAACTGAAATGCTGACAAAAAGATTAATTCTGTGAGATATCAGTGAGAAACGTAGCTAAATCAAAAATTCATTAACACGCTGATCAAAAAATAACACCCATAAATGGAAAACTACTATAAAAGAAGGGTTTTCTTATTGAGTTTCTGCAGGCTTTTGATATTGAATTCAAAGTTTCTCAATGGCTTCTCAGTAAATTATATATCTACTTTTGTTTGATAGAAACTGTGGAGGATGTCACAATTGCCTGTGAGCTTAAAAGGTGAGGACTGGTCTATCATACACTGATATACCCAGACCAGTGTCTTAAAACAGACAAATGAAATCATAGAATCAAAGAATCACAAGGCTGGAAAGGACCTACAAGATCATCTAGTCCAACCATCCTCCTATCACTATTACTACCACAAGCTACTAAACCGTATCTCATAGCACCTCATCCAGACAACCCCTTGGCCACCTGGGCACACTGTCTGCTTATGTTCAATTGAGCATCAACCAACAACCCCAGGTCCCTTTCCTCTTCACAGTCATCCAGCCACTCAGCCCCAGACCTATAGCGCTGCATGGGGTTATTGTGGCCAAAGTGCAGGACCCAGCACTTGACCCTGTTGAACCTCATCCCATTCACCTCAGCCCAGCGATCCAGCTTATCTAGATCCCTCTGAAGGCGCCCCCTACCCTCAGGCAGATCAACACTACCTCCCAGCTTGGTGTCATCTGCATACTTACTGAGGGTACATTCAATCCCCTCATCTAGGTCATCAATTAAGGTATTAAACAAGATGGGCCCCACTACCGACCCCTGGCGGACACCACTTGTAACGTGTCACCAGCTGGACTTCATTTACTACCCACTGGGCACAGCCCTCCAGCCAGTTCCTTACCCAAAGAAGGGTATACCTGTCCAGGCCACGGGTAGCCAGTTTCCCCAGGACAATACTGTGAGAGACTGTGTCAAAGGCTTTGCTCAAGTCTAGGTAGGCTACATCAACAGCCTTTCCCTTGTCTACCAGTCTGACCATCCAGTCATAGAAGGATATGAGGTTGGTCAAACAGAACCTGTCTTTCATGAACCTGTGCTGGCTGGGCCTAATCCCCTTTATGCCACGCACGTGCTGTTGTGATCTCACCCAAGATGATTTGCTCCATAACTTTTCCTGAGAGGCTGACAGGTCTGTAGTAAGTGGATCCTCCTTACAGCCCTTCTTGTAGACAGGAGTCACATCAGCAAGGCTACAATCCTCTGGGACCTCTCCAGATAACCAGGAGTGCTGGTAGATGGCAGAGCGCAGCTCGGCAATCACCTCTGCCAGCTCCCATCTGAAATGTTATAACCAAAGAAACATTTTGCGTACAGACCTGGCATGATGGCTGCAGATGGAAGTAGTCTGTCTCTGAGGGGTAAGAGAATCTTGGCTGAGGAACTGGCAGGACTCATTGAAAGGTCTTTAAACTAGGTATGAAGGGGGAAGGGGACAAAATGAGGGCCACTGGGGTTGAGCAGGTCATTCGAGGGCTTGTACCAAACTCCATGGGCAAAGGTGGTGGAGTACAAAGGGATGGAATAGGGCAGGGAGATGCTGGGGATGCTGCTGTTCTAGGGGATCCTAGATCCTCTATAAAGGCAGTGAGGTGGAAAGCCCAGCTGAAGTGCCTTTATACCAATGCATGCAGCCTGAGTAATAAACGGGATGAGTTAGAAACTGTGATACACTTGGAAAGTTATGACCTTGCTGCTATCACAGAAACATGGTGGCATGACTCCCATAACTGGAATACTACCACTGAGGGGTACTGGCTCTTTAGAAGGGATAGGTAAGGTAGGAAAAGGTGGGTGAGTTGCCCTCTATGTCAGAGTAGATAGACTGTGAGGAGCTCCCTCTGAGAAACAGTCAGGAACAGGTTGAGAGCCTGCGGGTTAGAATTAGGGATGGGACTAATAAAGGCCAGCTGGTGATAGGGGTATACTACAGGCCAACTGATCAAGGGGAGGCTGCTGATGAGGCTTTCTTGCTCCAGATGCGGGAGGCATTGAGCACACAGGCTCTCATCCTGGTGGGGGACTTCAACCATCTGGACATCTGTTGGAAAGACCACACAGAGAGCTGCAAGAGGTCCAGAAGGCTTGTGGAATCCATTGATGATAACTTTCTGGTCCAGGTATTGGACGGACCAACCAGAGGTGAAGTGTTGCTGGACCTGCTGCTCACTGATGCGGAAGAGATCATCAAAGGCATCAACGTTGGAGGCAGCCTGGGCTGCAGCGACCATGCACTGGTTGAGTTCGTGATCTCGAGGGATATGGTCCTGGCAAAGAGTGGGGTCAGGACCCTGAACTTTGGAAGTGCGAACATTAAGCTGTTCAATGGATTGTTGGCCAAGATCCCCTGGAATGCTGTCCTTAAAGATGTTGAGGAGAGGTGGGTACTCTTCAAGGATGTCATCCTGAAAGCACAAGAGGTCTTCATCCCTCTGAATAAGAAAGCGGGCAGACGAGATAGGAAACCGGCATGGCTTGGCAAGGACCTGCTAGGCACACTAAGGGTGAAGAAAGGTGCGTACAAGCTCTGGAAACAAGGGCATGTCACCTGGGAAGAGTACAGGGATGCCGTCTGGACTTGCAGACGTAGGATCAGGAAAGCCAAGGCACACGTAGAACTGAACTTGGCGAGGGATGTGAACAATAAGAAGACATTCTACAGGTACATTGGCCAGAAGAGACAGGCCAAAACGGGTATATCTTCTTTAGTAAATTTAAAAGGAGAACTGGCTTCAACAGACGAAGAGAAAGCTGAGGTACTGAATGAGTTCTTTGCCTCGGTCTTCACTGGTGGCCAGGATTCTAGTCTTTCTCACGTCCCTAAGCCCTGCATCCCCAAACCTCTAGGTGAGGACCAGGGGGGTAAATCCCCCCCCACTGTAAGGGCAGAGCAAGTCGGAGACCGCCTCATGAGTCTGGATGAGTACAAGTCTTTGGGGCCAGATGGTATGCATCCCAGGGTTCTGAAGGAGCTGGCTGAGGTGGTTGCCAAGCCGCTCTCCATCATATTTGAGAAGTCGTGGCTGTCAGGCAAGGTCCCAGATGACTGGAGGAAGAGTTACGTCACTCCCATTCACAAGAAAGGGAGCAAGGAGGACCCGGGGAACTACAGGCCAGTGAGTCTCACCTCTGTGCCTGGGAAGATCATGGAACAGATCTTCCTGGACAACATGCTCAACCACATGAGGAATGAGCATGTGATCCCCGACAGCCAGCACGGCTTCACCAGGGGGAGGTCATGCTTAACCAATCTTGTGGCCTTCTATGATGGAGTGACGGCTTTGGTGGATGAGGGGAAGGAGACCAATGTCATTTACCTGGACTTGACCAAGGCCTTTGACATGGTTCACCACCACATCCTTATCTCCAAATTGGAGGGATGTGGATTTGATGGGTGGACCACTCATTGGATAAGAAATTGGTTGAAAGGCCACAGACAGAGGGTGGTGATCAATGGTTCTCTGTGTCCAGGTGGAGGCCGGTAATGAGCGGCGTCCCCCAGGGGTCTGTCTTGGGACTGGTGCTCTTTAACATCTTTATCAATGACATCAACGACGGAATCGAGTACACCCTCAGCAAGTTTGCTGACGACACCAAGCTGAGTGGTGCGGTTGACAAGGAGGAAGGAAGGGATGCCATTCAGAGGGACCTTGACAGACTTGAATGGTGGGCCCCGGTGAACCTAATGAGGTTCAACACAGTGAAGTGCAAGGTTTTGCACTTGGGCCGGAGGAACCCCAGGCATCTATACAGACTGGAAGGAGCAGTCCTTGAGAGCAGCTCTGCAGAGAAGGAACTGGGGGTCCTGGTGGATGAAAAACTTAACATGAGCCAGCAGTGTGCTCTGGCAGCTCGGAAAGCAAATGGTATCCTGGGCTCCATCATGAGAAGGGTGGCCAGCAGGGACAGGGAGGTGATTGTCCCTCTCTACTCTGCTCTTGTGAGGCTCCACCTGGACTACTGTGTCCAGTCTGGAGTCCAGTACAAGAAGGACAGAGAGCTGTTGGAGAGGGTCCAGAGGAGGGCCACAAAGATGATCAGAGGGCTGGAGCACCTTTCCTACGAGGACAGGCTGAGGGAGCTGGGCTTATTCAGCCTGGAGAAGAGAAGGCTGCAGGGTGACCTATAGGACCTGAAGAGAGCCTATAAGCAGGAAGGGAGTAAACTTTGAAAGGGTAGTTAACAGCAGGACAAGGGGGAACGGTTTTCAGTTGAAAGAGGGAAGATTTAGGTTGGATGTTAGGGGGAAGTTCTTTACGAAGGGAGTGATGAGGTGCTGGAATGGGCTGCCCAGGGAGGCTGTGGATGCCCTGTTCCTGGAGGTGTTCAAGGCCATGTTGGATGGGGTCCTGGGCAACCTCGTTAGTAAATAGGGAGGTTGGTGGCCCTGCCTGGCAGGGGGTTGGAGCTTCATGTTCCTGGAGGTCCCTTCCAACCCAGGCCATTCTGTGATTCTGTGATAAGAGAATTAAATCTATAGAATGGGAGATGACAGTCCTGCAAACAGCACTTGCAGTTTTTGTACATGTCTCTGCTGAAAAACAACCAAACAAAACAAACCAGGCTTTGGCCTAAGACTTTGCTTTGCCCTTGGGAGGCTGGGTGCACATTAGGAGGAGCAGCACGGAGTTTGTCTGTTCAATGATAGTGAAATCAGTGATACACAGATCTAGGGCTCACTTTTAAACCTGGTGAAGGTACAAAACAGTCACAAATATTGTCTAAATACTGTACAGAATAGCAGCGACTATTTAAGACTGTGAAAAGTAAGGACGGTAGCCTGAATATCCTGCAGTACCACTGGATATTAAAGGACTTTTTCCACATGTGGAATAAATCATAACCCGTGGTAGGAAGTTGAAGTAAGATGCATTTAAATAAGAAGTTAGTCACTTTTTACCATGTTTTACTTCTATTTCCAATGATGCAAATGATTAATGACCAGAACAAAACTATCAAGGAAAATAATGAGGACATCAGGGTAAGCACTGGCCAAATACATCTGT
Organism: Gallus gallus; assembly: GCF_016699485.2. Classification (NCBI taxonomy): domain Eukaryota; kingdom Metazoa; phylum Chordata; class Aves; order Galliformes; family Phasianidae; genus Gallus; species Gallus gallus. The sequence goes on along the minus strand of NC_052535.1, from coordinate 41,575,548 downwards.
TGTCCCTGGCATGCAAAAGGAACTTCTGTTGTGTGGGGTTTTTTTGTTTGTTTGTTTGTTTTTTTAAGGCATAAGATGTGGCTTAATTAGGCAGTATCCTTATTAATTTGACTCAACTGGGATCTATTAGCAACAAATCATATAATGCAGCTCATGAGTCTTTCTTCAGTTGTTTCTGCTTGTTGCAGCTCCTTCATCTGAGCCCCCAGACAGCGGTAGGGTCAAATTGCTTCTTTATCAAAGCTAGGAAGGAGCTTAAGGAAAGGGTTGTCTTCTCCAAGTTGTAGGCCTCCCTGAATCCTGTTTAATAAGAAACAGAATAAATTCCATGAAGTATAGGATCCCCTTCATAGGAAGTACTAACAACTAGTTTGCCTGGCTGGCTCCCGCCTGCTGCTAGTTACCAAAAAGAAAACATTGCCATTTTTAGCAGAGGCTGAAGCATTCTCACTTCCTGACTCAAAGCTTATTACTGGGCTATGTAATTGAGATATAATGACTTGTCATATACCAGAGATCAGATTAGATGATCTAATGGTTCCTCCTGGCCTTACTTTTTATGAGTCCTTCACAATCCACTTTGCGTGCTGCCTCACTGGTCTCTAGAATCACATGCTAGTTCTCCCATTCTCTGATTTTTATGACTGTGACCTTTATAAACAGGAGTTCTTGAATAATTTAATGGGAAGGGGGAAAGTAAGAAAGCAATCTGAAGTGAGGTAAATGAGCAAGAAATAAGAAAGCCTCAGAAATGTTAGGACATTTTAAACCTATTTACAGAGCATAATAGTCTGCCTGCATATAAAGACACCAGATTTAAAACATCTGTTTTCTTTCACGAAGGAAAAGAATCAGTGCAATTGTGTGGTATTACTCATAACACAGCATCTCTTAGGACAAGTTCAATATTTTTACTCCCGCTGCTACTCTCATTTCCTTAAATTCTAGGCCTACGTATATGATTTCAGATGGCTCTATGAATTCTTAAATTATGTTTAATAGTTAATATCTCTGACTAAACAGTGCCTTTTGGGCTTTATCTGTTATGAGAAGTGATAGCGTGTTCTCAGAATACTTTGTAGAGTTCCCCAGCTATTCTGGAAATAATTTGCCACAGCTCATTAAAGGGTGAGACATTTTTCCCCAGATGTAATAAACTAACTTTGCTGGCTGATATGTGTCTGAGAATAGCTTCTGTTCTATCTATTGGCTGTTTCCACTGAGTATACCCGAATAAGAGTGTTACTGCAGAAAACCCTGCACATCTGTGCAAAAACTAAGATTTCAGGTGTTGCCTATGGTGTTGTGATAATGGAGAGACTTCCACAAGCTGTGCTTCATGTGGCTGCAGAAGTGCCAACCATCAGCTGATCTTTAACTTGTCTGAATTGATGCTGTTTTCCCTTTTAGAATCCAAGGAGCTTTAGCACTAAAATAGTTCAGTTCAGGGAGAAATGCTTTTATTTTTCTTTTCAGAGTTATCAGAACATTGTCTCTTTTTCTTTTTGGTCTGCTCAGAACATTTTGAACCAACATTACCTCAGTGCATACTGAATGACTGCATTATCTGGTGAGTAATTTTTTTGCTGAAAGTGAAGCTGAAATGGCTTATTTCCACAGAGAAACCTCGTATATCTTAATGACTCTTAAAATCAGATTCTTTCCAATTTGAGAATACTAATTATACTGCTGTGCTTTCCACATTTTAGTCAGTTATACCCATATTTTTTTGTTTTTGTTTTGTTTGGTTGTTTTTTTTTCCTTTTTGTCAGTGCAGATCTTTAGGACTGTGAACAGAAATGAAATAGCAGCTTCTACGAAAAATTGCATCATAATATAACTGTCCCTATGGTAATAAGTCAAAATGGATTTAAATGCAAATCTTCAGAAAAAAAACAAGAGTATTTAACTCTCTTTGATTTCAGTGACACCCAGATGCCTTAATGCTTTTGAAAGTCTGAGTTTGATTTTCCTCATTAAGGAGAATAGATCAAGAATATTTTCTCCTTTTCTGAGTAAGAGGATACATGAAAAATTAATCCCTGATAGATACAAGTTGGCTTTCTGATTTATAGACAGAGAGGGTGATTAAATCTTTCTAATATATTTTGTCTGTTTGCTTGTAAAGTAAAAATAATAAAAAAATGACATTCATTTAATAATAATATGAACTCACAGAGCTATATTTGTTTCTTTTTTTGTATCTGCAGCAGAAAGCTGTAAAATGCATAAACATAATCCAGCATTTTTCATGAAAACGTGCATTTCCTTGTAGCTATGGGTGAGGCATACTTTTATGTATTTTGACTTCAGCAAATTCCAAAAATCTTTGTAAAAATATTTATAAGAAGCACAAATGAATTTTTGTCTCATATGGGCCTTATTTTGGCTGAAGAAAAATTTAGTTTCAGCCCATGGTTTGTGACTCTTACTACGCCCTGTATACCAAGATATACTTCAACAACTGTGGTCCTCCAGAATAAAAATTCAGTGTTTGCAAATACCTAACCTTCAATGAGTGTGAAGTGAGTCAGATGCTAAATTGATATTTGTGACTCTGTACTCCTTTCTCTTTCATCCCTTCTGTCTGTTAATTACTTAATTCCTAGTGCATGAAAGTTCTGTCACCCCATGACTGGGAAGCAAATGAAATGTAGGGCTGGTGAACCAATTGTGTGTGTGTGTATATATATATATATATAAAAGAATTTTAACTAGATTTTCAAAAAGCAATAGGATTAACATTCAGTGTGTAAAACTTGACCAAAATGGAAGATTTTCTTATTCAGTGTGAGACAGATAATTGGCTCTGTCTGGGTTATTCTATTATGTACCAAAGAATACCTTTTATCAAGAAATAATAATCACCCAGAAATTGGGTTGAACTTTCACCTTCTCCCCTAACTATTACAAAGGAAATAGGGAAGCTAGATAAGTTGCTTATAAAGCGAAGAATGAAACTGAAGAAGAGGTTAAAAAAAAAAAAAAAGTCAAAAGAATAACAGTGAAAGAAAGCATCAGGACTACATGATCCTTGCTGTAGGTGTCAACTCACCAATTTCTGAATATTTTTGATAATGTAATGACTAATTAATTAAGGACTAGATTCAGTTACCTTTCTTATACAAAAAGAGTGATGGATCTGATTTAAAAGTTAGCTACCATTCTTTTTTTACTTTTTACTCAACATGGTAGAATCTAACCTGAGGCCTGCCTTTGAAAAGTAGAGAGTTATGTACAAGAAAATCATTATATTAAGAAACATTATATTAGGAAACATATAATGATTAAGAAAATCATTATATTGAGAAACAGACCCGCCATTTTAGCAATATTCTGCAGCACACATATTGAGCACTCTGTCAAACCGCATTCTGCTCATCTTTCCACCTGGTGATAAAATGATACTTTTTCCTCTTTCACTTCCACTTTGGCATTACAGTAAACTGCGCTGTGGCCTCAGACACTAAGATGTCAAACTACAGTATAGTAAGCTGGACTATAAATGAAGATGAATGCACGTCTCAGCAGAAGGGTCAGGCATAGGATACAAATTAGAGATTGTTTTTCCTTTTCTTGGCAGCAGATTCTGCCCTCTGTTTTCTCAAAGGACCTCATAGATAGAATCTGGTGACATGAAACTAGGGAAATATGGTAAATCAAGCCCGTGGAGTACCACTTCACTTTTCCTCACAAAGTGGGTCACTTGTACAGTGTAACTTTAATGAACTCAATAAGAAAGACACAATCTGGATTTTAGTAAGTATGAATATTTACGACAGATGAAAGAATCTGTGCAACGTGGATAGACTGTATTATGCAGGAGATCAGACTAACGGACAAGCAGAAATCCTGTGATTTTACAACTCAGGTACTTACCTTACTGGCAATAGCAAAGTAATTTGTACCTTCCTGGAAAATGAATGAATAAATAAATAAGATCACATTTTTTTCAAATGTGGAAACTTTGATGTAGATTTTGACAATTATCATGGAGAATGTAGAAGACAGTAATGAAGTTAACTTTACTTATGCTTAAAGAAGCTGGTTTTGTGACTAATGTTCCATTCTTACCGAGAATTTCATCTGAGTGCATATTTTGAATTGCTTTTGTTATAGCAAAAAAATCTTATTTAGTGTTAAAAAAAGAAAAAGAAAAATTTTTAAAAAAGGATACAAAAGGGAATTTTGTCTTGCTTTTGTTAAGATGAGAGGTATTTTGCATTTGGCTGAAGTCACAAAATTTTACTTTACTCAAGTTAAAGAGCGATTGAAGAACAAACATCTTTGTAAACTATCCCTGAGGTTCTCTCATCTGATGCTGTTTCATCCCTTGGAAGTCTTTGAGAGTGTTTCCAGTTGTGTTTTGAAGTTGTGCCATCTATTTTACATAAAAAAATTTGTTTTTTTCTCATTCAGAACTGGTCATGGTGTTTAGTTTTTAGAAACAATTCTGAGCAAATATTTAGGAGAACTTGAGAGATATAATACAAATGCACAACAGCAAATGTTTAAAAATGTATGCCTCGTTTTAATGATCTACATGTATTCCTTTCCTTCACGCTATTCTGCTTTGCAGATGAATTTATATGTCTTATTCAGTTTCTAGACCTAAGGTTCAAAGTAGTCCTGCTTAATATTTTAAAAGCTGTGTTAATGTTTTTACTGTCACCCTTAACAGTTTAGTTTTTTTCAATCCTACTTTTATCTCGATAGTCATTGCTAATAAAATAAAACATTATGTCTGTGCATTAAATAAAATTATCACTTTGACAGAAATGCAGAATTATTTTCTATCATTCTATGTTTTTTCTGTATTAGCAGATATTCTAGCCTTCTGATTTACTCTAGAAATTTAATCTTTTTCGTCTTCTTGTTATACATATGAGATACACACTGTAATGTTGATGAAGAATTCTCAGCGCTATAATATTTTTTAATAGACTGAAGTTGTGCATGTCTAATTGGTGTTGTAAGCAAGGGTGCAAACTCATTTTTTTGTGTTGCCAGACAGCATGAAATAATTAGTAAGAATCAATAGTCATGTCACAAGAATAAGTACTTGTCTGATCAGTTTAATACCGTTCCATTTGTTACCCTGTATTTCTGTTTATGACATGTATTTTAAGTTAAGTTGTAGAGCCCAGGGCTTGGGGTAGTTTTTACATGAAAAGAAAACAAATTATTTCATGGCTGTATTAGAAACATATTGTTTCATGATCTAGTTTTGAATAAGTATCATTATTTACCCATTAAAATGATATTAATACTTTGCATTTCATTGTCTGCTGGCCAGATTAACATTTTGGCATCTAGTCTTTATTACAAAATATCTTGGTTAGAGAAAATGATTATGCTTTGGTGTATGTGGCCTTGTGTAACTAAACCTAGGTAAGATTCAAATACTAAGTATGGGTCAAAGAGTATTGTCTATGTCATAACTCAGATTTCTTCATTTTTCGTGCTGCTGAACATTGGATTGATGGTTAGATATTCATGACTATTCAGAGAAATGACTAGGGAAATATTTATAGTACAAACATGTTTCTATGGTTTGTTTTGTTTGCTTATTCAGGAATTGAGGAGGCAACAAAATATGGTTTTAATTCAGAGGTCAGTTGAAATGGACAAGTTTTCTGTTTCACTTTGTGTATATTATACAGTGCACTATTTTGGTTGTTACAGTGCAGGCCACTGGTTAGACAAGAAGATTCCTAATCTGAACCTTGTAACAAAACTAACCTTTCAGTATTGTGTGCAGCTTTCAGTTCCACAATATGAGAATAACATAAAAATACTAGAATGTGTCCAAAGGAAAGCAACAAAGATGATAAAAATCCTAGAAGGCATGACTTATGAGGAGTGGTGAAGGATACTTGGTTGATTCAATTTAGAGAAGACTGGTTGCAAGTGGAAACCTCATACTGCATGAGAACTACCTGGGGAAACAAAGACAGAGCAGTACACGTAGAATGAGGCTGAAACAGAAATTGAGAAGGACAGAAATAAATGGCAGCGTAACTAATTTTGTCTAAGACTAAACAAACAAACAAATCACATGGATCCTGTTGCGGCAGATTTTAAGTCTAAAATTGGAATGAGGTCTCATTGTTTATGACCAAAAGGAATAATCCTGAATGAATAAAATCTCATGAAGTAACAAAATAGAAACTATCCATACTTTCTGCTTCAGTGCTGGTATTCCAGTTCCCCATCCAGTTTAGGCTTTCATTTAGAACACTGGGGTCATAGAGACAGTTCTGAAGACATTCTTTTTTCTTTTTTTTTCTTTCCATTTTGTGCTTGTGCTAAGGTGACAGACAAGGCACGCTTGGAAAAACTGGGTTCCACACAAGAAAATTATGCAGTTAAGTGTAACAGTGTTGCAAAATAAATGCTTAATTATATATACATATATTTACAGAGTGAGAGATCAACCCGGACAAGAAAGGTAGGCAGCTAGTTAACGTCCTCTTCAGTTTGGATCTCTCTACTACAATGGATTCGCATTGCACACCTGTGATCACCTAAAAAAGCCACTGGGTGTCGCTGATGATCCGCACAAGCTCAGCTTAACCCTTTAAGCATTTTCTCGTAATGAATGGATAAGTCAGCAAAAAGGGCACTCTCATGACCTTGGGTACTTGAATTGCTTACCATCAACATTCTCAGCAAGAAATAAATAAGAAACTCCCAAAAGCAGTAGGTACTTGGTCACTTGATCAATAAGAAATAGAATGAGTTCAGATACCTCAAATTATTAATTGAATTCACATTCAAACTTAATAGCTACTCTTGACTCTTAAAAACATCATAGCAGGCCTTTGTATATGTTCCAATACATAATCACCTATCTGGAGGGACATTTATTTTTAACAGTGGTCTATGTTTGTTTTTTTTTCCACAGTGAATGGTCTGTGCAAGAAGGCCAGAAATTTGGTGATTCTTATTTAGTTGTCTCAACAAATATGTAATTTTTTTCTGGAAGGGTTGCAGAAATTCCTCTCTTATCTGGGGATCCTAAATTACCTTTTGTGTTTGATGAGAAATAAATAGTCTTTCTTGCATACTCTTGCTAACTGAAAAGTGAAATTCCCAACACCAACCAATAGGAAATAGCTGCCTGCCTGCTATAGCAGGAAGAGTAGTGGAACAAGAACAGCATCAAACGCAAAGTATCTACTCTCATCAGAAAGAGTTGTTTGTTCTTACAAGTGGTAAGTTCATGACCATTATGAGACAGTTCCTTCCTTCATTAACTAGTGAATATACTAAGAGGAGAGAAGTTAGAAGTGCACTTGTCTATTGTAGAAACTAGGCTAAAAAGAACCTTTGTTTTTTCTATGTATTTATTTGTGCCATTCCATTCTATCTGGACTTAAATGACTTTTTGTTTTCTCTTGATTTAATTTTTTTTCTTTTCTTCTTCAAGCAGCTGTCATCTCCTTGAGAAACCCATACATTAACAAGTCTTTTTCTCTCTAATATTTCAACTGAATACTTTACTGATGTCAATGTCTCTTTTTGTTCACGGATAGTACTGAGATACTGATCAGAGTTTTTAAAGAGTCCTTCACAGATAGAATAAAACATATCACAATGAGCTCTTTTCACTGATATAGTTTTAGATAGCTTATTAGCTATATGCTGTGAAGCCAACTGAGTCTTTAGAGAAAGCCATAGTACACTCTCCAGTTAAAAGGGTATTTAGCTGCCCGGTTGAAATTTAAAAATGTATAATGTGTCTAGCTGATAGTAATTTGTCTATATAAGCAACTCAGAAGCTAGCAGATAATGGTTTAGGAAATGGAATAATGTTTGAGAGGATAAAAAACTAAGTTGTTTTAAAGTCTTAATGCTTCAACATCTTATTTCTTAGTCAGCTCCATCATCCTATCTCTGACTTCAGGCGATGACTTAAGCTATGAAAGAAAGGTAAGCTAGCCTCCAACCTGTGCTTCAGTACAAAAAGAAACACAAAATCCATTTTCAGTCCACAGTGAGGTGAAGTATTCTAGCCTCTATGGAGATAAACTGTTCCCTAAAGTATATGCTCTGCTAATATTAACTACCTAACTAACTAAATTCCTACTGATTATATAATTTGACTTTAAAGAAAACGTTTTCAAGGCTCCTTCTAGCAGGTATTCTAGCAATGTATTCTGTGGGATAATCACATACACACTAATGAGACATCAGTTATCTTGAGAAGAATAATTGTATTATTTCTTCATGACTGAAATAATGTAGAGGCACTTGGTTTGATGGGACTTTGATTTTTAGATCTTGTATAAAAGCAGCACTCTACCACCTAGGGCTGTTGTAAGTGAACTGTTAGGTCCCAGCTTAAGCAAGTGATTGAGCATCTGGTGAAGGAGTGTGGCTGGCCTGGGAAGCACAGGCAAATTGTTTTCACCTGTGCCCACCAGGTGACCAGAAGGGGTGGACCCAGGGAAGAGCCTCCCCGTGCTTGTATAAGGGCCAACCATGAGAGGGAGAATGTTTCTGGGATCTGGGTTGCTTTCTGAGAAGAAGTGCTGCATAGCTTGAGAGCATCTTTGCTAGTTGGGTGAGTTCAAATCTTTGTGTGACTATTGGCCTGCCTGCAAATGCTTTGCCTGGTATTGCTAAGAACCTGTCAGTAGCAAGTTTGTTCCTTTGTGAGGAGAACAGCTGTAAAACCTGATATAAGGTTGAATGAAGCATGAGAACAATGGGAAATTATAATAATTACAGTCATATCCCATGTGGTTTCTGTATTTGAGCTAACTCACTAGGTTGATTTTTTGTTTTGGTCAGAGGAGATTCATATTTTTATAAAGCTGTGTCTTCACTGTGAAGTAATGCATTATAGTAAGGCTGTTGAAAGAGTTAGTGCTCTTCTCCTAGTGTCCACACTGTATGTTTCACATTAGATTTAGTTTCAGAAGAGTATTGTTAAACACTTGCTCTTAGTTGCATGGACTGAATTTCCATTAGAAATTGGAGCATACAAATAATATTTCTTTGGGTACATCTCATAGTTAGATTTTTCCAGAAAGGAATCAAGTTCATATGCTCAGAGGCAACTCCACAACTCAAAGTACTGAAAATTGTAAGTTTTCAGGCTATGCACGCTGTGATGCCCTCCTGAAAAGATCTAAAATGCTAATGCAGAGACTCTAATGGACAACGTTTGGTAACATAATCATCTAAGATTGTCCAGTTACTTTAGCTGAAGTATATGCCTTCTTATCTTTATTTTAATCTTCCAAAGATAAGTATTGCTATATACACTTAGAACATCTTTCAAACTGTATTTTGTCTTAGATGTTTTTATGGCATGCTCAGAAACTAGGGCCGAAGACAAAACAGTGCTGGGGATAAGCAAGATCCTGACTTATTTCATGATGGCAGGTGAGAAATGTAGGAAAGCTACAACTGGAAATGAGAATTTTATTTTGTCTTCTGGGAAATGTTCCAAAAATACAAATCCTTTAGTCTTGTATGTTGCATGATAGTCTTTGTTGTTATTCAATTTGAAGTCATAAATTTAGCTGTATCAGACAACAACTGGAAATTTGAAAAATTGTGAAAGAGATTCCCATACATGATTTAAAAAAACTAAGCCAAGTGAAGAAACTGAAGTTCTTCACTGCATTTTTTTTTTCCCCAAAGCAAATACTTACAGATTAACCACTAATATGTATGTCAAGAGATTACATGTGAGGAAAAAAAAAAAAAAAGGAATATAAATGCAGAAAAAGAAACAGTAGAAACAGAATGAGCCCTTACAAACTGTGATGACAGACTTAAACTGAGATCAGAGATGGGAAAAAAATGAGTTGGAGAACATTTTAAAACATCTGGGCAGTTGATGATTTTTCAGGGAACATTTGGTACTAATTAGAAGAGACACAAATGCAAAAATTGTAAATGCAACTAGCAGTGTAGCTTGGGACTTTCTTTCTCAGTGATGTCTTTATACAAACAGTGGTATTTGCTCTGTGCTCAAGCAGTACCAGCCCACCCTGCCCTATACAGTAGGTTTTCCATCCTCTTCCAAAAAGAATCAAAATTATTTGAATACCTCTCCTTCAAGCCAGGATAGTCTGTGTAGTGGAGGGTCTGCATTTAGTGTTCCTTCAGGTTATGCACAAAGAACTCAAGTGTTGCACACAAGAAAGACAATGAGAGCTTATTTGTCACCTTGAGAGAGATTAAGATCACTTACTCTACACTTGTGTGCTAACCTCTAGAAGAAGGTGTAGGGCTGTGCAAAGAATGGTGATAAGAAAGGAAGCAACCCTTTCAGATGAGCAGGGTTTGAGACGTACCCTTTTGCAAGAGTTTCCTTCTTTCCATCTCAGGCCTCTCTAGACGCCCATTCTGGCTGCTGTGAAGCTAGTTTTGAGACGTCTAGATTCTTCTCTCCGATGTCTGGGCAACTCAGCTCTCCAGAACTGCATAGAGTTATATTACTAATCGTCAACCATCTTATCTACTCTGTTGGCTAAATCAGCTATACTAAATGTAGAAACTGAGGGAATAAAAAACTGGTTTATTTGGAAAAGGTATTTTTCTATCAGTTCTGCTTTTGGCTATATTCATATTTGATACATGGTGTTCAAGAAGTAACCCTTCACAGAATGCTTAATTTTGTGTGTAATGAGCTCTGCTAGAGTTGACAGTGAGGGTTGAATCCAGTGTATTAAGAAGCAAAACTCAGACTTTTCAGAAGTTTCCTGCAGTGATTTTAGTCGTAAATCTTTAACTAACTTTACTTACTGCAGGACTAGGAGGACATCAAACCTCTCTGAAAATCTCACCCTGAGAGTGAGGCAGAGTTCTGTGCTCTCAAATACTGAATGGGGTGGATGGTCCAGCATCAGAAATGTGGATCGTTACAGAAATGAGCACAAAATTGTGTTATCACATTAGATAGGGGACATGAAACAGTATGTATCATTTTTGTGCTTTCATATCTGATTTGCGTTGGCTATGGGAAAGCAGAAGTCTTGTGACCCAGCGTAAAGCCTGCCAGCATGTACTCAAATGTTTTGGACAAGATGGCAAAGTGGCTTTGTCAACTCACAGAGTTGACAGTAAGGGAGAAGCAATTTGTGGCATGCGGCTGCAGCATTTTTGGTTTAATATCAGCTACTTTAAAGATGAGTTGGCTGCATCATTCAATCACAGCCTGAGTCAAGCTTTGCCAGCTTAATATTTAGTAGGTGGATACAGACTTTGCGTGAGCTCAGTATGGGTCGGATGGGATCCAGCTGTAATCTTGAAATTGTACAGATACTGCTGACTTGCTGTTTGGTCATGAATTATCAGATCCTACCAGGGAGCTTGTTACATTATTTCAGGCTTAGGCCCATGATAATATTCTCTGTTTTCTAACCAAACCAAAACACTGAGGAGTGTGTTGATATTTGCTGAGAGGAGAGTTTATTTAAAAAAAAAAAAAAAAGCCTTAGACGAAACCAGTAGAAGATGCAAAAATATCTGCTATAGGTCATGTATAAACCCAGACTACCAGAGTACGTTTCATGGAATGAGCACTACTGTCTTCTTACACCGGTGATGAAACTCGTGTGCCTAAAACCATCCAGATGTTCAAAAACTAATTTATTTATCTGCTTACATGTGACACTCTGCACTCGGACACAAAGGTAAAACATTACCGGATTCTGTTTGAAACTGCAACTCTTTGTGGAAACTGGCACAGACAGTACAAACCAGGGCCAAAGTGAGTGCTAAAGTGCATGTAAATCAATAGCCCTAGTCTGTTAACTTCTGAATGCCGCAAAGATCGCTTTTTTCAGGTTACAATCAGGATGCCTTGTGCCTCTGTTGTTGACTGCTGTGTTCTCACCCTGGCTCTGTTCACAGCTCTGCCCTGCGTGCTCTTGGCAGGGATCAGCCTCCCAGTGGCAATTGTTCCTCTCCACGCAGTCCAGAAGCGATGCTAGGAGTTGAATATTAAAAAGTAGTATCAGAATATCCTCTTTCAAATAAAATACACCATTTGTTTAATCTGGAAATTTACAAGTGTCTTGGGGTGCTGAGCTGTCCTAGTCAGCTACCTTAGGGAGCCATTGAAAGTCCTAACTCTAACAAAGGTGTCACTCTATATTTATTATATCTCAGCACAATCAAACTGGCCACGTAACTAGCCAGGGTGGCTTCACATAGCACTTTAATCTTCTCCTTCCCTTTTATTATTAATTACATCTGTGTATTGTCTCATTTTTTTCTCATAATTTAGAGCACTGTTTTCCAGAGAAATTAGTGAAGACAGCTTCCTTTCTCTAATATACACTTGCCAGTAAAAGATGTACAGATTTTTCTGAGCACAGCATATATTTGCTGGTGGACTTTTTTCAACAGGTATAGTTGCAAGCAGAATAAAGTCTGTTTCAATCTGGCATTCACCTCTAAGCTTTAGCCTTGACTAGAATGCTGACCAATACATGTATGCCTCTGGACCTGTGTCTGACTAAAATCTCACTGGTTTTAGCATGAAGCTCTTCAGTAAAACCCATTGACTGCATAAGTGGGGTCTACTAAGTGCTCTGTCATCCCCTGAGACAGAGAGAGCAGATTCACCAGGCTGTGATTCCTAATTTATCCATATAATTAAGTTCATTAGGCTGAAGTTAAACTCTGTGAATATCTCCCATATCTCTTCATGTGCCTAATGTAGCTATCCTGATCAGAATGAGAGTTTCTGAAATTCTAATAGGAATATTGAAGAATGAATATCTTTAGTTATCAGTCATAAGTTATCTTCTTGTACAAAACAAGCTTGTTGCTATCAAGGAAAGCAGCATCTTAGATGTGAAGTCATTCACTGTCATCTAATAGTTCCCTCAGTGTTCTTCTATCTCACCCTAAGTAATCTTTTTATCTTGAACAACACAGAAAGCAAATGTATCTCACTTCAGGACTTTCTTTTTTCTTTTTGTCCCTCTTCATAAGGATTCTGCATCCCTCTGTGTTTGTCGCACAGTTGCAATGAGCTTGATGAAGACAGGGAAGTGAAAGTATGACAGTTTTACAGAATACATTTAAACTGTAAGATGCAACTGTTGTTAGCAACACAGTTCAAAAGCCCAGACATTCAATGCCAGTTGCAGGACACTTGCTAAATGATCTATTTCATGAGATGCTTGAGATAGACTCTCTGAAGTCTCCCTACATGGAGGGATGTCACAATAGGAACTGTTAGCATGGGACCTCAGGTTGGAGTAAAGATCCTTTCCTTCCTAAACAAAGTTCTGTGGGCAGCTCTGTACTGGAGCAGCCCAATGCACAAGCAAGAACTGGTAGACTTGATACTGATCTTTCTTCTCATGCTTTCTATAATCACGAGTGATTAGTATGAACCTCTATTGCAAATTAGTGGTGGAACTGATTAGGAAGCTATGTTTCTGCAGTCCAAAGAGATGCAGAGCCTCTGTCTCATGCTGTACGTTGCAGGAAAGACTTCTTCACCACCTCTCTAGTAAGAAGGCAGTACCTTGGAAACAGCAAAATTTCCCACTTTTGCTTGTGTTTTTCAACTAAGATTTTTCTTGTTTGTTACTATTTTGGCTGATCTTGTATGTAGACAGCCAATGCCTGCGTGTCTTCTTAACTACATAAATAATTCCATAACTGTAGAATATTGTCTGGAAAACTCAATAGATCTTAAAAATTCTACTGCAGTACGGTTATTAACCTGCATACTATTGTAAATCATCTGCTTTTATATGTGATTCCCTTTTACCTGATAACATTTACACCTAAATTTTATACTTATGTCACCTATTCTCTCTTTTTAGGCTTCTTCTAACAAAAAGATATCCTAGGAATTAGTCATTTCTTAATGATCTTCTTTAGTTCGTGCATATTTGAAACTTTTGATTGCAAGTTTTGTTCATTGCAGCACTTCATTTACACCAGGACAAGGCAGTTTTGCTTCTTCTGCTTATCTGACATTTACAAAATAATCTCTGGGTACAATATTCTGCAAGGAAAGCTTAGCTACATGTATGATTTAATAATAAATAGACCGAATTCAGAACTCGGAAAGTACAGGAAACATGTGAAGCTGACAGCCCTCCAAACTCCTGTCTTTATTTACAGGATAACAACTGTAATGGAAACTTCTTCCCCTTAATTGTGTTTTATCCTACTCTCATGATAACCTCCCCCACGTTCGTTAAATCGTTGGCATCTCAGCTAGGGTTTGCAATAGAGTTCTTACTGGTATTGTTACTTAATGTGGAAGCCTGTGCACCCGTAACTTGATTGAGACTGCCAACTTGTTTTCAAATGGCCTTATATTTCTACAAGTTGATGTTCATCATCTTTTCCTCATGACTGAGATGTACAGGTCTTGTAGTGATTTTTTTTAACTCTATGAATACTGTACTGTAAATAACCGTCTGGATATAAAATTATCTATGGGAAGATAGCAGAGGCTGTGTAAAAACACTATGGTAGGTGTAGAGCAAACAAAGGAAATGACAGAGCCTTTATTTGAGAAACAGGTGCTATAGGGAAAGATTAAAGAGAAATTAACTCACCCCTCCCATTAACAGTTTGGAGAAAGGGGTGAGCTGAGGAATGCAGTGCCCTTGCTCCCCCTCGCCCTCACCCCCCTTGCTCCAGGCAGTCAAATGTTTGTGTATTGGTTCAGGCTGTGACCTTGGAATTCCACTACAGTAGGAAATATCATGAAATGGCATTTCACTGCTGTAACAAAAACTCTCTACATTTGTCATACGCAGTAAAGGAGGTGATGTTTAAGCTTACCTTAAATTTTCAGACTTCATGAATATACCCACATCTTCCATAATCACAACAGAATAATAATACAATAAATCAGTTTTATGAGTCCTGTCTCTATTAAATCATATGAATAGTAATTAAATTGTGCAATGAAGGAGTCACTGAATTCAATTTCAACAGAAATCTAGTCCTCTTTCAGAAAAGATTAGGTTTAGAGGTGAGCAGTAAATAGTGTAAGATAAAAAAGGAAGGGTGTTACTCATACTCTTTTCTTCATTGTTTAGCATAGGAAAGTTTATGGTATTAGAAGTGGACAAAGGTAGGGGTAATTAAACACTAGTATTTGTAATCTAGAATCTGGAGGGATTAAAAAAAAAAGGAAATATCTTTTTTGGTAGTTAGCTGTTACTGCCCCTACAACTGTGACAAGTGAGCATTGTACTCATGTGGGTCAAATTGAGCTGAGTTGCTCACCTTTAAAAGAACGCATTCTCTTCCCATTCAGCTCCTTATCCTTATTAAACACATTTCTTCCACCACAGCTCACAGCCTGCTGGAGAGATGTGCGAGTTACTTTAAAGCACTGCCAAGTAGGCACTAATTGGTGCCCCAACCGGCAATCTCAGGAGACAGGCCAAGGAAGGAGACTGAAGGACTTTCCAGGTCAGCTCGGAGGCTCTTGAGGCAAACTTGTGAGGCTCAGAGTGCTCCTGCCTGTGTTTATATCTCTTTTCCAGCATTGTCAGCCTAACGCTGTTAATGAGCACGAATTATTCCTTTCTGAATAATTGTTTCAATAAAGCACACCAAGTTTCTTCCCTGCTTGAGTTGGGAGTGTCACTGAAACTAACCATCTTACGCATACATATGCAAGTCTCCGAATACCTCATGTGCAGTACTATGTTAAAAAAAAAAAAGTATGTCTTATAAGAACAGAAAACAAATTTAACTCTAAAAAGTGTTTGTCAGCAAACCTGAACCTATGTGGGCAGTGATCTTACTACTTGTCAAAGTTTGAAGAGAGGAAATCTTAATTCTTTGGAGGTGGCATTTCAGTTCTTAATACTTTTTTTTTTTTTTTTTTCCAGGCAGATATTTTAACTGACTGTAGCTTAAGGGCTTCTGTATTATTTGATGGGTATATGCTTTTCATTATTTTATTGCTACTTCACCCATACCTGCAAAATTAGTTCATTTCAGCAGAGGAACACTGAGCAGAAGCGTGACCTGTTCTTCAACAGAAAGAAGGGATTTCCTTTAGTCTGAAGACAACAAATGACTGTTCTCTTGACCTTGTGCCAGAGGTCCATATGTCAGTTTTCACTTGCTTCCAAAATGAGGTTTACTCATTTTTTAGTCTGACTTCTGACATTTCTAGTAGTCTGTATAAACAATAGAGAAGAACTGTGTACTTAAAGAATTATTTTAATACTTTATCCCCCAATCCACTTTTGTTAAAGTTTTTTTTAAAGAAATGTTAAGTTTCAAGCAGTATTTTTATGTACGTCTACTAAAAAAATCTTATTAAAAAAATGCTACTATGCCTCACAGGTTCTAAAATTACTTTGACTGCGTTGAAAGGATAGCAGCAATAAATAAATAAAAAGTAGGACAAGAAGTTCATAGTAATGAGTCCTAAAATGAAGGGTACAGGCAGTCATCAGTACCTTCCACATACTTGGTAGTGATACAACTGTGGCAGGCCTTCTATCAGAGTCTACCAAGAAGGTACTGTTGTGTGGAAAGGGTAGAGAAGCTTGGCAGAATATAAACTCCCTTACGTTCCAACTTAAGCTCGGCTGCCCCCAGCCCATCTGATATCTGAGGATAGATTCTGAGTGATGCTGAATTTGGTGTGATAAGTCCAGCTGTGTTCAATATATGTATGATCATAGTTTTACAAATAGCACCCTGACCAATTTGTTCAGTTGCATTTGAATGGGCTCTCAAAACACATAAGAAGTTTGGCTGTGCCCAAGGAGAGCTTGCAAGGCTAGATTAGTGAACAGCACAGTTCCTTAAAGTAACAGATTGTGGGTTGTTTTTTTTTTTTTTTTTTTGAATTGCCAGTGGAAAAGACACTGTTTGCAAAGCATATGAAAGTAATGAAGAATGTGAATAATAAGGCCAACCACAAACACATTAAATCCTGAAATAAATCTGTAGAGTATTCTATGTTTCCCAGGGGAAGCACTCAATGTAACTGAATGGAGCTTACCCAATATGTGTTCCTATGGTGTGGAAAGAGAGGCTCAGACTGTTGACTGTTCCAGAAGCCAAGGTTCTACTTGTGTATGATGGTATCTTCCCCTAAAATACTTCTCTCTTACGCCATTTTTATATGTAGGTTGCTTCAAAAATAATGCCTCCAATTTATTTTCATTAAAACTTCAACAGATACAGACAGTGCGATTACACTAGTTGATAGAGCAAATTCTCAGTTACAAAATGCTATTTTTCAATGTAGTCATGACCGTTAGCTATATGTTTCTGCTAGTGATGAACAAGAGCCTGCGTGCTGTGCTCACAGAAATCTGCACTAGCAGTGATGACCCATTGTTTCACAGCTGCTATGACAGTGGTGTTGATCACGGAATGGCCTGGGTTGGAAGGGACCTCAAGGAACATCAAGCTCCAACCCCACTGCCACAGGCAGGAACACCAACCTCTCCGTTTAATACTACATCAGGCTGCCCAGGGCCCCATCCAACATGGCCTTGAACACCTCCAGAGACTGGGCATCCACAGCCTCTCTGGGCAGCCTGTTCCAGCACCTCACCACTCTCATAGTAAAGAACTTCCCCCTGACATCCAACCTAAATCTTCCCTCTTTCAACTTAAAACCGTTCCCCCTTGTCCTGCTGTTAACTACCCTTTCAAAGTTTACTCCTTTCCTGCTTATAGGCTCTCTTCAGGTACTGAAAGGCTGCAATGAGGTCACCCTGCAGCCTTCTCTTCTCCAGGCTGAATAAGCCCAGCTCCCTCAGCCTGTCCTTGCAGGGGAGGTGCTCCAGCCCTCTGATCATCTTTGTGGCCCTCCTCTGGACCCTCTCCAACAGCTCTGCCTTTCTTGTACTGGGGACTCCAGACTGGACAAAGTAGTCCAGGTGGAGCCTCACAAGAGCAGAGTAGAGAGGGACAATCACCTCCCTGTTCCTGCTGGCCACCCCTCTCATGATGGAGCCCAGGATACCATTTGCTTTCCAAGCTGCCAGAGCACACTGCTGGCTCATGTTAAGTTTTTCATCCACCAGGACCCCTAGGTCCTTCTCTGCACGGCTACTTTTAAGGACTGCTCCTTCCAGTCTGTATAGATATCTGGGGTTTCTCCGGCCCAAGTGCAAAACCTTGCACTTCACTGTGTTGAACCTCATTAGGTTCACCGGGGCCCACCTTTCAAGTTTACTGAGGTTCCTCTGAATGGCATCCCTTGTTTCTGATCCCATCCCTCACGAACTTGACCAGGATGTGGTCACTACAGCCCAGACTGTCTCCAACCTTGACATGTTTAACAATCTCCTCCTCATTGGTGAGCAGCAGGTCCAGCAACACTTCACCTCCGGTCAGTCTGTCCAATACCTGAACCAGAAAGTTATCATCAGTGGATTCCAGGAGCTTCCTGGACCGCTTGCAGCTCGCTGTGTGGTCTTTCCAACAAATATTTGGATGGTTGAAGTCCCCCACCAGGATGAGAGCTCGTGAGCACAATGCCTCCCACATCTGAAGCAAGAAGGCCTCATTAGCAGTCTCCCCTTGATCAGGTGGCCTGTAGTATACCCCTATCACCAGCTGGCCTTTATTAGTCCCATCCCTAATTCTAACCCGCAGGCTCTCAACCTGTTCCTGACTGTTTCTCAGAGGGAGCTCCTCACAGTCTATCTACTCTGACATAGAGGGCAACTCACCCACCTTTTCCTACCTTACCTATCCCTTCTAAAGAGCCAGTACCCCTCAGTGGTAGTATTCCAGTTATGGGAGTCATCCCACCATGTTTCTGTGATAGCAGCAAGGTCATAACTTTCCAAGTGTATTACAGTTTCCAACTCATCCTTCTTATTTCCCAGACTCTGTGCATTGGTATAAAGGCACTTCAGCTGGGCTTTCCACCTCACTGCCTTTATAGAGGATCTAGGATCCCCTAGAACAGCAGCATCCCCCTGCCCTATTCCATCCCTTTGTACTCCACCCTCTTCGCCCATCAAGTTTGGTATGAGTCCTCAAACTATCCACTCAACCCCAGTGGCCCTCATTTTGTCCCCTTCCCCCTTCATACCTAGTTTAAAGACCTTTCAATGAGTACCGCCAGTTCCTCGGCTAGGATCCTCTTACCCCTTTGACACAGGCTACTTCCATCTGCAGCCATTGTGCCAGGTGCTGAGTAAATTGCCCCATGGTAAAAAAAAATTAAAAAAAAAAAAAAAATTCCTGTGTTTGTACCAATCTAAGCCATTTATTTATGAGGTGGGTTTTTTGGATCCTCTCAGTATCCTTCCCTGCCACTGAAGGTATAGAAGAAGAAAACACCTGCACACCCGTTCCATCAACTACCTGCCCCAGTCCCTTGAAGTCTTTCTTGATAGTCCTCTGGCTTTTCTCAGAAACTTCATCACTGCCAGCCTGAACTGTCAATAAGGGGTAATGATCAGGAGGGTGAATCAATCCAGGAAGTTTCCTAGAAATGTCCCTGACCCATGCCCCAGGGAGGCAACACACCTCCCTGTGGGTAGGGTCAGGCTGACATATAGGGCCTTCCATTCCTCTCAGAAGGGAGTTGCCTATGACAATCACCCAGCTTTGCCATGGAGCCTCCACCCTGCTCCACACTCCATGTTACTTTTTACTTAGGGTCAGCATACCAGGCTCCCGTGGTGTTTGCTGACAGCTAAGCTTGCAGGTCATGGTGCTTTGGGAACTGTCAGGGAATGGTTTATCCACCACATTCCACCCTGAAGATTTACCTTCTTTCAATAAGTCAATTCCACTATTTATTCCACATAACCCACTCTGAGTCTATAGTCTCTGAAGCTTCACGGTCTTTAGAAGGAACTGGGGAGATCACATGCAGTCTTGTTATTGGAATTAGAGCTGGCTCTCAGGCTGCTCATTATTTATGGGATAAGATTAATACCAAAGACTTAAATAGTTTGATTGCTGTTCAGAACATGGATCGCTTTGTGGTTTGGATGAGGTCAGAGCAGGCCCCCCTGTGTGTGAGATGGGCATGGGTGGTACCCCTTTGAGTGAACGTTCTGCAGGCAATATAAGCAGGTGTATGGGCCAAAGAAGTGACAAAGCGTAATGTATGTGCTGAAAAAGCAGATTGTTTGTAAATAACAGCACCATGTACAGGCAAACTGAGTGATACCAGCAGATACTACAATTCAGTACCTTGCATGGAAGCATTGTATTAGTATATGCATACGTATTAGTATACTGATATGTATTAGTATTTGTTAGTATATGCATTAGATTCCCTGGAAATAGGAGGGCTCTTCTCAGAAATTGTGTAGCTACTTTTATTTTAATGTATATAATTAGTGTCCTTTTGTCTTTTGGTGGTCATGTTAGAATAAGAAATTGCCCATGCACCCAGCTCTACAATAAATCAATGTCAGCTTTCTAAACTGTCATTTAGTTTGGAGAGTTTTCTTGGTTATGGTTTTTGATAATATGATGATTGAATGTCTTAGTTTCAGCTACCTGTTGGGTTAAATCACAACATTGACTCATAGTCATAGTATTTGACTTATAGTCATGAAATTTAGCGGAACAGTGTTACCAGTCCTGAGTAGACATAACAGCCAAGCCAAAGGAGGAGGCTGGGGGCAGGAGGGAGCATACTGTCTCAAGTACATGTATTGCAGACTATCATTACCCCATAAAGGTTCTATAAATAAGATTGTTATATGCAAGTACTGAATGGATGAAAAATTGTATCTCTTCAGAATAACTTCCTCTGCTGTTTATAAAATTGCAAGCCTTTTGAGTGCAACTTAATACTGAAATTACTTTCCAGCAAAAGAAAATAGAGAGGAATTTTTAATGTTTGGAGTCATTGCTCATCTATTTTTGTTGGAAATCTTTTTGATGCCTTTTAGTTTACAAATATCAAATCCATGTAACTTGTGAGATCTGTTAGTAGAAAGGGCAATTTGAAGTTAAAGCTCCTGGCTTACTGTTTTTTTCCATTTATACTTAATGAATTTGATTCCAGTAGAAAAGAAACAGCTTATATTTCACAGAATCATAGAGATTGGAAGGGACCTCTGGAGATAATCGAGTCCAAACTGCCTGCTAAAGCAGGTTCCCTACAATAGGTCGTGCAGATAGGTGTCCAGATGGGTCTTGAATATCTCCAAAGGGGACTCCACAGGCTCTGTGGGCAGCCTGCTCCAGTGCTCTGCCACCCTCACAGTAAAGAAGTTCCTCCTCATGCTAGTATGGTACTTCCTGTGTTCCACCTTGAGCCCAGTGCCCCTTGTTCTGTTGCTTCACATCACTGAAAAGAGCCTGGCCCCATCCTCTTCAATATTTGTAAGCATTGATAATATCCTCTTTCAACCTTCTTTTCCCCAGGCTGAACAGCCCCAGCTCTCTCAGCCTTTCCTCATACAGTCAATACTCCAGGCCCTTCATCATCTTTCTGGTCCTCTGCTGGACTGCCTCTAGAAAATATCTGTTTTTCTTGAACTGAGGAGCCCAGAACTGGATTCATTTGTTATAATAAAAGTGATAGACGTATTAAAATATTCTTTAGTCATTATGCTTATCTTCATTTCAAAAATAAGGATTCATTTTCATTCCAGAAGGGGGAAGGAATGGGAAAGAAGCTTTCTTTCTTCCTCTTGCTTCAATATAAAGCTCTTTCTGTGTTGCCTCTGGTTCCAGATTTCCAGATTTTCACTTAAAATATATGAGTATGAGAGAAAGAGAATAGAACAGATTGTTAACCATAGTAATTATGGGACTCTCATTCGTCACTATTTCAGGATGGCAAATTATTTTAACCTAATTCATATCAAAGCTGTGTCTAATTTATCCTAAGTATTGGGTGCAGTTTTCTTCATGCCTTTCTTTCAGTACTTGATGTAAAGTATATCTCAGTCTATATTTTGTTTCATGGACTACACTGCTGCTCTTTCTGATTTAGCTGTGCCAATTTCCATCTTCAATTTAGGGTGAGCAACAAAACACCACCACTTTTTTCACTCAACACCTTTGTTATTCTCTGGCTTCAAACCTTCTAATTCCTCATTCATTGAGAAGGAACAATACATTTCGTGATGACTCACATAATACAAATAAGTAGCAAATGATGAATAGCACATAGAGGTAGAAGATTATTGTCATTTACCTTAAGGCCCCCTTTCACTGCTTTGGCAGTATAAAAGGATCTTGAAGTCAGAGAAAGCACTTCTTTTGAGGTCCCTTTCAGCTAACAGATGGGTGAAAAGGCACTGATTATGAATAAGTAATAGTAAACAAACAAGCAGCCTCAGAAGAAAAAAAACATTTACAAATATGCATGAATGATATCTAAGGTACTCATTCTCACTTTTGCAAAACAGATTAAGCAATTGTATTACATGTCATATTTGTCACAAGTAATTTCTCCCACAATTCCATAATAGGTCTAATTTAAGACAAAGTTTGGAGGTAAGAAAGACCAGACTTACTGTGAAATGAATGAGGCTGCATGTCATCTGGAGATGGCACTTCCATAATTACTATGAACAATGAAGTGCTTTGATAGAGGCTGTATACATAGAAAAAGAGACAATCTGTTATATCTTTTATACTGACTTGGAGGTCAGAGGCAATGTTATGCCAACATTCTTTTTAATCAGAGAGAGCGAAGGTGTGGGTGTAAGGGAATTGTCAGGGATTTGGTAACTGACTTGTATACTGCTTTAATTTGAGATCAGTAAAAATGATCCCCAAGAATTATCTCTCATCTCAGCTGCTTAATGGAGCAGCTGTACTGAACTCATGGTTTCAGCTTCTCCTCTTTGAGAAGACAGAAATCATAATCAAGATTTTATTCAGCTTGGGCCTCATTTAATTTTTCTGGAAATTATAATGATCTGCTTCTAAGTCTGTGAGAGTGAAGCCTGTTCCCCATACTCAAAAATGATTCACTGTCCTCATTAGAAATATTTCATGATTCATTTCTTACAAAACTTAGTCAACAAGTTTGACACCTTAGCTGCTTAACATACACTGGGTCATCAAACCTACAACCTTTCTCTTCAAACACTTCTGCTCCCTGCTCCGTTTCTTCTTCTTCTTCTTCTTCTTCTTTTTTTTTTTTAAGTCGGAAAACATCTAAAAAAAGATATATCCTTCTGAGTCAGTGGTCAGTTCCACATCAACCTGTTCAAAATGCTTGTGAGTATTTGCATATTTGTGAACTTTTTGTATGTCTGTAGTCACAAAGAGTTATGAAGTAACTGTGAAGTATTACATTTCCACTGGGCAGCCATGAAAAGAATGGAAAAGGTATGAGATCCATACCTCTGTCCTGTCAAACAGAGCTAATAGAGGTGAGTACAGGGATGCCATGGCACTAGGCTGTGCAGTGGACGGTAGGAAGCGAGTAACTCATCTCTGCTCTCATCATCTAGTAAGCAGAGCTGCCTAGCCTCCTGACTGACACACACACAGATGTCCGTGGCAAATTAAATATCTTTGGGGCTTCTATCAAGAAACAATACAGAGTATCTGAGTAAGAGATATCTTAGAAACTAGAACTGGAATCAGAAAACAAGAGGTGTCCTTTTCTTCTAGGTCTAATTTAACAGAAGTGGCAGCTCTAATGCTCCTTATACCAGAATAGCAGCTTGAAATTGTTGAATTGTGAGATAGAAACGCTCAAAACAATTAATGTCATCAGTCATAGCCCATCCTGGGGACCATGTTAACCGTTAGCTTGAAGGTAGTAACATGGGAGGTATATTTCTACATACAACTGAGCTACCTCTATGAAGCTGCTCTGAAAGTAATGCCTACTATTTTATGATATTGGCCCACATTCTTGGGGGCAGATGGTGATATAGCAGTAGAGATTGAACCTTTCCACCAATACACCATTACATTTTGTTGCCATGTGACAGATGGCAGCAGAGAGGTGTCTGACAAAGCTTCTGACATGGAAGTACATATGAAGACAAGGGGCGTTATGGAATTCTTCTAAGCAGAAAAAATGGAACCTATTGATGTTCATCAACATTTGCTGAACAAAAACACATAGCTAATGGTGGTGATCATATTGAAAAACAGTGTTTTGTAGCTGAGAATTTGCTCTATCCAATACTGTTGTTGTGCTGTTTGTATCTGTTGCAGTTTCCATGGAAATAAACAGGAGATATCACTTTTGAAGCAGCCTCTGTTATAAAGACTGAATTCCACTTTGAAAGTAGAATCTATCCATTAATACCTCAGATCAGGTTTTTTCTCCTAAAGCAAAATCAATGAATTCTATTAAATATTTTCTTGCATGGTTCATCCTTTCTATTCCAAAAATGAAATTATTTGAAATTTCTATTGTAATGCACTTGTCATTAACAGTTCTGGAAAAGATAATAAGCCCCTAGCAAGCAATAATGAGCAGTTATTCATGCAAACTGAACCACTGTCTCCACTGAGCAAAGTTCAGTCTCCCTAAAGAACCAAACAGCAGAGAAATTGTGTCTGCTTTGAAGAACCTGCCATAGGGCTGTGCCACTATTGCAATGCACGTGATGGGAAAATTACCACACTGGCATTTTTCAGTGACTCCTGTAGTAAGAGTGATGGTCAGTTAATAGGAGAATTTCCTAAGAAACGGTATTTCCCCGTACATACATGCCTAAGGTATAAATGGCATAATATCTAGCATAAGAATATAGTGACATTGTGAGATGCTTCTGATGTTTTATCTTTCAGCTCACTCTTTGTGTTTTCTGGATGAAGTCGTGAAGGAAAATGGTAATAAGAGTTCTGGTTGAGCAGTTTAATTACTTTTAGCTGAGTCCCCTGTAGTGATTTCACTCCAGTTTCTTCTGTCTTTCACATGAGGCTCTTCTGGGGACTGAAGGAGCCTGGAGGAGGGGGAAAGACGAAAATGAATCCTCCCAAGTAATCCTGAACAGAGTAAAGGACTACAGCGTGTCTACTTTCTCTCCCAGTTTGTGTCACAGAAAACTTGCCTTTGTTTCAGGAGTGAAACATTCAGATTCAAAATGGTATTTATCATCTCTCTTGGCAAGTTAAACATCATCAGTGGTAATGCTTTTAATTGAAAATGATTCATATGGTTCCAGCAGAGTTCCTGTGGAAGTCAGTTTTGCACAAGGGAATGTGAGGGATGAGCTCAATAGAACAAGGAACAAACCAATTACAGAGGTCAAGCTGAACAATAAACCCATTTAAAATGAAATTTTTCTGAGTTAAAGATTTGGCAAGTAGACCCTGCCAGTACAGCATTTTCTGTCTCTTATATTCACCTGCTGCTGGCCAGTACCAGGTACATTGCTGTGGGCTTTTGTTCTGATCTGGTATCACAGCTCTTGTGGACTTAAAAAATGACCATAGGTAGAGTTGTGCTGTCCTAATGTCTGAAGTCAGACACAACTAAATTAGTTGCTCACTACTTTTAGAAAGTTCTCTTTACTTTGTTTTGTAGCGCTGTGAAGCAAAAGCATCAAAACTGTAGCTTAAAAAAAAAAAAAAAAAAAAAAAATCAAAAGAGACCTGCAGCTGAGGCAAGGACAAATTATTTCAATAGGCAAAGGATTGTTTGAGTCTGTATTTCTGTTTTGAAATCTCAGTCCTTCTGCTTTAGATCTTGACATTTTTTTTCCAAAGGATTTGAACAGTCATACAATTACTCACATAGCCTGTATGTGTGTACACATCAGCCCCCCTACTGGTGATTTTCAGCTGGATATTTTATTCTTTGTACTTCTTTTCTTCTCTTTTCTTTTCTTCTTTTCTCTCTTTCTCTTTTTTTTTCTTTTTTTTTTTTTTGTGTGTGTGTGTGTGTGTAAATTAAAACAAATTCATATTTTGTGTCTTGTTTTCAAAAGCTTTCCTACACTTTTTGTTGGCTTTTGTCTTCTCCTTTTATCGTTTGAGCAATGGAACATGAAATAAAGAAAAGAAAGATCAAGAAAATGATAGAAGGTTTGAAAAGCAAGATCTGTGAGGGGAGAAAAAGGTTAATAAGATAAATGGGATATTCAATCTAAAGAAAGGAAGACTTAGAGAAATCGTGATAGCTCTCTATAGATATGTAAAGCGACAAGGGAAATTATTCTCATTAGTCACGCAGGACAGAGTAATATGACTGAGCTATTGCAAGGAAAATGTAGGTTAAATATTACGAAAAACTTTATAACTATGAAAAGACAACGAAACAAACTGCCAAAGGATGTTAGGGAGTTACTGTCTCTAGAGGTGTTCAGAGTGAAATAGCTACTTTTCTATTAGAGATTGTTTGGGACCAAGAATTTGAAAGAGGAAACATGATGCTGGAAGAATGACATGGGTGGATGACCCATCAAAGGGCTCTTCAGATTTAAATACTTGTGTGATTTTGATGATGAAGGATGATATTTGAAAGAATGATAAACACAATGAGACATGAAGAAGAGCGCATAATGAAGAAGATATAAATGGAAAGAGAGCTTTAGAAAAGTTGTAATGTTTAATAGCAAAATAGACAAAAGGCTGAAGTTTTGATAATTAGAGAAGTAATAGAAATACCTCATCATTACCATGAAGCCTTCATCTTTGAGTACTTGTAGATATCTGTATAATTTTTTGTACTCAGTTGTCTAAGAAAGCACAAGTAGACATTTTAAAGCTCTTTGTACATTTGAATTATGTAGTTGACTGTTTTCAGATAAAATGGAAGGACCAACAAAGTAACATTTTTCTGTATGCTGCAAAACATACCACAAAACTGTGAATTTTCTGTATCTTCATATAAATGGGCAATCTGGAGTGGTCCTTTCATATTAATGTGTGAAAATTGTGTTTCTTTCATAATTTACCTTAAAAAAAAAAAAAAAAAAAAAAAAAGTCTTTCCTTAAGGCGTTGTCCGTAGTCATGTATCTTATCTAGTAATTTTACATGAAACAGAGGGAAAACAGTCTGGGAATTATCTGATGGAAAAAAAAAAAAATCAAACTGTGTCACTGTGCTAATGAAAATGGTTCCATGAGGTGTAAGTCAGTGGAGAGTCTCATTTGCTGTCTTTCCTATGTGCATTACCTCTTATTGCCCGCAATTATCTCCTACAGTTTGCACTCAGGAGTACCTTTTAGATAAAAATTGATTGTTATTTTGTAAAATGCAAACATGTAACCCACATAGATAGGTCTACTGAAATACTGAATGTCAACATTGGAAACAATTCACACCAGAAGCCAAAATGGACACTGGCTACATTTCAAGAAGAAAGGTACTTGGAGCAAGTAGATTTATGAACATAGAGCAAACAGACAAAAGCAGACAGGGTGACAGCAGACATACACTAATGCAGACACAAAAACCCTTGGATCCTTTTAAAAATTCTGAGAGAAAAAAAAAAACTTGTCTTCTCTTCTAAATCAGCACTGCACCTGGCTGGGCTGTTACTTATATAAAACTGCTTGTAATGCTGGAGCAGATTTTGTTCAAGACTTCTGCAGGAGAGGATATGTTTTGTTATTTGTTTGTTTTGGTTTGGTTTAGTTTGGTTTGGTTTTAATGTGTCAGTCACATATATTGTCTCCTTCTACTCTGAGTTTTCTTCTCATTATTTCTGTGGACTTGTTTTCATTTATGTCAGAGTTCCTGCTTTGACAGGAAAAGGATGTGTGCTTTTCTGTATTTGAGTATGGATAATCTGAAATACATTTAAAAAAAAAAAAAAAAAAAAAAAAAAAGAACCTTGGAGTTGAGGAGTTGTGCACTGTGTGAGGGCTGTCTGTGCAGGGCACACAAGGCTGCTGCATGCTTTGGGAAGATTCAGATGAAAGAGAGAACCTTTGGAAAAGCAAATGCAAGCACACTGAGTGTAATACAGGGCTGGTTTAACTTTACAAGTCTTTATTTTGATATATGCATCTAGGCAAAGCCTTGTTAGTGGAAGTATACAGTTCAACAGAATGATCATAGGAGGTACTATTATTTTTCTCCAAAAACCAACATTAAATATTTTTTAGGTTTCTTCATTTTAAGCCATACTTTTTTCTCCATGAAGCAATATTAATTTCAGTAGAACCACTTGAAAATGATGATAGTATACATTATGAGGAAGAATGGCGCAATCTGGTCTCCTATAGTGTGTAATAGGCATCACTATTTATTAAGCATGAGGATCATTTATGATTTCAAACTTCCCATTCCACTGAGAGGAAAGATTAGCATACATTTCCAATACACCTTGTCTTGATTATGCAGTTCCAGGTTTTAAATTCATTTTGAATACTGATATTTAGCCTGTGAGAAATACCAAATAAGGAAACAGTACTTACACCTGATAATATACTTTCACTTTGATAGAAAACATCAATACGGTGGTATCTGGGGACACAAAACATTCCCACACCCTGCATTTGTACTGACCATGATTAAGAGATGAAAGAGGTGACTGATCACTCTTATGTGTGCTGGAATCTCTGCAAACCTGGTGTCTCACTCCAATTTATAGGAGGGAGAGGAGGTTCTTTGATATATGATCTCACCCAGCATGAGATTAAGAAACAACGGTTCAAATGTTGGTCTGACCAGTTTATTACAAATCCTAGTCATTCAGGGAGAAGGGGAAGGGAAGAAGGGCAATAGAAAAGATAGGAAATAGAAGCAAGGAGTCTTTATAGGAATCAAGAGGGAGATAGTCACCACCATGGGTCCAGAGTGGTTTGTAGTTCAGTCACTGATTTCAGTAGCGGTGGGTCGTTGGGTGTTGTTCCATTGATGAGGACAGTGACCACAGCGACGACAGCGATGATTGCAACAATTTCCAATGTCATTACAAACTTATTTATAGTCAGCTTTTTTTTGGAGTGACAGCCTCTGGCTTTTGGATCTCAGCAGGAACTCCTTTTGTTCTCATCTGCCTGGCCTTGCCAGCAGATAAGAGGAAGTATGGAGGCGCCAACTTGTATCTTGTCTTCACAGGACACAATGGTATCATCCCCCAGTCTCCCATAGCAAGCAGGAGTTATTTCAAAGTGGTTTAGTACAGGAATTCCTCCAGTAAACAGTCCAGTAAGCAGTCCTGAGCACTCCCTTCTGAAGGCAAACAGTTCCAAAGAAATGCTTTCAAATGTAAAATTGTCCAGACAGTGATGTTGATTGCCACACAGCAACACCCACCTCTCATCTCCTTGAGTCTTATCAGAAAAAATACCTCTGGAAGCAAGCTTTGAGCCAGAAAACAAGGAAGGATTCATACACCTGGTGTGGCAGCTCTGCAGCCATTGCTTGAACTCATGCACTGGAAAAGCAAACAAATGCTGCATTGTAGTACCAAAGATCAGGAGACAGTTTTCTTCAGAAGATGCATTCGCATTAGAGGCAGTCCAGATTTTCGGGCTTCTGGTATGATGAATGCACTGCAAATCTACATTCATGTGTCCAGGCTGGTGATATCTTGCACGTTTAAGACTGAAGATATTTGGGGGTTTACTTTTCCATTGCTGTTTCTGGGAACATGTGGGAACTTACTCTCTGGTTTACAGCATTGAACCACAACTTTCTGCACCACAGGAGGACAGCAGGAGGACATGGACTTTGTTCTGGGCACGATTAGTGATGAGGCTCTGGTGGGCTGTGTACTGTATAGTAATATGGCTGTATCCCATGGAATTCTGCTGGTGCAAGGCTGGGTTTTTCACAGAACAGTGGTGGATCAATTTAGGCATCACGCCCCATGTAACAGTCAGCAAAACAAATTTATATTTATGGACTGGACTATGGGACAAGCAAATCAAATTACAGACACTGGTTATCTCCTTAACATC
This sequence comes from Gallus gallus, assembly GCF_016699485.2. NCBI lineage: Eukaryota > Metazoa > Chordata > Aves > Galliformes > Phasianidae > Gallus > Gallus gallus. The sequence continues at coordinate 41,545,791 of NC_052535.1, read as the reverse complement.
AATACTTAGCCTAGACATTGGTATTATGTTATTTTAGCTTTTTTGTTTCTGTTATTGATTATCTTGCTCTGTTTCTGACTCACTGCATTATCTGTCTTGGGTCTTGATACTTTCAGTCAGGGATCATACAGTGTAATCAGATCAGAAAAACATGCTCTTCAAATAGTGATAAACACAGTAAATATGATGAAATAATGAACATTTACATATTGGTTTTATGAATACTATTGAAATACCATTGAAGAAAATCTAGCTGAATTGCTATCTATCACTTATGTTTTATTAAATACATCTATACAGAAATCAGACAGTTTGTCTGTGTAATTCTTTCTGAGTAATCTCTGTGTGGTTAATCCATAGACATGAGGACAGAAGAAGGTGCCCATAAATCACAGCTGCTGATTTATGAAAGCACTATGACAGTCTTGCACTATCTTCACTCTGAACTGTTCAATGTTTCTATTAGTATGAAAAGAGTAATATGAAAACTATTTTCTGTTGATGTGGCAATGTGGAAAATATCAGTCACTTTTCTCTTGCATGATTAATACTTCCATGACTGTTGCATGATTAATACTTCCATGATATGTAGGTGTCTTTAAATTTGACAGTAAATAAATCTGAAAAAGTCTTAATGAGCCTGCACATAAAACTAAGCACCTGTTAGAAAATTCAGATTTTGATGTTATTTAGCATTTTGACACAAAAAATAGCAAGGAATTTTTAAGAATGCTGGCTGTTATCTCTCAGGATTGAGTTGGATTTGTTTTTTGTTTTTTGTCCTTTCTCTTTAGTCTGACTTTTGTTCAGTCAGATAGCACAAAATCTACTTTCAATTCTTTGAAATTTGAATTTGCACTGTAATTTTTTAGCAGCAAGGTCAGTGATGCAGTACTAGTAGTTGATACTCAAAGGAGATCATTCATTAATTTCTCACCATCAGGTTTTCCTTATTTTTAATAAAGGCAATTTATAGATTTTTTTTTTCTAGACAAACATAGTTGAAATATTTAGTGTGATTTATAAATTTGAAATTTAATCTTGTACAATACTCAACCAGTTCCTGCTTCCCCACTGAACTAATGAAAATGACACGTGGGGTGCACCCTATGAGGAGTCCAAAAAGGCAATCTTTACAGCCAGTCAGACTTAAAACCAAATATGTTTTTATATTTATATATGTTCTTTTATATGTTAATCTAGTCCTTAATAATTTTACTCTGGGATTTCTGAGTACATCCATTCCCTTGAGAGGAAATGATATCAAGGAAGTGTGATTATTTGTGCCAAGGAGTAACGGAATCCATAGTAAATCATTTGTTTTCTCTGTTTATATAAACTGCCTGTCTAGACTTGAAATATATATAGATATATATATTTGTGAAGCTAATTTAATAGCTGTTTAATACATCTCTTGGGTTTTGTTCTATGTAATCCTATGTATCTGAAAGTATTTTACATAGCAGTCTTGAAGAGTGAAGGTGATACAAGACCCCAAAGACATGTTTAACGAACCAAGAACCTCTTAGACCTCAATTTACATAGCCAAATCCTTTCCTCTCAAACTTAAATCCTTAAAACACTATTTATTTAATCCCTGCTATAGTCAAACACACTGAGCGTGTGTAACAATACATCAAAATCATTAGCACAAAACCTTAAAATAGTGTATTGAATTTGTATAAAAGAGCCAAATCCTTTGAGATCTTAAGTGTCACATCTAGACCTTCTGAAAGAAACACTGTTTTAAAAATCTGTTTTAAAATTATGTTGCTTGTTCACCTGTCAAGTTCTAACACCTGAATACACCTTGAGCAATATTTTTTCATTATATTATATATATAGTTTTTGTTATTATACATATACTATATGTATTTTTTTAAATAAGGAGGAGTCTACACCAACTCTCAGAAATAATAGCAGAGTGTATTTATTTTTTTGCTCTGATGAACCTAGCTGTACTGTAGCAGTAGATGTGAATTATGCACTTATTGTATATTTAAGCTAGATTTAAACTATCACAATTTGCACGTTTTATTGTAGTTGAAGATCCACAGCAGCACAAGTCTCTTTACATCTCTCTAGGTTGGTTTAATGTCTGGGAAACTACAGGTACCCTTCCCAGTCTCTGGGAAACTGCAGGTACCCTCCATTAACTGGCAAATTCAGCTTGTGTATGTGTAAGCTGCAGCACAGAAATAACTAAGGTCACTAGCTCAAATTTAACCCAAAGCTCTGTTGATAAATTTAAAGAAAGAAAAGAAATGGAATGAAATTCTCCAAGTCCAATCCTCAAGGAAGATACGATTATTAAACCCCTTAGTCACATGTATCGCTTGTGGGTGGAGCAAACACATGGTAAACTCTTCCCATTTTCCTTGGGCTCATGCACAGCTGGCTACTGTCTATGTTCTGAATTTATGGATCGAGGGTAGCAAATTTTTGTGCTAGAGTGAATTTGTCTACTTTCCCTATCAGATAATGCATCCACACATAAGAGCTTAACTCCCAAAGGCTTAGGCTCTTGGATGGTTTCTGTCATCTTGGAAAATGGATTTGCAAGCCCAACTCCTTGGGGAACATCTGGTAGATGTTCCTGAGGTACAACACACTTTTAAAGTTACCTGTGATGTTAACAATCTGGCTGAAAAAAGTTGTGAGTGTAGTTTGGTTACAATAGCTACTATGCACTAAGTGTCTGTACTCTGTAATGGTTCAGTAACTATGATTTTACATTAAATCTAGATTGGTGATACAGGAAATCTAAAGCAAGACTTTTTGAAGAGTTTTTGCATGCTGGGAAAGTTTACAGCTTGCTTCTTTACACAGACCTATTTTTGCTGAAAACTGGGACCTGATTCATCACTGTGTTATTCTAATTTTATGCTCGCATAAGCCCATTTTCTGTAATAGAATTTCTCTGGTATAAAGCAGGAGTGATACAGTAGTGAAGCAAAGACTACATTTTTAAACTGACACAGTCAAAAACACTAAGCCTGATATATTTTTTCAGTGGTAAATTGTAGGTACTAATTCCAGTCAAGATGAGCTATGTGACAATGCACTAAGTACTATTTAAGTCATACTGTTAGGGAAAAGATGGTTTTCTCCTCCAGCTGAAGCTGAGCCATGAGACAATAAAGCAAGATTCAACGTGGCTGTAGAATGTGCTTACAGTACCAAGTTGTGTGAGCAGGAACCTGTTTGTATTTACACAATGGCAGTTGCATATGAAATGAATAAATAGCCTTGGGAAAAAAAAAAAAAAAAAAAAATAGGGTAGAGCTCCTAACTGTCCTTTTTTGAAATTTTCTTTCAGCACAATGGATGGTTCCACTTCCCACTGCACCTCTCTTCTTCCTCATGAGTAGTTTAGCCTACAGCTCAGTGAATGTGGAGGCTGAAAGTTCTTCCCAGGAGCATACACTCACCACCAGGGTAATACCTAAGAGATGGACAACAGTTGCTTGATTTTCAAGGAAGCAGTGCCAAACCAGGACAGCTGTTCAGAGTTAAAATAGCAAGCACTAAGAAATCTTTCATAACTGTTAGGAAAACATCTAATGATTTGAATGGCTCCTGAAGTCACTAGATGACAAATTTTGACCGAGGAACTTCAAGAGAGGCTAAGGTCCTATTTGAAGGTCTGGTTCTGCCTATGCGCTACCTATATGATAGCTGGTGGTGGCTAACTAAGCATTTATATAACATGCTTATGGGTGTGTCTTTTCTTGGTTTAGAGATTTTTGGTGAAAAGAAAAGAATAGAAAGTTTAAAAGAGGGCAAAAGTAGTTTGCCTTGCTTTCAGCAAGTGCAATGACCAAGAGGTTTTTCATCATTTCCCAATCTCTAAAAATAATTAGATGAAAAAGAGAGAGATACCACTTGACAAGATCCATAACTCAAGTTACTGACACTGAGATAGGAACAAACAAAATTTTCCTGGTTTACTGGAAAGCTTATAAACCTTTACATCTTGCATCATATGGACTAATTAGAAAATGATATATTCAAGTACTATTCAGCATGATTGGCATTCCCTCATTTACATGGAAAGGCAAGTAAATTCTGCTTTTAAGAAAACAGTGTTTTTCTAGTTTCATGTGGCAGCCACTCAATTTACTTTACTTCTTTGCAAAATAGGAACTTCAGCATTTCATTTTTTATCTTTTATCATTAGACTCCTACAGCTTTAAAATGATTTTCCCCCTAGAAAATGCAAATCTATTCCTTTGTAGTGAAAACCATATTATACATGCAGCATGTAACTTTCAAAACTTTAGTTACAAGCAGCAAAGCAAGCTGTCAGACATTTCAGTAATTGAATTTCCTTGAGAACTGCCTTGGTTTGTCAGCTCTGACTTTGCTGTCAAAAGAAAAGAAAATAGCCAGGGAATTAATCTAAGATAACACAGGGGGTATTTTGATAATGCCAAGACACAAACATTAAGTGTTTTCTCTGGAGATATTTTTGAGGTAGGATTCCTCCCCTCCAAAATCCAGGCGGGTTCATTTTAGCCTTGAGTCATTATTACCTTGTACAGAGTTCTGAGAATTAACTAATGACCTATCAAACTGCAGTACAAAGGATCCTTTCTTCCTGTATTAAGATGCACAATATCATTGCTTAAAAGGCCCAATATACCCTTTGTCAATTACTTCATAAGTGCAATTCATCTTCTACTGCTTCCGCACTTGGATTGCTTGTAAAATGTTTAGTGGTTAATTATCCTGGAAGGAAGTCCAACTTATGAAAAACCAAGCAGTGGGAAAAAATAGCCATAAAATTAATGACTTATTCTCTGGTCCTTATTTTACAGGAGACTCTTAATCAGAGTCTGTTGGAGCTGCACCTTTGACTAGCACTCTGCTTCCTTTATAATCAGCTTCAGAAGTATTTCATTCAGGGTTTTCCCCTTTGGCCTGCGTTTGCCTCCAAACGACTTGACTGTATTAAGAGGAGATTGACAGCTCTCCTAACAATTGCAGCCAGTCCTCTAGCTAAAGGGAAACAAGGGGCTAGTTACTTTTACTCTATTGGAACCCACCTGGAGTTATATTTAAGGTATAAAATTGTTATCTAAAAATTGAAACTAATAAAATATATACTGCTGTAGATAAAAGAAAATAGTCAATATTTGAGCTGTGAGACCTTCATTAGACAGTGGATGAAACTGGAAAAGAGGTGAATTGTATAGGGAGTAAATTATTGTATTTACAGCTAGCTCTTTATACCTGCAGAGAGGATTCCAAAATAATCAGGTCCCAGGGACAGCTTAGCCACTGAACATGCAGTCATACATAGGTGAGTCAAAAGGATGTGTAGAGGTAAAAAGACATGTTAAGTGATCTCACTGGTGAAATGGATAAAATTTCTTTATGCAAATTCTCTGTGCATTTTGGCACTTAGCCTGTCAACAATTCTAGAATTAAAAGAGATTTTTTTTTTCCCCAGGTCAAACTGCCTTTCATTTCTGGCACCATTATTTTTGCTATTACTTTACTAATGAAAATTTTTGTACATGTTGGTCCTCACACAAAACTACGAATAATTGAATTCAGTATTTTTGTGTTATATCTTCATTAAATCAAAAACTTTAATTAAAAAAAAAACGGGGGGGGGGGGGGGGGGGGGGGGGGGGAATGCCAAATACTATATTAAGCCCATCACAGTATCCACTCTTTTTCTCCACAAACCTGGGGAGGAGTGGCAATGTTCTTTCTTTCAGAAAATAAATATGATAATATCACTTTCCAGATGCAGATGTCTCATAATCATAATTCTGTATGGTTTTCCTTCCATACAGAACAGAAAGAGAAGTCATTCTGAATACTGCTATATCTCTCTTTGATAAGCTATCCAGGTGTCCATGAGCCTCACTCAGCAATACCCTGTAACTGTTCATAGGCTTTTCATTTTCTCTTGAAAAAGATAATGTGTATGGCTAAGAATATTCAGCAGTCATTCACTGCTTTGAGGACTTGCAAATATACCTTTTTGCTCCATCCATGATGCCTTGGGGAATTACATCTGGCTTCCAGCTGCCACTCCAGAAGGACATGAATCTCATGCAAATCTTTTGTCATATCAGTCACATTGAAGAGTTATCTGAGGTAACCAAGGGCATCTCCTTGGGCAGGAGTTAAACATGGGGTTTAGACAACAGATACTTTATGTCAGAGGAACTCAGCCCAATGCTATGGTCTTTAACTGCATATTTTCCCTGCCAGTAAACCATATTGTTTCTCATCTCATGACATCAACAATGTTTTCATGTAGTGGTAGCAATTCCCACAAAATTACACCTTTGCCTTCCTTATTTGCAGTACTATTAGCAAGACCCAAGTGATACTGATACTGGTTTCTAACACAGCCAGAATCCTTGATTCTTTTTATCCATTTATTAAAATGCTGGCAGCTACAAAATCACATTCAGCTTATACTCTTCTCAAATTTAACAGTAATAAATATGTATCAGAACCAGAATTGTCCACCTCATTCTTGTAGGGACAATACAATATTTATACCATTTGTTTCTAAGCTGTTGCACAGAGATGATGGGAACTAGCCAGTCCATGTCTAAACTATACTTAACTGTAAATGACTTAAACTCATACCCTAAAGTAGGACCTACTGTCATATATTACTCTTTCAAATATATTGTCTAGTAAATGTAGGATATATATGTATATTACCTATTTAGTTGTTATCTGTTCCTGCAAAAACTACCTGTGGAAACAAAGATGAAAGTGCTGGAATAGGGTGTTACTTTAAAGAAAAATGTCTGAACTAAAATACACTTTCAAGTAGTGTTTTCTTTACTGTGATATTAGGACTGCTTCCTTGATGAGGCTTATATTTTTGCATATGTGGCAAGCTCTAAAGTCTTTCCCTGTGCACTGTCCACTGGGGGCAACATAACACACAAGTCAAATACTATCTTTCATTTTTTTTGCAGTACCTGAAAGACCTTTTTGTACCTTTTTCCTAGCCCAACTCTTCAGCACATATAGAGTATCAGCATCCTGCTTAAGTTTGTGCCTCATTTTATATAGAGTTTTCCTCATTAATAGAAGTGGAGAAAACAGTGTCACAACCACCTGTGCTTAATTACTGTCTGCAGAGCCTAAATTGCAGCAATAGGTTCTGTTAGTTATGGTTTATATTTTTATTCTAGGTGGAATTATTAGTTGTGTTGTGGAGGGAAGTGAATGGGGAGGGAGAGGATGTCTGGTAATACATTTCAGGATGGACTTGATTTTGCTATGTTATTTGTTTGGTTATTTAACACATTAGATAGCAGTGTTTGGAAATTCAGTTTTTTCAATTTGGAAAGCATGTACTTTTTTGCTAAAAACAAACAAACAAACAAAACATAAAAGCTGATACTTTGCTGCTCACAGAGTATTTGCCAGGAAATCTACACCAAATTATTTATATCCAGGTTTAGTTATTGCTGAACTATAAATAGAAACATTACCTTATTAACTTTAGATTTTTAAGGTTTTTTTTGTATTATATTTACGTTGTCATCATCATACATCCAAACAGAAGCAGCAACCAATGCACAAAGCAGGACAGAGCTCCCCATTGCTGACAATTGTTCTCTTCCTAGTGTGATATACAATTAAATACTGATTTTTCACCAGTTATCTTCCACTTCTGTGAAGATCCAACCTCTGATGGAGCTTTGAGCTCCTCCTTTTCTTCTGAGGTATTGACTTGAAGGGTGTTTACATTATACCCTTTGACAACATATCAGGTAATCATAATGATCTGATTTGGTTTTAGGTTTCCTAGACTATCTCATCATCAAGTGTGAAAATGTCAGCTGACAGTTATTACCATAACGACAGAAAATCAAGTTCCATCTCTGAGTTACTATCACCTGACCAGAGTAAGGGAATTCCACCTTGAATTTAGTAGTGCACATAAATGAATCTACAATGAATAAATAGCACCAAATTATTATGTCCATGCACAAAACTTCTAGTGATGTCCTGCTGATTTCCTCAATTACCTGACTGCAGCAGCTGCTTTGAAAGATGAACACATGCATATATACGAGTATATAAAGATATTTCACTATCTTGATGGAATACAACAGACTTCATTTCAATATTTTTGTCTCCATTATTATGTATTTTTATGTCTGAGATTAACCAGTTTTTTGTTATCTCCAACATTTTGAAACACAAGGTAATTTTTAGTGCATGAATATAAACCAAATGTTTTAATTATATCCTATTACCATCGGTAATTTATTTTGCTTACTTTCTTACACCGATTAGAGATAATCAGTTCTCTTAGATGGAAGATCTTTTAGAAATGCCTGCAATAATGATGTGACAAAGCAGCACAGTCATGAGTTTTGTTTAACTGAACATCTAGATATGTGCCTTTCACTTCTTAGGCTGACGTTACTTAACAAGTTACAAGAAGGAAAAAAATCCTCATTTGCGTACTTTTCTAGCTGTAATAATTCCTTAGGACATATTTTTCTTCCACCACAAGTCATTATCAGAATCCTGGTTTTCTTTTTTCCCTTCTTGAAGTTAGTTAGTTACTCAATACAGTTTGTATTGAATGAAATGCTAATTTGTTATATTGTTAGAATTGTAAAAGTAGTTGAGCACAAACAATGGGAAAGATAAGGGGTACCTCAACTGTAATCCAAGGAGTCTGCTGATTGGTCCAAGGAGCCACATCCTAGAAACTCAACCAGTTGAAGCTGGAATACTTCCTAAAACTACACCAGGGTCAGAAGTACACTGCGATGGTGACATACGGCCTTCATCCCCACGACCACCAGGAGGCACTACCCGTGTGTAGAAGCATGAATAAACATACCTGCTTTATAACTGCTATGTAGTTACAGAGTTTGATCCCGCAACTCAGCATCACTGCCTTGAGGAAATTTTGGCGGACATTGTTTGCCTGCAGTAAAATTTTGGAATTTTCTACTGTATTACATAGAAGGATCTTTAATAGTCAGGCTTTACATTACAAGTAATTTTTACAGAAGAAGGTGTAATTATACCTAATGCTCTGTAAGTATAGTATACCTCGATAATTAAGATTCTTTGATGGTTTTACTTAACATACAGCCTTTCCATGACTTTATATTGTCAACCCACTAGTCACAACAATTATGTGATCTGGTATATTTTTTTCACTATATTGATAAGCCTTTTCTTATTAATTTTTTCACTGAAAGAAGCAAACAGGAAAAAAAGTATTTTAATGAAAGGGAAACATCACTTTTCCTGATCATGATTTTTCTTTCATTTCTACCTGCTACTTAATAAAATATAGCTATCAGCAGTGTGATTCTCAATGAACAGTGCAAATTAGGAAACCTTTAAAGTGTTCATCTCTGCAAGGAATTATAGGTTTATTTCTGGAGTTCCTAGATTCGTCCCTAGACTTTTCCTTGGCAAATCTCAGAGAATTAAGTCAGTCTTTTACTTTAGTTCTTTCTCAGGATGAGTGTAAGGCATGTGTACATTACTAGGATGGCTACTCGATCCTCTAGCTTCCACAGAGCTTTCAGATGAACAGAGTCTGGTCTTTTTGATTGATTTCAATTGTATTTCTGAACTTGTTCCATCAGCTCTTTTTGATCTTTTTTTATCTCTGTTGTGGTTGTACTCTCATTACCTGTAAAGACTAATCTGAGGATAACACCATCCTCTCTGGTATAGACTCATGCCAATAAATCATTTACTTTCCCTGCAGACTTTTGATCCTGTTTGATTGCACCCTGGTGGTCTAAAGGATCCACAGTCTTGCTTGTGGGATTCTTTTGATATATTTGAAGAGTTTGCGATACGTTTGGTCTGTTTGTTCTTAAATCTTCCCTAGTTTTTTTAAACTTACCTGTCAAGAACTATGTTTCAGAGACAATACAAAAGAAGGGATAAAATATATGGGTAGCATATTACCAAGTAATAAGGCAGCTCCTCTTCTCTCTTTTACGTTTCTGTATTTACTTCAAGATTTCTCTGTTTCTTTTTTCTTTTATCTTTTTACTCCTAGGAACGGATGTACATGTACAACTGTTTCAGATGACAGGAACAATTCTTGTTTTCTCAGTACTGTGGAAATTGTTTAGAAAGAAAGTAAGTCTTACCTGAGGAAAGCTCTGGAATACTTACTTAAGTAAAACACTGTGAATTTTGTGATGGGATAATGTCTTTTGTACTGAAATTGCAATAGAAATGCCTGCAGACAAATATGGACTTGTTCTTTCTTAGATGTACTTTCCTGGGAAAGATAGAATATTCTATTCCAAGTGTGGTCTTTTCAGTTTAAGCAAATACAGGCAATAAATAAAACCCTTGGGGGCAAAAATTCTCACAGTATTGTCTATTACTGCGTCAGGGTAGAGACAGAGAGCAGAAGGGAGATGTTTATCACACACTGCAGTGAGGAGGCAGCATCTCTGCTCTGCATCCTTGTTTCCAGGACAGAGTGGAAGAAATCATTCTATGTGAGGGCAGAACAAAATAGACACACCACGCTACAGGAAAAATGAATCTTATGAGGAAGGGTGGTTTTGAATCACACACCCCCATCCAAGGTGTGAAACCCAGAGAGAAAGAGTGAAGAAAAGCTCAATCTAACTTATATGTTAAAACCTCTATTGGCTGTAAAGAGCAAGGGAAATACAATCTGATCATTGTGTCAGTCATTCTATTCTCTCATAAAAAATAACAAAACAGTCCTTTTCTTCTCCTTGTTTGGGTTTTAAGAAAAGTTACAGAACTGAATTATTTTGGCCTAGTACAAAAACTGGAGAGAAAAACGTACAAGTCTGCATCCTCTAGAAATTCCTTTTATATCACTATGCCTTTTAACCAGACATTTCAGTTTGGAATTGATATAATAATGTTTTTCACAAATCTATCAGAAACAAAAAATATTTTTAATTTGGAATATATGTAATTGAATGTAATAAATGAGTCCATACCTTTACAGTCAAAACCCTCTGGGAATAATTATCTGTTCCTGGCATGTGCAAAGGAATTTTATACAGTTGCAGAATTTTGAACAAAATTACAAAGAAATATCTTAACTTGAAGGTACACATTAAGAAGTGAGAAGGCAAAGAATATAAGCAGAATGAGTAGAGAAATTTATAACTTAAATAAAAAACCAAATCTGCAATGCCACTGGGATACTGTAAAAGTCGAAATAATGATTTTATACTGTTGACCTGTGGAACCTTGGTGGAGGTAAATTACTGTAGCTCAGGTGTTTTCAATGGAGCTGTGTCCATTTCTACTAGCAGAAACTCTATCTCAGAAGTATGAAAAAATAATTTTGGGAAAAATGTGAGTAGAAAGATTATTTTTAAGAACGACATTAACATTTGGTGTGATTAAGTATGCTTCTCAGTTGCTATTAATTTGCTGAATACTTCATTATAGAGATGAGAAAGTTTGAGGGCTTTGGTGGAATTATCTTTTGTTCAGCATTATGGTGCAGGTTCTAAATCCCTCACAAATACATTGTATTTCAAATTTTACCCAGTGATTTAATTTCTTACCTCTTTCTGCAGTTTACAAATAGTCAACATTGTTCTCTCTTCCCGTCAAAGAAAAACTCTCTTAATTTTGGGGATAATTTTGGCCTCCATCTCCAAAAACACTTTATCTAGAGAGGACTTTCTGTAAATTTTATTTTTTCATTTTAGAATCCCACCATTCCCGATCAAAGGAATCTGATGAATTTGATTCCACAGAAACTGCAGAATTAAAAATAATAATAATAATAAGTAAGTGAAGTGCTGATATTTATAACTCTGAGGAATTTTTTTTCTCATTTTGCTTATATTTTCCTAAAAAAAGTTCTATTTTCAAAATCTCTTATCAGGTTGAGTATCAGTTGCCATTTTAAATCTGCGGGTTTAAATATCTTTAATCACCCCTTTCCAAAGAAGTTTGTTATCCACTCGGGTTATGTACATTATGTGTGTGTTTACAGCAAATGGGAGGAATTACAACTTGTTCCTTTTTTTGTTGTGTGCCTCATCTGACCTCAGATAGTACATAACCAAATATTAGGAAGCAGCTGTAGTGTTTTGTATCTTCAGAGATACAACTGACAGCAGAAGCCCTGCCTTGGGAAATGAGATTATATGATATGTAGTGTGCCCTCAGTTCAGGTGCTAACAAAATGAACTTTCTGACTGCATTGCGCATATGCTGTGTCATTCAAAACACCATAGGAGGACACTGGGGTAATATTAAATTGTGCCCATATTTCTTCATGCCTACATTTTGCATTGGAGGAGCAACTGAACCTGAAGAATATCTACTCTCCCAAGACAGAGTTATCGTTGGGCTCTAGTATTTTTGAAACAACTTGAAACCTCAGTAAATTGCATAGCTGATGTATGTAGTCACAATTATGTTCATTGAAATGACATTTTGCCCACAGATAACAAAAAGAATGTATTCCTGTAATTATTATACCACACACTCTTTTGTAAAAAATAGATTTTGTTTTCACGTTTTGATGTGACATTCTCTGAAGCAGTGTGCACAAATATTCTGGAAAAATTCTTCCACTCTTGACTAATTCCTTATCAATATTTGGAAATAAAGTCTATTACAAGAGCTTCAGCTCTTCCTGAGCATAAAAATGGAGTGAATAATCTAAACATGACTAATGATTCAATGGTATTTATGACTTTTAAAATAATAATTACAAAAAATGCTTTTTAGAAAACGATAAACATGTAAGAAGAACTTAACAAATGAGAACAAAATAGGTGAACTGAATAATCTACACATTAAGAGGGTCTTTACAAAGTGCATTGTATGAGGTTTGGATGAGTAAGCTACCATGATGCCATCAGGGAAAGAAAAACTACCAGTTCAATACAAAAAAAATAGAAGGCAATATTTTATGACATTCATTATCAGGAAATGAATCTAGGTGATTTAAATAGCCATTTCTACCTTTAAAATATATTATTTATTAAAACCTTGTTTCTTGAAAGCATATCATTCAAAATGAGATGTTCAGTGGGTAAATGAAGAAAAATATAATAGAGGTTTCTAATTTCAAATCAATTGATGTGACTTTGTTCATCTGCAAGAATTACATCTTTTAATTCCAATCCATAGAAGTTGGTCTTTTTCATCATTAGCGCTGGATAGTTAAACATTTGTGCATCCTTAGAGTCAGTGGGAAAGACATGTTTTCTTTCCTTTGAATTGCAGCCAGACCCTGAACTATGAGGTTCAGGAGATTTTCTGTTTATGAATGGCACGCTGGTGACACATTAAGGAGCAGCTGCTGAAGCAAGGGTAGATGTAATATACCCTTCTGACTGAGGTATGGCTGAGAAAACAGTTGAACCAGTAAATCCTAAGGAATCCAAGCACAGAAGACTGACTATCCAATTTCCCCTTTTTACTATTTTATCTTTTGAATTATATGTGAGAACAGAGTTTGTCACAGACTGCCAGTGTGTTGCAGAGAACTCAAGACTTGGGAACTCAGTGGAATATAAAAGAAATACAGGAACAACGAATAGATCTAAGGACAGCAACAAACCCAGACATACAGTTCACTCCTGTTTAACTGGTTCTTCTTTAGAAAGCTCCAGAGAAAGTTGCACATAGTGAGATATACATCTACTAGTGATGTGGTGAAATCAGTAATTACCAGAAAAGACCAAATTTTTCATTTCTTTTATGAAATGACTGCTATTTACCATTTTACAAAAGAGCTTAAAGTTTCAAGGACTTTGTGGAAAGGCTAAAAATTGTCTACATTTTACGACAAATATCTAATAATAATGTCTCAAAAAGGAAAAACGTATTTTTTTTTTCAAAAAGTAGCAACCAACCTTCATCACACTTCATGTTAAAAGTGACAATTGATAAGATAACTGGAGGGTAATATTACTAATAACAAAAATAAGATCACAGAAAGGTATTCACTTCAAAGAGTTTGGTTGCGTGTGAAGATAGGGATATTTAAAACTGAAAGAGTAAAGATGATTCTGGGAGGAAAGAAATACTAATATTCTTCTTCGAGTCACTCTCACACACTCAAGTCCATTACATCTTGGTCAAGAATAACAAAAGTGTATTGTATGACATGTGAATCATATAACACATCCAAAATCTCAGATTTTGTATTTTTCTTCTTGGGTTAGTTCTAAAACTATTTCTATGACATAACCCAGGGATAAAAACTAAGAAATGTGAGCATATGATGTTCTGAAATAATACTAGTTATTGACAGATCTTTTTCCACTTCAGGATGAGGGGAAAGTTTAAAGTATCAGGGTTACAAAATACTTCCTGCATAGGTAGAAGAATGATTTTCAAGCAAGGAAGAAAAAGGTTACTGCATATCAACATGATAGAAATAATGTAATGGGAGGTAGAAAAGAGATTCTAAGGTTCTTGTGGTATGCATCAATGTAATCCACATCTCAAGCAAAAGAGGAGAAGATTATGGTTAAGCACTAACAAAAACAAAAAAATCATATACTCTTGTTCATGTGCTCATATTCTCACAGTGGTAACACAACTGTACAGTAAAGGAGCGTATGGTCAAGCATATGGACAAGCTTCAAAAGAATTAGCACTTGTTTTCATAATTGAAAATGTTGTTCCTTTGCTTGCATTATTGCACACATATCAATCTCTTTTAGAAGTCTTTCCTCTTTTTCAGCTGTATTCATGTGTTGCTGACCTCCACGGTAGGACACTTAACGACAATGTTGTGTAGTGTCACAAACTTGTTTCTCTTAATATCCCAGTCAGTAAGAAGTTGCTGGGGACACAAGTCAGGGTGATTAATAGCACACTACTCATAGAGGTTTGACTTTTCATAGCAGCTATATAATAGAATACCCATAATGCTAGGTTTTGCAGTATCATTGTAAACATCACATCAGTCATTTCGTGACCTTTTGGAAACATTTCCTCATTTGAGAATGACTGATTTTATGACTGACGTATATTTTCTTAAAATAATATTCACCTACAAACACATTCTTTTGAGGATCTTATAATTCTTTACAGTAGGTTGGAGCTGTTGCTCTGCTGAAAGAAAATACTAGAGTAGAACTAAAAATTGAAATCCTCTTTATGACCATGATGGTTTGGTATAGATGCTTTCTGTACCAGAAAATATGCATAAAAACTTTGTTTATTTTTGTGATTATTCATTGGTTTAACAAATACATGAGAACTCACTCAATATAGGGCTGAAATCAATGGCCAGGTCAAACATACATTGAAACTACTTCTGAGTTGTCCATAGTGAAATCTTGGAAAAATAGTTGACTTGTTTACAAACATTTTTTCATAGTGTTTTCCTTGTACATATCCTTGTCATGCCTGGGCAATCGGTTTAGTAGAAACTTTGGGACAAGGTCTTCATGCTTTGAGCAAACTTTCAACAGTCATTCAAAATTCTTCACAATAAAAATCTGGTGAACCCTTCTCAAAGTTTTTAACAAGCTGTCAACATTTACAGACTTGTATTAACGTTTCTTTTCACTCTGAGCTATATCAGTGATATTCCTTGCTTCACAGTGAAAGACAAATAGTAGTACAGTCCACAGAGGACAAAAGAATCATAAAGACCTAATAGGAGAAAGGGAATGTTTTCGGAGATGAGGGTGGGGTAAATCATAAACAAAAACTTTTGGTAGCATATTTTGCTGCCTGATTCTTATACAGGTAGTCCAAACACATCTACGCAGTGAAAGATACTGCTATTGAGTATTTCTTTTATTTGTGACATGCATTTAACCCAACAGAACAAAAAGAACACATTTTTACTGCCTTATTCTAATTAGCTAGATGATTTCAATAAGAATTCTTTCTGCAATTTCAGATGTATTTTTAAGATTTTTCTAAAGCTACTATATCTTACTGAAGAGCATATGTGAACTCAATCTTTTATGGACAGTTTTACCTTAGCTAGGATAGTCTTGTATCAGTAATGAGAAGTGTCTGAATAATTTATTTTGGGATTTTGCAATTTTGCTGCCTTTTTTTTTTTTTTTTTTTTTTGACATATTAGAGTCATTATGTTGGAATTAAATTGGCATATGGGAAGTATTAGCAGGAAACTTATTTTAAAATGATAACTAAAGCTTTTATGCGCAGTGCTAAAATTTACTGCTGGATCTCAGCATGCTTAAAAAGCTGTTTTTTCTTCTCTGACACCTTTCATTATGTGCACATCAAAAAGGTTGTACCTTTATCTTCTCTTCCATTTTTAGAAAGGTAGTATAATATGAATACAATAGTCAGATGATGTAGAGTGACTGGTTTCCTATGGCTACCTCAGCAAGATAGCAAATGTAATATAAATTTAAGACCACTTTACTTCCTTGACAATCCGGAAAGAAACACACCTGATAATCATGCCTACTTTCTATGTTTGCCAGACTTAAATAAATAAATAAATAAATAAATAAATAATCTGCCACGTTTGATTTTAATATAGTACGTATTGTATTTTAATTTTTTATACAATCCACATAAGTCATAAAAGTCTGTTTTATTGTTCTTCTGTTCAAAATCTGTTCTGGGTGCTATACCAGGGAATTTATATTACAGAAAATGTCCAGGGGTAATCTCTTCCTTCCTTATAAAAATACATCACTTTAGTACTCCATTGCTACTAACTGTTTTTTGCCTTTCTCTTCAAGCCACATTTTTTTAGCCTTATAGTACATTCCCACATGTTCTTTCATCTCCCATATCATGCCTATGGGGTGTATTACAACTTACTATAAACTATTATAAACTGTATTGCAAATTCCTAAGTTTTTTTCCGTACATTAATGATTAATGTAATTATTTCATTTGGGATTCACCAGAATGTTATCAGTGAATGTTGCGTATATATATGCTGTATACAAATGTATTTTGAAGTATGTTTTCCTGCTGGTCCATTCAAATAATGCTGAGGTTAAAAGAGGCTTTAAAATGCGATGGAGCATTTGTTTTGGGTTGCCTGCATAAACTGTGTTTGTCTAGCAGCTCTGCTTTTGTTACAAAGGAGATCATAGATCATATTGAGCACAAATGGTACTAATTGGCAAACTTGGCAGTTTGATCAGAAAGGCTAAAAACTAAATGAGCAAAGGGATTGACCTCTTTTTCTCAGTTAACACCGATACACTCTGTTGAGCTAGCACAGAGAAATCTGTTGACCCTATCTCTTTTCTATGGAGAGTTTGCTCCTCTGGGGCTGTCAATCCAGCCTTTTTCAGTAGCGCTAAAATTATTAATAAATAAAAGCATAGAAATACACAACAGACAACACAAAGTGTCCACATCCCCAAAAGTATACCTTAGGTCAGGTTTTAAATAGACACATCTGAAATGTATATGATAGAATAGTATTGTATGGTGATAATATTGGACTGTTGTACATCTTCTGTGAATCTTCTTCAGTAAAGCCTGTCCTGTGAACTATATTTGGGAATGGGAAGATAGAGATCTTCAGCTTCAAATTTCCCCCCCCTTTTTTAAAAATTAATTAATTTATTTTTTTGGAGGTGGAGGTGGGAAACATCAGAGAGCATGTTAAAGGTGGAAAATAATGAGTCAGTGTCTTGGTTTTGCTTAGCCTCTGACAGGAGCTTAAACTTATTTTAGTAGGAAATATATGGCATTAATACTTCATTACTTCTCCTTCTGACTTTAATACATTATTACTCCACATTACTAAAAAACAGATTCTGCCTAACAAAAGCTTTATATCTACAGCATCCATCTCCTACCTATACCGCAGACATATGTCAGCAGACAACTTTTACAAGTATGTACATTATATCTTAGTATCTTGGTAGATAGTTTTGTACCTTGTATCGCAATAACTAGGTTTAGGGGTTATATTAGGGCTGCTCTGAAAAAAATGCTTCCTAATTTATGGTGATGGCCAACAGTGTCAGGAGCAGTTGGTGGTATGGCAGTAGAGGTTGAACCTTCCTACAAACATTGTTATATGTTGCTGTGTGACAGATGGCAGCAGAGGGGGAGTCTGGCAAAATGGCTTTTGACGTGGGATTGCCATGAATTGTGTCTCTGAATCCCTCCATACAGAAAAAAATTGCTCCCATTGACATTCATTGATGGTTGCTGAACATTTCTGGAGCCCAAGCAGTGGATATGAGCACAGTGAGGTAGTGAGTGATGTGTTTCACCAGTAGCAACAGTGATGGTGGGGCTCCTCTGCAGGTGCAGATTTTTATGAGTGTTGCATGCAGGCTCTTGTTCATTACTGACGAAAATGCATAGGTAATGCTGTAGATTATGTTGAAAGATAGTGTTCTGTGGCTGATAATTTGCTCTATCAAATAGTGTTATCATGCAGTTTATATCTGTTGCAGTTTCCATGGAAATAAATTGGAGGCATTACTTTTGGATCAATATATGTAGATTTGGAATTTATTTTGCAGACTCATTTATCCATGAGTATTTCCAGATCATAGTTTTCCTTGTCCACTCTCTTATATTTATTCAATGGTTTTGTAATACCTCTGCTGAAATGACACATATATATTTGTACTCCTAAATATTGTAATACTTCATCCATTCTTCTTTACCCTACACAGGTACTATTAACTCTGCAGTTTTTGTGCTTTGCTGTTTGGGAAATTGCCTTGGGAATGCAAACACTGCAGCTGAGTGACAGGCCTTTATCACCTTCTCCACCTCCTACTATCCAGCTGGCTGCTTAAGGGACTTCAGAGTTTCTGCTTCAATGGATGGCAAATACCTTTGCAGCACTTGTGCTCCACCCTTGCCTCCAGAAGAAATACAGGTAAAATCTGAAGATGTGGCTCTAAAGTACTTACTGTTACTATGTGAAAGGCAGCCCCTCAATCTAAGAAAATATCATTTGCAAATTGAAGAGATTCAGGCCAAATTCTTACTGGAACTGAAAAGACTATCAGTAAAAAAATCTAAAATAGTCAAAAGAGAAAAAGATGGATGAAAACTCTTATTTGGCAATGTTCTGCTTGTAGCCTTTTACTAGGTAAGACAGGCATTCCTTTTTAAAGATAATTGATTATTCATTCAGTTTTATCCAGGAAAGTGTTATTATTCTAGAAATGCAAGTGAGCACTAGTTCTTGAGCTGCAAATTTATTTATTCACACTTATACACAGACTTTAAGCATTTTGTAGGCCTCTGCTTTGGCCTGTGGTTGATCCTATTTCTTATTCTTTTTAATTTACATGATGTTTACTGCTAATGACTTGTAGAAGGGAACAACAAACTGCCTTATCTCATTATAAATTGGAATTTTATTGGATACCAACAGATAGGGATCTGGTCCAAGAATTTAGTGTCAAACAGTATAATGTGGATCCTTTCTTGGTTGAAAGTTTCTACATACTTTTAGAATAGTTGGATTTTCTGCACTAATGCTCTCTGTTCATGTGTTACATTTCCTGTATAATTCTTTGAGCTTCGTTGAATATAACAATCCCATTAAACTTTGGGTCATCGACTTCAAAGCTATAAGGAAAGGTTACTTCATTAGAAATGGTTATTATAACCATTATAACACCATATTTGCCCACATGTTGCATGCTATCAGATCAACACATCTGAAATATGTATAAAAAGTCTTCTGCACAAACTGTCTTCATTGGGCTGCAGAGAGTTACAATCATAACGCAAATCACAGAGGAAGCCACTCCATATTCAAAGATATTAATACAGCTTTTTACTCTTTTCAAACTCTCCCAACATGTGAGTTTACAGGAAGCATATAGATCAGAGCTTTAAGGACCTTTTACCATCCATAGGAAGTGCATAATATTGGAGCTGTTGTCTCATCTGTGAAGATGGCATTTGAGATTTTTATTTGCCTCAAGGCATCTGGTGGCCTTTCGCAACATGTTCTTTTTATTGATGTCCCTAATCAAATCCAAATGCATATTGATAAGCTAGTCTTATTGCATCAATATTGTGTCCTTTATTTAGAGTAGTTATAGATTTAATATCTGACACCCATGAAATAGGTAACAAAGAAGCTTCCACGTTTCCTTTTATCTGTCCTAGTTTCATTTCTTCACAAGTTAAATCTTTAACAGCTGCTGCTTCTGAGTCATACATCTTCCATTTTTTCTTCTGCAATTAAACCAAACATCTTTATTATGCATTTAAACAGTAAAGATGCCAATATTCAAGGCAACTTCAATGATTCTTAGTATGCCACTCTGAATCTAAATCTGCCATAGTGTTTGTTAAATTATGTCTTAAAAGCGTGCTTGGACATCCACAAAGGAGCATGGAGAAAGAGGGGAGAAAAAGGGGGCCTAATTAACATCTCCTGGGGCTATTCACAGGCCCATCACAGGAGCAATCAAAGGCTAATGTTCATATACCCAGAGGAGACGCAGTGGTAGGCAAGGACTCAAACTGAGGACTCCAGGTTTCCCTGGACTGTCTCAGGGCTGTCCCAGAAGAGCTTCTGCCCCATTGTTCAAGTGTGAAACCCATCAAGGTGATTCACTGGGAGAAGCTCTCTGGATCATCTTTAGGAATAAGGTCACTGCCTGTGAATATGAGACACGTTATGTGGAAGATGGAAGAAGCATAGGACTAATTATAACTAATTATGAGATGTTTAGGGGAGGAACCAAAGGTTCTAAGAGAAGGATTTAGTTGATCTAGGGAGGAGCAAGCGTTGGTGAAGGGAGGGGTGAGGGGTCAACTCACTGGTCTGGTTGTACCCTGGCTGAGCCAGTGCGCCCTGTCTTCTCAAATTCCTTTCTGATGAAGTAGCCTGGGAAACACAGGGCTGTGGGGGTGCTTTACCTTAAAGAAGACCATGAAAAAAAGAGTCTGAAGAAATGTATTTAAAAGACAACTGTACTGGTTCTCTTTTAAATATGTGATAGAAAATAAATAAAGCAAACTAAACACATGGGATGATATTTACTCCTAAAATGTTACTTGTGGTGTTTGCTCTTAGAAGGCAGAATAGGAACATGGTTATTGTATTATATTTTTAATGACTATTCTCTTTTATTTATTTATTTATTTATTTATTCAGAATATGGAGCGTCTTACCCTTCTTGTGTTAGCCCAGGTTTTTTTGAGACGTGGAAGAACAGAGGTAATACTTTATTATCAGGGCAGTTACCATTGCAGTTCATTCCCCGGATACTTGATTTTCTCAGTCACTTGAAACATAGCCACAAAACCTGATGTGATATTTTCAAGGGAAATCTAATATTTTTGTGACAAGTTGAAGACAAATGCTGTGTCACATATTCACCTCTGTTTAGCTGTAGGGTCACCTACTTGAACATACACAGAGAATATACTTAACTGCCCCTTGCCTTCAATCCTCACATCTCCACCCACCAAAAAACATCTGGAAATATCAGAACCTCATTTGAAAGTGTAAATAGTCACATACAGTATTAGTAGAGATGCAACACGGAGAAGACCAGAAGAAAGCAAGGAGTTCTGAATACCTACTTCAAATTACAATAAATATGTCACTTCCAGTACTTGTGGGATGGAACAAAGAATATAAGTGGTTTGTTGCCTATACCTTGGTATGCTCTGACACCTTTGTGTGCAGCTGCTCTGCTGTGGACTTGTTTATACTGTGGTCATTGTTAAGTGCATGTAGATACACTTACTCTTGTCCTAAGCCCAGGAACTGAGGTTCTGTACAGCTTCACTGTCTTTCTGATGCATGTTTCTTGCAAACCAGATTGAGATCATCTGAGCATAGGAAGTATGATGAAAACCCATGCTGTTTTTTCACTAATGTTAATATCAGTACAAGCTAGCTCGATTAAAATTTCCCCAAGTATGTCTGACAGGCAACCATTTCTATGAGTAGTAATAAAACCCTAACTGCTGTAGCCTAAGGACATAAATGAAGTAAAATTTTCAAGAAGTAATAGATTTTATTAGGTATAGTTGTAATATGTGAAAACACATTCTGATACACTTTAGCTCTCTCATCAAGCTGCAGTCTAACAAATCTATTCAGATTAATTCTTCTTCATGAAACAGACTCAGCACAGTTGTAGGGTACATCTTGAGCTACATTTATACTGGCAAAGAGCTGAGATGTCCTGGAGATCCTGACTTTCTACTACAAGCCTATCTCTGCACCAGCACAGAATCAAAGCTGTGTGGAGGAAAAAACCTAGTTTCCTTCTGACACTTCCTAGAAATTGGAATTCGGAGCTCTTTTCACCACATGCCTTTGCTCAGTGTAAATGTGCCTAGCTGTTTACAGTTAATGCACAGTTTTTTAGCATAAAGGCAGAAATGGAAAAGCCTTCCAAAAGCTACTACAAGAATCATTTCATATTGTATGTATGAATGTGACAAACAGCTGAAATTAGCTTTACAATCAAAGGCAGTGGTTCCCTGGGGGACTTTAGTCACTCTGATATTTTCTGGAAAAGCAGAAAATGACAGACGCTGACAGACACACACTGTCCAGGAGATTCCTTCAGTGTGTGGAAGATAACTTTCTGATGCAGGTTGGGGGCAGCCTGCAGTGCAATGACCATGAGATAGTGGAGTTCAGACTCTTATATGGCAGAGACAAGGCAGTAAGTAGGGTTGCAACTGTGAACTTCAGGAGAGCCAACTTTGACCTCTTCAAGGACCCCCTTGGAGGTATCCTACTGTTAGAGCCTTGGAAGGTGAGTGGGGGCCAAAGAGTTGGTTGACATTCAAGCACCACTTCTTCCAAGCTCAAGAGATTGGAAGAGCTTCTTGAGTAAGAAGTCAGGCAAAGGTGGCAGAAGACCCACACAGGTGAGCAAGGAGCTCATGGAGAAACTCCTGGAAGTTTCTCCATGTAAAACTGGAAGAAGAAAATCTGTGGAAAAGATGTCTGGCCATTTCAGAGGAATATTGGAATTTGTCAGGGCATGCAGGGATGTGACATGGAAGGCTAAGCTGCACTTGGAATTAAATCTGGCAAAAGAAGTCAAGGACAAGAAAGGCTTCTTTCAGTATGTCAATAGTAGAAGGAAGACCAGGGAAAATGTGGGTCTGCTGCTGAGTGAGTTGGGTGCCCTGGTAACAGAGGACATTGAGAAGGTAGAGTTACTGAACACCTTCTTTGCTTCAGTTTTTACTGGTAAAGCAGGCCCTTGGGAATCCCAGAACCTAGAGATAATAGTCTGGGGAAAGGAAGACTTCCCTTTAAAACTGAATGAAGTGTGGCAAACCTTAAGCCTTCCATTCAGTTTGTGGGTAGCTGGTATGAATATTGTTGCTCTATCTTGCCTTTATTCGTGTTTCCCGAATGTGGTTGTGTAACATGGTCTTTACGTATAGAAGAACAGACATTCAGTAAAATAAGTGAGACAAATAGACATTGCTTCTCAAAACAGATGTTTGAGGCAACTTAGGACTGAAACAGTCTATCAAATCAGGTTTTGCTATATTATACAGGTCAAAATAAAATAGCTGAAGGTAGTACTGCTATAAAAAATCCACTAGCAAATTACATAAACATTTGTATTTTGTTGTTTTGTTTTGTTTTGTTTTTGAGTTTTTGCTTCTATCATCTTGCAGGATACCTTAATTATTTTAGCTAAATAAGAATGGGCAGCAGTCCAAATATTTTCCATATATGCCTAAGTAGGTTGTGAGTACGAAGAATGAATGAAAAGGATATGAGAAGAACAAGGTTGCTAACAAAGCTGAGTCTACAAAACACTGACAAGTCAGCCTTGTTAAAACTTCACAACTCTACAGTATATGTTTCTATAAAAATTTAATGCTTATGGAGCTGCATTAGATAGTGATTTAAATGTAATCCAACAAAGAATCTTTAGGACATTAGTATCAGATGCCCAGTAGAATGTAGGAAGCTGTGAATTAATGGCACTAACTGGATTCAAGGGTAGGTGAAAATAAGTTATATTTCACCTTGCCTGACTTTGTCTGCAAACAATATTGGGAAAGGGTGAGTGTCAACTGAAAAGGATTCTGGGCAGAGCTTTCTCAAAGTTTCATATATATATATAGATATATTATACTGCAAAATCTAAACAACATAATGAATGCAGTACATAGAGACATCTACTCTTATTAAGAACATATTTAGTTACATTTTTTTTAATAGAAAAAAGCTTGCAAGTTGATCATAAGAAAATGGTGAAAATCTGATGTAGTTTGAACCTTGTTATTGACCCCTGCTGTATTCTGCCAGGTCCTCATCTTGTCCTTCATTGAAGGTGAACTGTTCAAAACATATGTGTAATTTTCCCAGTCTAAAAAAGCTCCCTTTGCCCTGTATATTGGAATAATGCTAAGCAACCGGAAAGCATAACTTTGGCCAATGATTTTAGTCTTTCTCACTCACAGAAACTGTATCTTCTATTGCAACTACCTACAAAGAAAACTTCCTCAGTACAGCTTTTTGTCCGTCTTACACAGTTTGTGTGCTATTTTAGAATTCACCTTTTGTGATATTAAGCAAAATCTCCCTTATCCACTGTGGAAACATATTCATAATATGTTCATAGTCATTTGCTGACATAACACTTCATTCTTCTCTCCAGTAGCATTTCCAGTCTCTTCCTCTCTCTTCTCCCTTCTTTGTTTTCATCTTGACTTCTCTGTGACAATCTCATCACTCATAAATGTTACTCATGTAACACTGGATTTCTGCTTTTTCTGTGATGCCAGTAACTTGTCCCTGTACTCTTTTGAGCTTAAACCATAATTTTCAAGACTTTCTCTCTTTCCTTATTTTTTAATATTATTAATTATGCTGTTCATTGTTACCCAATCCTATGAGCCCTTCTTTTTGCATGATAACTTTCTCTTCTGTATTGATGTGACCCCTTCACTTCATCAGTGTTCTTCTGTTTTCTGCATCAGAATTTGCAATGGAGATATCAAACAAGATTGTTTCCCTAGCTGATCCATCAAAGAAATCTACCATTAATCTTTCTACAGCTTTATACTATTGTGCATATAATATACATACATATGTCAAATTCAGGCAGCCAAGAATTTCAATCAGTTCATTACATTCTGTAGATTTGCTAAACAGTACTGCATTTTAAAAATATAATGCAGTTGTATTCTTACATGTGTGTTTAGACAAAGCACATCTTTCAAAGAACAGTATGTTCCTTGGATAATAGGCATATAAACTTGTCATTCAGATTTCCTTTATAGTCAGTAATTAATAATATGAATCTTGGTCCTCGAGCAATGTCAGATTAACTGATCCCTAAGAATTCTGAATTATCTCCTTTGAATATGCAAAGAATTAATTAAAATATTAGTTCACATACTAAATATGATAAATTCCCTCCCTGGAAGGATACCCTAATGTCAAATTTATATTACTTTAGTCCTGTTCATTTTCAGTACTGTCAGTCTGAGTAGAATTTTTCCCGTGTTCTTAGTTTATTTCATTATTTTTCATATTATACTTAAAACAAGGAGCTCAGTTATTTTAAATTTCATAAGTTAGGAAACCCATGAGTGAGAGATAAGATACCAGTATTAGTATCACCATGGATCTGCACTTTTGAAAGAAGTTTTAAGTTTATTGATTCAAAGAATACGAGTTTAGAAGGCATCATTACATCATCTAATCTGTTATATTGTGTGTCACAGAGCATTACATTTCAGATAACCTCCACTAAGCTTGATAATCTGCATTTGAATAAAGATCATTGGCTAATACTTGTTTCCGGTAAACCTAATCTTCACTAGAAGACACCAGAAGACAGAGAATCTATCACTTTCATTGTGCTTGTTACCAAGGTTAGTAATCCTGCTATTTAAATAAATTGTGCTTTAGTTCTAATCTCAGGGTTTTTTTTTTTTTACTTCAGCATATAGGCACAGACTCTTGTTATGTCTGTTTTAGATTAAAGAGGCCAGTAGTGCTTATATTTTTCCCCATGAAAATCAGGAACTCACTTATTGTTTTTAATGGCGCGCTATTATGCTACAGCTATGCTGAATGCATCTCTGCTAAAACCAGATTAAAATACTTTTGCAGAAAACTGTTATTTTGTTTTTTATTTTCCAGCAGGTATGTGGTTTGCAGTGGATCTATGAACTGCCTATAACACAAATTCTTGCATCTTTTCATAAACTGTATGCTAGCTCATAATAGAATCATGATGTGAAAGCCATACTACACACCCTTTCCCCCACCCCACAACAGTTTGTCATGTTAACTCTTCATTCTTCTGTTCTATTGTTGTGTTTTGAATAATTCTCACAGAATTCTATACATTTCCTTCACAGAGAGCAGTGGAATGATAATTGCATGTGAATATGGTATATTATCAAAGTCTCTTGAGTGAGTCCTGTTAATGTCTTGAAGTAATCTGTATATATAATGACTCAAAGAAGTAATGTAAGAAGTCATTCAGCAGGTACTTACATAGGAATAAACTGCTGGATGTTTTTACCTGGAAGTCTTTATATCAGTTTTAGAGTTAGGGTGTGAAATTTCACAACATATCTTCAACACTTTCCTGTAGAGGACAAGTGCACCAATCTGGAATAAAAAAAAAAGATATGCCTATCCATCAACCAATGTTCAAGCACAGAACAATTATTACAGTTTTACTCAATATTTGCTGTTTTATGGCATTTATAATTTTTTTGTGTCTTCAAAGATTGAAAGCTAAAGAATCAAAATTAATGAGTAAGAATTGTAAGGCTTTAAGCTCTATGAAAACAAAGAAGCAAATAACAACGACAGCAAATATATATACATATTTGTTTTGTACTGATATACATATGTATATTGATATATATATTGCTGTAAAAGATTCAGCTTACCTGACATTTTTCTGTTCAGTTGTGAGATCATGTATGTCTGTATCACCATGTTACTGCCCAAAGAAGTGATGGAATCCCCATTCCTGTACACGTTTAAGAGACGTGACCTGTGGATGTGGCACTAATGAGACATGGTTTAGTGATGGAACTTGGTAGGTCAGGCTGATGTTTGGATTTGTTAATCTAGAACCAATCTATATGACTCTGTGTTATCTCAGGACCATACTGGATCTCAGGACTGCATGAGGAGTCACATCTGAAGTCCACATCCCATGTGCTATATTTTAGTCAGTTGCTTTTTTTTTTTTTTTTTTTTCATCCAGAATATTCTCTGAGCACGAGAGAGCTATCCCAGCCATCTGTGTGAGAAAATCCATGTTCACAATCTCCAGATTGTTTGGCAAAACTGAGCTGCCCAATTTTGACAACTTGAGGATGAACTTAAGCAGTTATGTTCCTAAAGGCAGTAAAGATATAACTAAAAGACAAGTAAGATATGAATCAAGGTGAACTTTTTGGACTTGCAAAAATTATTACATTTATAGAAACTGGCCAAACCTAGATTTATGTAAATTTGAAAGATGGATATATTTTACTACAGTGATTTAAGTTTCATTTAAGATTCAACTGTAAGTATCAGGCCAATTAATTCTGAAAGTCAGTTTCAGTCTAAAAACTTTGCACATCAGAAACTTAGATGTTGAGTATGCTCTCAGTGATGCAAGAATGGAAACACTAGTAGAAACATTTATCATTTATGAATAATTCTTTTATAATAATTTTATTTCTAATTTTCATTTACTTGGTTACCATCAGCCCAATCAAAAATGATTTGGAGGGAGAAGTAATCATAAAAACAAAGCTCAATTCATTATTTCTTTGATAACTACTACATAATTACATTGAGTCCAAGACAGTTAAATGGACAACACAAAGTTGTCAATGCATTGTGAAACTCTTTAATAATCAGTGTTCTCTATAGTCAATCCCTAATGTAATGGTGTGCTATGCTACTGACAAGTACGTATGCAGTTTTTCTGGAGTTGTTACTGTTTTTTCCACTGTTTTTGCCCACACTCAACTGAAATATAATTACAATTATTAACATAATTATGATTATTTTTATTATTATAAAAAATATAATATAAACCTCAGCTCTAAGTCCTGTGAAAACAATTATTAAATTTTAGGCTATGAAGACAGACTGTATATGCTTTCTCAATGTCTCAACTGACATTTTGTCACCAACTGTAGCACAAAAAATGCATTTTATCTAGAATTTTATCAACAATATTTTTCAGGCTAAACCTTATGAGATAAACTGTTTTTATTTTTTTTCACTGTAATTTCATTATTCCTTTACATAATTGCAATAGCAGAGTTAAACATACACATTGTATCGTCTTGATAGAAAAATGTTTAGCACCTAAATAAAATAATACAACAAATAGTTATGCGGAAAGTCAGTTTGATATGACTGTCCAGGTTTCCACAAGCCTTAAATAAGCATTCTTTGAGTTTCATTAACCAAAAGGTGATAGATCAACAAAGCAATTGTGAAGGGATCCTCCTTACAAGCTCAGAATATTGTTCTGAAGTTTAAAGCAAGTGTAGTCGCCCCTTTGGTCTAACTTGTACATCTGGGACAAGAGCAAGGCTTCTTATGAATTTAGATCTTTTACCAGTTCCACTCATTGTAGTGCTTTCCATCACTGTCAGTTTTCTGTCTGCTGCCCTACCAACTGCACAGCTGGAGCTCTGTTTGGAATGGGGAATTTTGTTTGAATCCTTTGCATCAGATCTGTTTTCACATCTTTTGTTTTAACACTTAAAGTAAAAGCATAAAGGAAATGTTACAGCTTGATTTACTGGGGAATTGCATGCTGCAGGAGAGACAAAGAATTTAACTTTTCAGAACTCATATTTCACATCTAACATACTAGCATCTCTCATCAACACAGAGCATGGCTCATTGAACTCAAAATAATTTTCAAAAACTAAGAATAATTGGCAGTAGGATGCACCATTTCTAAAATCTGATGAATACACATGTACTACCGGAAAACTAAATTTAGAATGATTGTGACAGCTGTTCTCTGAGTCAAGACTAAATTAAGAGGCGTTCAGAATTGACAAAGTGAGTGGAGAACATAGAGATACAGAAGAACTAGATAATTTTTTTTTCACTAAATCTATTACTACTAGAATACTTAGCAGCAAATGTTATTAATCAACACCAGTGTATTTTCCCACAAAAAGAACGGTGGTTAGTATAATCAAATGTTGCAGTACAGTTAGCTTTGCTCACTCTAAAACTATCAGTTTTTCTTATTCAGTAGTCAGGCAAAGTCAGACACTGGATGTGCTCAGAAGCACAAGATTTTTCTTTGATATTGGACTTCAGAATGCGCACTGCTGCTCTGCAGATCTTTTTATTCAAAACTCTTTGCACTTCAGTGTTGTTTGCTCTTAAAATACTGCCTCTCCCTTTTAGAGCTCCTTATTGCTTTGAACTTTCCTTTGCAGTTTTCATTTCCCAAATGATATCTCAGCTTATCTGTCACTCTTTTTCTACTAGAAGTAACATAAGCCTAGACCTGAATAAAAAAGTAAAAATAAATAAATAAATAGTAAAATTAAAATATTTTGCCTTAGCAATCACTGATTGCAAGATATTAAAACAATTTCTAAAGGATAGTACATTTTATTCCATAGTACTCTGTACAGAAATCATAAGAAGGGATCACACTGCCATGAAACTGCTGGTGTCCCAAATTGTACATCTTTGTCTCTGTTTATTTATAACTCGATCAACCTTATACCCGTAACATGTCCTAAATCATTGTATTCAGTTTCCTCTCTCCTCTCCTTTCCCTTCCCCACCCTCCCTCATGAGATGCGTTTCCTTTAATTTTTTTTTCAGTAGATTTCAGTAGAGCTGTGTCTTCATTTAGAAATCCTTTATGAATTATAAAGTTGTAAAACAAAATTCTCCTCTATTTTTTATTTCTTGTTGCATAATATGATCAGTATGTGTTTCTCTAGGATTTCTACTGAATATCACAAGTCTTTATGCAGCTCATGATACAATTAAGATAATGTATGTTTTTTATTTTTCTCAGTTTTGAACAGTCAGATAAATCCAGAGTTGAACATGCATTCATTTTTCCTCTTTTAAGATACAGGACTAAAATAATAAGGTATAGCCCTTGTATGCTTCTCCTGTGTGAGATATGGTGAAAATAGAATATAAATGCCAGAAGATATGGCACGGGACAATGGGAACAATATGGCATTGTTCTTCTTTAGGAGTTTTTTCTCTCTTATTTATTTACAGTTGAGAAGTAACTGCCACCAATCTGCCACCAAAACCATCAATCATGAGAATTTTCTAGGATCTGTTATCTATCTATCTGTGGAAGATAATTTGTATGAGCTTCTGGCACACGTTTGAGCTTTTTATGTTTCAGTCCAAATTATTACAAATGTAAACCACTGTGAATCTGGCATCATTTTTAATATGCTGAAAAATTATTCCAGACTGACATAAGGTAGTAGAAATTTCACTGCCTCTGATGTGTACCTGGAAAGCTTATTTTGTTTTCTAGAGCTGAACAACATTATTCATAGTTTAAGGAATTATGGCATTCTACAAACAGCAGATATCTTTACATAGAAAGAGATATTTCAATTCAGAGATGAAAATTCAAAAAAAATAACTTAAAAACACATCAGGCATTTAAACTATCAATCATATCATTTAGCAGTAGTAGTAAGCACTGTATGTTGATATCACTAAAGTATCAATCAATCAATTAATTAATTAATTAAAAAATATAAAAGAAAATCCAAATAAAGTACCAGGCACAATAAGTTTTCAAATTTAACCTCAGCTACCAGAATTTCACTTACTGATTGAAAAAAGCCTTTCCAATAAGAGGTATTCTGATTAATAGTTTTCATCAAATCTAAGGTTTTTTTGGCACTTTTCTCTCACAGTGTTCTACTCACTTGCAGTTTCATACTTTTAATTGATTTGTAAACATTTAATCCCAGAGAAATTCTACAACTCTGTTCAAAACTTTTCTAAAGTTTCCTCCTAATGGAATCCATGGCCAAACTAATATTGATGACAGTATTAAATTTACACAAGTTTATATCTTTTTAGAAATGGATTATGATTGAAATGCCATTATTATGGTTAAAAGTCTGAAATTAGAGAATGCTACTCACTAGAAAAGGACCAGTTGTTCCAAGTGTCAGTGCCTCTCATTCAGCCCAGAAATTTTTCTGTCTGAGAATTTGCATGATAAAAGTAAATGAGGAATGGACAGGGGACTGAAGTGTTTTGGAGAGGAGCCTGTGACAGTTTCTTTGAAGCTTTAACAGTTTATAATATAAATACATATTTAAGAGATTATTAACATTCATATATTTTACCCAAAAGGCTTTCTGTAAGGTCAACTTTAAAGTTGCTGAAATATGCAAGAAGAATAGTAAAATGTATGTGTGAACATGTTCAAAGATTTTAAAGAGTCTGTGCTGCAGAATGTTTTTATTTGATTTTAATGTGATTTAATATATGTAAAATTAGTATATATAATTAGCCAAAACAATGTACCATCAGACTTTTATATAACATAGGCCCTGGGAGGTCTGGAATTAAAGGAAATCTGAACATTTTTCACACAAAGTCATTATAGTGTGAGAGTAGATCAAAAGAAGAACAGAAAAGACTATGAAAACAATCTTTCAAATGAGTTTTCAAAACAAACAGGACACTGCTTTACTTTGGTCCCCAGAAAAGATAATTTATTCCTTGGAAGCATAGCTAAAAGTTCAGTTGCTGAACACGTTAACTCCATGCAAACCGGAGTGTTAAACTAATACTAAAATGATCACTTCTACATATAACTGTTATCTAAAGAACTTCTGAAAACCACTTCTTTAATTGTCCGAATGTGTTATAGGTCTAAAATCTAAGTATTATCTTTTAAGTACAAATCAACAACACTATTTTTTTGTGTGTGTACACTCACGTTGATCTGAATTTTCACTTCACAGCAATAAGTATATCTATTAAGAATGTTTTTGTAGGTGAACTGTATTCCACCTCTCTCTGTGATGCTGCACCATTGAATTTTAATGAATAAATATGTAACCATTGCTTATCTTAACTACCATAAATTTAGTCAGAATTTAGTCTACCCAACAAATAGGTGGACTTGTCCATTGGAATGAAAGATAAATGGAAGCTGATCCTAACTAATGCATTTGGTGATAATATGTCTTTTCATGTATTAAAAATTACCTATACAGTATGCTGAAGTCACAGAAAGCCATCAAAAGGTTCTTGTCAACAGTAATCATGATTTGTTATTCCCCTAGCAATCTAATTCAATTACAACTGTCACAAATCAATCAAGAATAATTGCTGCAGAATGTATATTCCTTTGTTTCACTTACTGTGCCTTGAGGAATCTTTAATTTCTTTTCATTGTATGTTTCAGCAGTTTACTTCATAAGGAGGAAATGACAAATGGTGAAGCAGGAAAGGGAAAGAAAAAAATGTTGGATAGTACTTCGTGAGATAAGTTAGTTCAAAAAACTGAATTATTCATACACCAATAAAGTCACACCTAGGGGAGTGCAAAGTTGCTTATCACAAGGAGAAAGAAGGAAATAATTTGATCTGTTTACTAACATGTATAATGCAGCCATTCACTTAATTCTGCAAACATTTCCTTATCAAATTGCTTCTTAGCAAATGAGAAATAAATTGCTTGAATTTATTTATACATTGCTTATATAGCAATTTTCCTTCAGTATTTGTCCAATACTCAAATAGCCATAAATGCACTCTGTCTGCCTTGGTTCTGCATGAAAACAACAACACAGTAATGCCAAAGTCATGTGGTTCTTTGGAGTTTTTTTAAAAAAGGCTAGAAGTACAAACTGGCATTTTTCTGCTAATCTGCTGGATGGTGTCATCCAATTAAAATGCGAACATATAGACACGAAGAAAATTCTAAATTTGAAATGCCAAAATTATAATATGAAAAAAGTATCTTGTTGACATATAATAAGAAAAGACAGTTTTCATTATCTAGAAATGTAACCTCTCCAGGAAGCTGAAATTAGAAATTAATCTTGAACCAATGCTTCTAAGTCTCTGCTACATTACTGAACTTTTATTTGAAAATGCATGTACAGAACTTCTGGAAGTACACGTCTATTAAGGACACCTCCACCAACCACCAAAATAAACAACAATCTCCACACAGACACACACACACACACACACACACAAAAAAAAAAAAAAAAAACACAGAGTCAAAAGGAAATTTTTCTCCTCTGCAAAAAAGTGAGTTTTGTTTTTGTTTGTTTTCAGATACTGAGAGTACTGATTATAACAACTTGAGTTCAAATGATAGAATATCAGCGTCATTTATATTGCCGTTCACTGAAGGAGCTGACAGCTGCTTAGAAATTGTTACAATTGCTTGATGGAAATATATATACATATATGCTGATGCAAATTCAAACCAAGAAAAGCTAGTGTACTTTCTGTTTCAAAAGTTCCTGGAATGTTTTTAAATAGAAGAAAATCAGAGCAGAAAAATCAGAGCCCTCTCCCTCTATTTCTGGCCTGATGTTTACAGTAGCAATTCCAGTTTCCATTCATCTATAGTTAAAGACACTGACTTGCAAATAAGAAGTAGAAACTTACAGCTATATACCTAAATATCCTGTCTTGTTTGGGAATGGAATTCCAGCCTGTATACATATCATATATATAAGAAGTATTTTTCCTGATATTAAAGAAGAAAAATGAAGTTATACAGTTATCATATGTTATTATAAACATGAAAGTTAAGGTGAATATTCTTATAAATGAAGCATAAGCTATATTTTTCTTATTACTGAAAATCTGGAAGGACTGTGCAGGCAGAAAGAAAAGTACCCTGTTGCAATTTGGAGCTGATTTGAAACTGATTTTTCTCTGACATAAATCACCAAATAGCTCTGGTGAAAAGGATGACTGACTGTAACAGTTGACTTAAAACACTTGGGGGATTTTTTTTTTTTTTTTCCTGTGAAAGGGGTATTTAGTGCAGCTTACAGATATTGGGGATAACACCAAGTTTAAACTAAAATACTCATAGAAACTGGGAAAAATATGATTGATGTCTCTCTTACTCAAAAACTGTTAATTTGACACAGGAAAATATATTAGACCTTATCTTTTTAAAGTCACATAATAACAGAAAAGTTGAAGTTGTAAGGGACTGTTGGAGGTGTTTTCCCATTACCATGCTCCAGAAGGGCCACCCAGAGCATGGTGCTGGGCTCATATCCAGGTGTCTTTGGAAGATATCAGGGAGGAGACTTCACTGCCTCTCTGAGCAGTCTGTACCAGTGCCCAGACATCCAGTAAAAGAATATGTCCTGGTGTTTACATGGAACTACTTGTATTTCTGTTTGTGCCCATTGCCTCTTGTCCTGCCTGTAGGCACCAGCGAAGCAAGCCTGGCTTCCTTGCACCATCTTTTCAGGTGTTAACTTACCCTGAGCCCTCTGTTCTGTATTCTGATTATGATTATTTTGTTATTAAGCAGGTATTAAGCAATCTGGCAATGCATCCATATTTATGCTTTAAGAAGACCTGAAGGAAATACGAAAGCAGAATGTAGCGGGCAAGACATTTTTTACAGAATCATATCAATAATAGGGGAAGTGTTTAAAATACTATAGCATATGACGAAAAAAAAATCACCCTAAATCAAGAAATGACTCACTAAATCTAAAAATATTAATTAGAAAACCCAATTTGGTTTCAAGAGGGAATGAAAGCAGTTATGTATGAACAAATAGAAGAACACAAATAATAAAAAGAATTTCAGAAAACTAACAAAGAAACTGGGTGTACACGCAGAGAAATGTCACCAAGCTATGGTTAAAAAAGTTCTTGAGTGTGTCAGGAACAAGAAAAATACTAAAAATAAATTTCATCCTTGAATAGTTGCATTTAAATGTTCTGTTCTATATATTTATGAAAATATCAAATGATGTATGTATGGGAACCATTAGGTCACAACCTGATTGAGCACCTGGTGAAGAGGTGTGGCCAGCCCTGGGAGCACAGGTGTGAACAATTCACCTGTGTGACCAGAAGGCTTGGTGGTTTGTGGGGTGGGTGGACTCCCCCTCCCCCTCCCCCTCCCCCTCCCCCTCCCCCTCCCCCTCCCCCTCCCCCTCCCCTTCCCAATTTCATTTAAGGACGTGTAGCCAAAAGGAAAAAATCTCTACTTGGAGATTGCTTCCTTTGGGATTTTCTAGCAAGCTCTGATCCTCAGAAGGAAATAAATGACTCCTTTATTTACTAGATTGTGACCACTGCCTTTCTTGGGTGATCCAAAACTGTCTAAAGGCAACTATAGCTACTGCCTCCTATCCTTACGATATGTTTATGTTATTTGCTAAAACTGGAAATTCTTTCCTCCTTGAAAATCATATGAATGTTGCACAGCATGTGCTAAAGTTCAGTATTTTTATGTCAGAGGGTTTACATTATTTCTAACAAAATATCTGACCAATAAGCATTCTTCACTACTAACATTCATTTTCAGTAAGTCTTGGAACTCTGGAGGAATTCCCTGGAGACTGAAAGAAAGATGAGTTGAATGACTTGGGTGATGTTAAGTTTGTCAGTTTGACATTGATCTCAGGCAAAGTAATGGAAAGAGGCTGATAGAACACTTGATTAATAAGGAGGCAAAGGAGGTAAGGATAATTAATGCCAATCAAAATAGGCTTATGGAAAACAAATCTTATCAAACTGACTCAATTCTTCCAACAACACTACAAGTTGGTTGATAATTAAAATAGGATTGGTGAAAAACACCCTTGGCATCAAAAGCTTTTGTC
Organism: Gallus gallus; assembly: GCF_016699485.2. NCBI lineage: Eukaryota > Metazoa > Chordata > Aves > Galliformes > Phasianidae > Gallus > Gallus gallus. Next base: position 41,510,040 of record NC_052535.1, on the reverse strand, counting down.
TTGATATTGTAGCACACTTGTCTAATAAAGAAGAAAGAAACAAAGTCAGTGTTGCACACACTAAATAGATGAAAAGCTGTCTAAGTAGGAGGCTTCAAAATTAACTGTGAATCAAAAAACACCAGGTAGCAGATGAAGTTCTGGCAAGGTCCCGCTGGATTTGGTTTTTGTGTGTGTTACTCTTTTTCTCTATTTGGCAGTAAAACATTCTTCTTCATTGAGTATGCAGATAACCAAATGGCTGTGATAGTTGAATAGGTCCTTTTATTGTTATGATTAAGTCTTAATTTGTTAATAAAGTTGGTTCAATCTAATGAAAAATTTTTAAATACAACTAATTATATGATCACAGATCTGTGAAAGGAAAAATAGGCTCTATATGTATCAGTTCACACTTTCATGTGTAGCAGTCAGGGACTAGAGGTGTAAGGTGGATAATCAGATAAGAATAAACTTTTACTGTGATGATGCGACTCAGGAATAATATAAAGTGTACATACATAAATAAAAAATTGAGGTACAATGTATTTGGGAAAGTCTTCATACCTACTTTTGTTGTTTTTTGGGTTTTTTTTTAGTGGAATAACTTTAAGTCAGCAACTGGTTTTAAGGTTTTGAGGTTCACATCAGATATGGATAAAATTGAATACATTAAAAAAATATCAGAAATAAAAGATTGGAGAATTTTCCCTATTAGTAAATAATCTGACAACCCTTCCAGAAATTCAAGAAACAACTTACGTTGACTCTTACTAATATTTGTAAATATGAGAACATATGATTAGCAAGAAATGTTTCTTCAATCTATTCAAAAAACATATAATGACAACATATGATGGCTTGCAGTTGCAGACATGCATTCAAGTTAGAAATAGTGCAAACATTTTTAGAGTTGCAGAAGACACATTTTGAACAAGTGATCAGCACTTGCTGTTTTTAAATTCGTAAAGGCAAACTTGTTCCCCCCTACTGCTCTAACTCGAGGAATTAATTTATAGTATTACATTACATAGAAAAACAAGCTGGATGATTGAATGGCCTTTCCTGGCTGCAATCCATGAATCTATAGCAACAGTGGGAGCTGACTCCTTTACTCCACTTGCCAATAAACTGAATTAACTCTGATCTGTATAGAAAATGTTCTTTAGCAGAATAATAATTAGATGGTATGTGATTTTTTTTTAATTTAATAATCATACTGATAAAATCTCTAGTGTACTGTCACCTATACACAGGGCAGCTTATTTTATTTTTTAAAACATACTGTTTTACACTGAAATTACTGGAATTTCATTAAGCAAGCTTAAAGTGAAAGATCTTTTATATTTATACTGTGCTAAAGTTTATGATAAACAAATTGACTTAAACTTGTCAAGAAGTTTTGATCAAGCTGAGAAATATATTTTGATCAGCTTTATCATAAAATATTCCTGTTCGATTGTTCATTATGCCAAAACTGTACCCAGCAAAAAGTCTGCAGTATGAACCGTGTTTCTATATCAGATAATGTTTCACATTTCTTTACAGCAGAAACAGGAGTTCTAGAGTAGGCCTGCTCCCATACTCAAATTGCATAACTGCTGTTGGGGCAAAATGGAGAACAAGCAGAATGAGGAGATGGCATTGCAGCCAAAGCAAAGGCCTGTGAAACCTGCTAATTAAAATTGCACTAATCAGGATAATATTCATTTTTGGCTTGCCTTGAATGTGAAGATAAACCCACTGAAATAGTGCAAACAACAGTAGTATATAAAAATGTTGTGATATGTTGCCAGAGACAATGTATAAGAAATGTGACTAGCAAAGATGCAAGCAAAAATGTGTGCAATTGCATGTAGGAGCCATCCAAGTGACTGAAATGGCTATGCTATGATCAAGAACAAAGAACAAGATAAGCAAAAGGGACCGCAGGTAGGTAGGGTGCCCTGCCAAGTGTACAAGGATGACTATCTAAACTGAAACCAGGATAAGCAACAATTGTAGCAGATGTGATTCCCCTTGGCAAGAGGCATAAAATATCAATGATGAACTAAAACAGAGTACAAGCTTCCTTCTGTTCTAACTTGTCTTATTAAAAAACTTTCAAGCCTGAGCACCTTAGCTATGGCTATTAGGAATCACAATGGGTCACAGCTATCATATGCTAACCATACAGTATCAGCTTTGAAGTATTTTACACTCATAGCTAATTCAGAATATGATTTTTTTATGACAACTAATTTGCTGTATGTAGTGATAATGATTAATAATATTAAAACTATCAGCAGAAATTGTTTTGTTAATGAATTAACTTAGTAAAGCCTGATTTTAAAATGTAAATAGCTTGATATGTCAGTTAAGATCCTAAACATTCCCAGCATGGTAACTGCAGATTCCAAAATGCATGCACACAAACACATGTAAATACATACATATCCAGATAAATTTAGTTCGAAAGTATAAGCACTGTTGTGTGAGTATTTTCTTCAGAAAAACATGCATTGACACCAAAGTAAAAGGCTCCCACAAGGTGAAACAACTACCCTAGCTTGCCCCTGAACTGAGCACACCTCTGGCTGCTTATTGAAAACAAGTACATGATTTCAGGCTACATTCCTCCTCCTGCATGCATTTTCACTCAAACTTGTTACTCTGCTCAAACCAGAAAAACAGGATAAGAAGTCAGGGACATCCTTCTCAATGCAATATAAAGACCTTCAAGAAAAATATTTATTATTCTCTTACAAAAATACATGTTTTATTTGGAGACTAGAGAACAAAATTATCATTGCCTGCCCCAATCTTCTACTGATAGCTCTTAATTACAAGATACAAGGGGAAGAAGGAAAGAAAATTAGGCTGAAGCCACATCTACAAATTCATTATTTATTTGATGCTTTTAATTTCAGACTCCCATTACCAGTGATTCACAGGCAGTTTCACGTTATCCTTGAGAATTCACTTGCATGCAGTAGGAAATTATAATACAATTAACATATTCCTCTTTGATGATGTCAATGTGCATGTTTTATGTATTTCTTTACCAATTCACAAGATCAGAGAAAAGCTCTTATCAACATGCGTACCAGTTAGAAATGAAGACCACTTGAGTCAATGGAGCAAAGTTTCACTAAGTAATAGGGGACAAAAATAGAAAAGTAGCACAGAATATCAGTGTGTCAGAGAGGCAACTTCTGGCTAATCTTTGATTCTGTTTACAGCTTACAGAGTTGAAGGTGAGACTGGGATTACTGTAAGCCACGTGTATGGGAACTGTTGAATTACGGTCTGAATCTCTGATTGACCACCTGAGGCAAGCACTGAGTCAGTCACAGGAGCACAGATGAAGGCAATTTGTCTGTGTGACCGGAAGGGATGGAGCCAGGCTCCACCTCTCCTAAACCCCATGTAAGGGCTGACTGCCACTAAAGAAGGATTTTTTCCTGGAGATTGCTCCTTGGGGAGTTTTTGTGAGCCTACAACACCAGTGAGTATCTTTCATTTATATCTGATTATCTTTTCCTCTGCAGTAATCTTATCAGCCTAACTTCTTTGTATACTGTATAGCATCTGTATACTTATTAACTGTACACCATGATTTAACAGTTTTTCATAAATACATTAAACTTGATTATGTTTCTCATACAGAGGCCTGACCACATAGGAAAACTGAATATCTAGACACTGACTTTCACCTAAATATTTTTCAGTATAACAAATTAAATGACCTAAATCTTATCCCAAAGCACCTCACAGTGACAACAGGGACAGTTAGATGAAAAACTTTGTCCTTTACATATTAGGCTAGTTCTGAAAATACTAGAAGAGAATAGAACAGTTGGTAAGAACCTTCAGAGATCATCTTGCCCAACTGCCTGACTACATCATTAGTTTTCCATGAGCCTTGTGATAGAATCTGTAGGATGGAAAAGGATAATTAAATACCTAACATTCCCCATAATACTACCTGTGTGCTCACATACGTGAATACACACATGAAAGAGCATGGTTTGGTAAACTCTCACTTATATTTCTCCATCCAGGAATCAAGAACAGATAAGAATTTTTCACTCAAAGCCGGTGATCTGATTTTGAGATCAGAAGGAAAGCAAATCTGCAGATTTTATACATCTGGATAAAGCACAAAAAATGGGCACAATCAATTCCTTTATTTCAGATTTCTTTTCCAAGTATTTTAACACATAAGAAAAAAATACTTTGACAAGAGAGACATAATTCAGAATGCTCCTTAATAGCAAAAGTTCAAGAGACAGGGAAGATGTAAGATTTGCTTCTCTTTTAGAGATTTCTTATTACTTTTTTTTGAGGTACATTATTCCAAGAATATGAGGTGTGGTGAATGCTATTTTGAATTGCCTAACTTTTCTCATTCATTAACTAGGAGACTTAAACATCTACTTCAATATGTTGCATGTGACTTGCACAAGTGATTATAATGCAAGTTACCTGCCCATTATTGTTGGTTCTGTATATATTTATTTTGTTGTGATCAATATGTTATGTTTTTAATTTATAGAGGATTTTTTTTTTGTATTTTTGGAAGGGTTTTTTATTATTTAAATAAAGTGGACAATTTTGTCTCAAAACTGGTCCTAATCTTTGTAAAAGATATGCCCAGAAAGAATTCTAATGCCTAAGAAAAACTACTCTCGTATTCACATTCGCCACTTTCAGCATCATATGTAATACTTGTACAGAAACCTAGTAAACCCATGAAAACTGACAGTATATTATTCTGAAAGTCAACAGTTACTTCAGAAGAACCAATTTAGATTTAGTTTGGAAGATAATCTCAGAGGAAGTAAATATGCAACCTTTACTAGTAACTGGAGGGCTGGAAACTCAAATGATTCTTCAGTAGGTAGATCTTAGTCTATTTTTTTATTTATAAGACTTAGAAGTACTAATTAATAGAATGACTGCTGGTTCATTTTCTTCAGTCTATATGTAGGTACAGGTAAAAGAGACAAAAGGGCTAGAAAGAAAGGAAAAAGAAAGCATAATAAGAAAAAAGCATTCACTGAACAGCTATATTGGCAGAGGAATGGAGTATAGGCTTACAATAGCTTTTAGGAAACACTTTTATAAGTTTAAAGGACTGAAAACATTGGGCCAGATGACTCTGAAATTGCACTGCATGAATTTTCCAGATACCTGAAGGAAATTTGGCACAGACTCTGCTGAACTATTGTGCTGTGCTAATTGCAGCAGATCGGTCTGTGTCAACCATTTTGTTGGGTCTGCACTCTCACATTAGCCTTGTTGACTTTATAAATTGTTTTAAGAACTGCAGCTGCTATCAGTATTTGTTTAATAGACATTATTTCTTCTAGAGAAGATACATTCCAGCAATCACATCAAAAATTTGGATCTGGAATCCAAACAGCCAATGTTTACAATTGGCTATGTTGGTGCATGCAAGTAGAGCTTGAACCTACCATATGTCCTTCCTCTCAACACAGTGGTATTTGCATAGATAAGAGAGAGAATTTCTACTTCTTAAATTCTAAAGATAGGCTATTCAACTAGGGCGTGGGAGTTTTTTTTTGTTAACTCTTTCTATCTTTTATATGCATATTTTTCTCTTGAAAATTGTAACGGAGCTGCATAAACAATATCTCAATCACCAGCACGAACTGTACTGAAACTTCTCTTAGTACAAAACAGTTAAAATATAAAAGATGTTGATCAGTACTGACTCCAGAATGATGAGTTAAAGTGGAGGAAAGGGGAAAAAAGGTTTAGAAAGAAAGCTTTAGAAAGCTCTAGAAAGAGCTGAAGTTGTTTATATTACCAACATCTCAGGAGAGAGGGTGGATGGGCGAACAAGTTCTTCCCAGGTAAATCCGAACTTCTCAGAATGACTCCGGCCTCTTGATATGATCAATGAAGAGCTCTTTTTCTGCCTGCCCTTTTCATTCCATATTACTAATGAAATACTGATCCCTGTCAAAAAAAATAAACACACATGGGATCATAAGAAAAAGTATTAAAAGAATACAAAATCTGCTCTGAGGAAAAAATAAAATGATTATAATGCTTTGAGTTAGAACCAATATAAATAATGGAAGCAATAAGCATACAACAAGGACTAAGAAAAATAGATTTTTCTATTTATGCTATTTAACCTCTGATCAGAGCTTTAAAAACATCCATTAAAAAAAAAAAAAGAAAAAGAAAGAAAAAGAAAAAAGAAATTTAAACTGACAGTGGAAAACACTTTGTAACATAATGCTTCAAAAATCCTTAGGACTCATTGCTACAAACAGAACTGAGCAGATGTATACTAGACATCTTTTCTATGTTATGAAATACTTTGGAAAGTTAGAATATATTACTGTATCACAACTTAAAAATAAATACAAATATACATTTCTTCCACAAATATATATGCATCTGTTGATAAAACTTCAAGAAAATGGGGGAAGAAGTCCTAATCCTCAGATCATATTAGTACCCAAAATCTTGAATCTATTCTTTCTGTGCTTTAAATACATCAGAAAGGGTGGGAATTGATAAGAGGGAACCTTAGTATTCTCAGAATTAATTTTCTTGGTGCCACCTTAGTTGCCATACTGTTCACTTAGGTATATCAAAAAATAAATGTAAGAGGCATTTGAAAAAGCTATAAAAGCACCATAATGTCTTTGACTTTTTAACAGTGATGGGAAAATATTACTCTTATGAAGTTAGTATCTTTTGTCCTATTGCAAAATAGAACAAAGTAGCTACTCTTAGTAATTTCTATTATCTCAATTCAGCTTACATTTCCAAAGACAGCTATCTACACTTATATTACTGATAATGTGTCTTCCTGGTTAATTAGCATGTTACATTCTGTTATGGAGAACAAATGTAAGCAATGCCAGTCATTCAATTATTTCTTCTTTCATGCCCCTAGCTCCCAAATCTGGTCTTGTTAATTTCATTGCTCATATCAGCATTTATTTTGGAACCAAGTTATGCATCAAGACTGTTTGAACACTAAAGTAAGAAAAAAATCACTCTAAGTTTTGCAAAGTAGTTAAAGGGATGATGTTAACAGATAGTTTTCAGACAAAATAAGTAAATATGTCTTGTGTGAAATCTTAACTGCTCTTTTGTGAATGTTTCATGTGGACAAAACAAACAAACAAAAAAACCTAGCACTTAATTTAGTCTGGTTCTGTGACATTTCTTCCCTCTTACCAAGGAAAATTATGCCTAGAAATTTTTGGTGGCTGTTAAAATCTTGAATTATTCTTTTGCTGATTCTTTTCATTTTAGCATATTCTTCTCTAAAGCATTATGTCCTCATTTGTTTTTTTCTTGAGATGTTTGCTTTTCTAAATATTAAACCTAAGGCATTTGTGCACCAATGGCATCTTGAGAGCTTTTCATGAAAAAGCTCTGTGAAAAAACATGTAATTGTGCATAATTCTTTGACAAATATACCTCTGGAGGCTACAGGTATGTAACATATTTTCTGCATACTGATTGCTAAACTTAGTGTGCTAATTGGATAGATTGGATCTGCAAAAGACAGGAAAGACTCTGACAAAAAAAAAATTAACAACAAATGATATCTCAAAAAATAAATCTTTAAATTTGTGAGATTCAAAAATGAAAGGAGCCCGAGTTCTGTTCCAAGTAATTCACCAGAAAGTAACTAGAAGCTCTATCCTAACAGTTCAAGTTATCCTAACAGTTCAACTGTTCAAAAAGGGAAATATCACTCCCATTTTTAAGAAAGGAAGAACCAGGAAACTACAGGCCAGTGAGCCTGAAATATGAGCCTGAAAAGACCATGGAGAAGATCCTTCTGTGAGATGACAACATTGGTGAACAAAGGAAGGACAACTGATGTTGTCTACCTGGACTTGAGCAAGGCCTTTGACATAGTCACAGAATCACAGAATGGCCTGGGTTGGAAGGGACCTCAAGGAACATGAAGCTCCAACCCCCCTGCCAGGCAGGGCCACCAACCTCCCCGTTTACTAGACCAGGTTGCCCAGGGCCCCATCCAACATGGCCTTGAACACCTCCAGGAGCAGGGCATCCACAACCTCTCTGGGCAGCCCGTTCCAGCACCTCACCACTCTCTTGGTAAAAAACTTCCCCCTAACATCCAACCTAAATCTTCCCTCTTTCAACTTAAAACCATTCCCACTTGTCCTGCTGTTATCTACCCTTTCAAAGAGTTTACTCCCTTCCTGTTTATAGGTTCCCTTCAGGTATTGAAAGGCTGCAATGCGGTCACCCTGCAGCCTTCTCTTCTCCAGGCTGAATAAGCCCAGCTCCCTCAGCCTGTCCTTGAAGGGGAGGTGCTCCAGCCACCTGATCATCTCTGTGGCCCTCCTCTGGACCCTCTTCAACAGCTCTCTCTCTTTCTTGTACTGGAGGCTCCATACCTGGGCACAGTACTCAAGATGGGGCCTCACAAGAGCAGAGTAGAGAGGGACAATCACCTCCCTGTTCCTGCTGGCCGCCCCTCTCATGATGGAGGGATTTCTTATCCAACAAGTGGTCCACCCATCAAATCTACATCCCTCCAATTTGGAGAAAAGGATGTGGTGGTGAACCATGTCAAAGGCCTTGGTCAAGTCCAGGTAAATGACATTGGTCTCCTTCCCCTCATCCACCAAAGCCGTCACTCCATCATAGAAGGCCACAAGATTGGTTAAGCATGACCTCCCCCTGGCGAAGCCGTGCTGGCTGTCGGGGATCACATGCTCATTCCTCATGTGATTGAGCATGTTGTCCAGGAGGATCTGTTCCATGATCTTCCCAGGCACAGAGGTGAGACTCACTGGCCTGTAGTTCCCTGGGTCCTCCTCGTTCCCTTTCTTGTGAATGGAAGTGACGTAACTCTTCCTCCAGTCATCTGAGACCTTGCCTGACAGCCACGACTTCTCAAATATGATGGAGAGCGGCTCGGCAACCACCTCAGCCAGCTCCTTCAGAACCCTGTACCTAGCTGAGTGGTGCAGATGATGCAATGGAAGGAAGGGATGCTATCCAAAGGGACTTGAACAAGCTAGAGAAGTGGGCTCATGAGAAACTAGTGAGATTCAACAAGGCCAAGTACAAGATGTTGCACTTGGGTCAGGGCAATCCCATATATATGTACAGACCAGGAGAAGAACTCCTGGAAAGCAGACATGTTGAGAAGTATCTAGGGGTCCTGGCAGAAGAAAAACTTAACGTGAGCCAGTAGTGTGCACTTACTGCCTGGAAGGCCAACTGCATCCTTGTTATACTTACTACTCAAGCCTACAGCATATTACATGTGAAGAGAAAGCCTCAGTTCTCCAAATAACAGACATCATTTCTGTGTAAATCCTCAACGAAAAAGCTAAGAAAAGGATGCTTTAGTCAATGTTCTTAGTAACTAGAGGCACTCTTTCCCCCTGAACCCCAGACATATACATGCACAATATGCACTCTTCTAAATTTATGGAAGAGTGCTGAAGACTTAGTGGCAAAGCAGCTACCTTTTCCTAGTTATATGGGGTGGTTCACAGGTGTCTGTGATTACATCATGGCTCTCTTCTGGAAAAGAGCTGTACTGTTTTGTGGGATGACATTTCATTTTTTTGAGACAACCAGCAGCAGATGAAGAACTTTTTTGTTAGGAAAATGACATCTTTGATCTGGATTTCAGTTTGCAGTGTGGTCAAACAACTTCTGTTTATATTCTGGGTGTAAGAACTGTTGTCAAAAACATCAGTGACTGTACTTGCTATTTTTCCAATGATATGGCAGTCATAGCTGTCATTTAGATTTTAATCAGTTATTCAAGAGTCTTCCTAACTTTGTAAGCAGCAAAGTACAGCACTTTATTACAATTCGGCACCAGACAGGACATAAATGTGATTTTATTGGCCCCAATGACTAACACCTGTGATATGAGAAGTTTGTACTACTTTTGCCTATGCAACCAAGCAAGGCTTTCTGGTATCAAGAAGGTGCTAGAACACAACCATGTATTATGCTTTATATCTCATTTTCTCTTACCTTCCCTCACACATCACTATCTGAAGAGAACTGCTTTTCAAAAGTTAGACTCTTTTAGGATGGTCGCAAGTTGAGAAGGGTTAGAATTTATATAGGATTTTGTACACTTAACTGGAAAAAAAAAAAAAAAAAAAAGACAGATTTTTCCAGTATGCTGGTTTATTTGCTAACTTCAGTGAGTTTTCCATTGCAGCAATGAATTTTGAATGTCACTTGTCACAGAAACATTTATACAGGTTGAACTTAAAGTGAAAGCATGTCTCTCTTAGTTTGCCATCACGTGCCAGCTTGTCAAGCTGTATCATGCACTAAATTCAAATACTAAGAGCACTGTTCCCTTCAATAAATCCTTAATTTGTTCTGGTCTTCTTTGCATGCAGCATGAATTGTGTTCCCTTTTCACCTCTTTCAAATAGTTGTCTCTCTCATTCCCTTCCATGAGCTGTTTTACATAGATTCAGCCAGGTCATGCAATGTCCAGATTGTTCATCACTATTCATCAGTTGCTTCTAAAAATAATCTCTCACTTTCATAATAGTCATTCTATGTACTTTCCCTTCTTCCTAGTACAAAGGATGTCCCTCACACCTTGGAATGTCTTACTGACCATAAATTTTCTTTTCTGGTCTTCCCCTCATAGGAAGCAAGAATAAATTCTCAGCCAAGGGGAGACAAAAACACAAAACCTCTCAGAAATGTTTGAAGTCTTCAAAAGGCCAAACACTTCTGTTGTTTTATCAGTATTTCAACATATATGTAGTGCTAAGCTGTAGGGAAACGTGACAACAAATGCATTAAATGCCAGAATGAAATTGAAAAAGCAGCAATATCAAGCTGCTTTACTCCTTCAAGGTTCCCTGAAGTAAATATTCTGGGGTCACTTTTATGCTGACATGGCCTTCTGTAGTCAAGCAATTCAATAATGTTTATCTAATTGAGAGGAGCTCTTCAGGCTTTGAAAAGACTGCACTTCAACAATAAATGCAAAATGTTTTCTTGTCATGAAATTGTCTACTCAGGAAAAAAAAAAGTTTCCTTTCTACCCTGTTGATTCCAGTGTTGCAGCCTGATAGTCTAATGAAATCTAAACAAATTGAAGAAGTAATCTTTTGGTTTGGGTCTAATACGTTCATAAGAAGCATTGGTAAAGTAATGTTAGCCTCATTATTTATCCATTTATTTGCAAACTCTTCTCCATGGCAGATGTCTTCTGCCTTTTTGGCTTTGTCTGTCACTCTGAAGTCACATAATTGCAGGGTTTGGAAGGGACCTCAAGAGGTCATCAAGCCCAACCACCCTGCTAAGCAGGTTCCCTACAATAGGTCTAACAGGTGAGTCTAGATGGGTCATGTATATATCCATAGAAGACTGCACAACCTGTTTCAGTGCTCTGTCACTCTTACTGTAAGGAGGTTCTTCTGCATGTTAGTATGGAACTTCCTTCACTGAAGTTTTAGGCCGTTGCTCCTTGTCCTATCACTATACACCACTAAAAAAAGCCTGAGCTCATCTGTTTGCCTCTCAACTCCCTGTAGATGTTTATGAACGTTAATCAGATTCCTCCTCAGTCTTCTTTTCTCCAGATTGATAATTCAGGTGTGTGAGCAGCAGAAATTCATTTCTATCTGCTGACCCTACCTTAAGGCTTGATTTAGTCTCCCCATACTTCTCTGGAAAAGGAGGTAAGAAATTCAGAGAAGTTTGCCAGCCTGAGACATTGTTAATGGAAATGAGCTTGATAAGTGACAGCTGTTGCTTATCCATTGATTGGGACATGAAGCTGAAAATTGCTCACAGTACCTACGTGCTTGGTTTAAAATTCTCCTCCAGATGAGCCAGCAGAGAAAAAGGGGGGCAAATACATTAACATTTCCTAGAATCTGAAGATATAAAACAGGATTCACTGTTAGCCACCTACAGTTTGCTGATGCACTAACTCATTGGCCATTCTTTGGAACTCACTGTTTGTGTCCTTTGGCAGCTTCATCCCTTTGCAGCCTTTTGCCATGAGATTGTTTCAGTAAACAGTTCTGGGTAGAGTGGAAAAGCACACTAGCAGAAATGTTAGGAAGTCTGGAGTCTCAATGATAAAAAAAAGATGAAATAAACTTGAAATTGCAGTTCTGCATCTTTTTGAAGGAGCCCATTAACTGCAGTAGTAGGAGATGTAGACTATGCTCTGTGTATGAGGTGAGTGTTTCAGAATGAACTGCAGTACATTTTTCTAGCCAAAGCTGACTCCAGTGTAGACCCTGCCTGATCAAAAGCCTAGACTGGGCATCTGAGACCAGTGGGAGGCTAGTGTTTGTATGTGGGCATCTTTGTGAACCATCTCACACAACAGTGAACACATGATGTGCAGCTGCTGCTGCTTTACTGGCCACAGCCCAGGGGGACACAGAACAACTTGGATTTTCTATTTCAGCATACTGAATACTTATTCTGGGTAAGGCTTTATATTCCTTACCCAGAGCAGCTCTGTATCTGGAAGACAACGCTGCTTCAATGGGATCCAAAGGCTCTGGGCAGAGCTTAGTGGCATTAGTGAAGTTTTCTAATCCTGATACTGCTCTTGGATGCACCGTGTTCAGAGGCAAGGCAAGCATTATTGTTATGCTATCTCTGCTCTCACACTACTTATGGTGTATGAGAAAAATAAAAATGGTCTGGGGGACTTTCTGAAGGATTTTCAGGATCTGATCTTTATAACACATTTGTTTGAGCCTCTTTTGTGGATATTGGCTCTAGCTAGGACATGGATGTGCAACCTTTTGGCTTGCCTGGGCCACACTGAGTGAAGAGGAATTGTCTAGGGTCGCATATATGTATCTTACATCAAAAGTATTTATTTCCATGGAAACTACAGCAGGTATAAACAGCACAATAACACTATTTAAAAGAGCATATTCTCGGGTCCAGAATACCATTTTCATCATAATCAACACCAGTAGCTATTCATTTTTGCCAGCAATGAAGAGCCTGCATGCCACACTTATAAAAATTTGTACCAGCAGAGTTGACCCACTGTCACTACTGCTGAAACACACTACCCACCCCCTCACTGTGCTCATATCCACTGCATGGTCTCCATGAATGTTTAGTGAGTGTCAGTGAATGTCAATGCATGCGATTTTTTTCCACATGGAGGAATTCATTTCCAAACCTTTAGGTCCAAATGCATTTCCATGTCAGATACTGTACTGTCAGACTGCCGCTCTGCTGCCATGACAGCAAAATGAAAGGGAATACTGGTGACAAGGTTCAACCTCTACTGCATACCACCAATATCTGCCTCTGATGTTGTGGGCCAATACAAAAACAAAGAAGACATCACTTTGAGCAGCCTTCATAAAATATGTATTTAATGTATACAAATAACAAACATTATTTTAACCTTAAAATTTTATTTCAAAAAAAAAAAAAAAAAGGAGCAACAAAAGTATAAAACTAGTACGATATTTTATCTTGCTTTTGTGAAACTAATGCATCAGGCAGGTTCGATGGCAGTAGCTGCAATTCTTAGTGAGCTCTCAAGTTATTCCTCAGAGATTTTTGATGAAACTTTACTCTTCCTGTGCTTCATCCATGAAAACAGTTGTTCATAAATGTACATACTGTGAAACAGTGATGACATGAATGAGGTGTATAAGCCAATAAGATTGTGAAACGAGGGTAATTTTTCTCTGGTAAGAGGGGGCTTATAAAGTTTGGTAATGAGACATCATCACATTTTTCTTTGAGTTGAAAATCTGATTGCAACTCTGTATGTTTCATCTGAAAATTTGCAAGTAGTACATGTTAACTGGAAATAGAATCATAAATATGCAAAAAAATAGATCATTTTTTTTCACCAGTCTTGAGCTCTGTTCTCAAATTGCAGTAGAAAACTGGGGCAGGGGGTGGCTGCAGCATGAGCTGTGCTGGACCACATATGTCCCATGGGCCAAGGGTTGGACACACCTGGGCTAGGAACTGGAAAGAAACATTCATCTTAGTAGATGAATATGAAATAAGCACTCGTGAGGTACTTCTGCCATGATTTTAAGAAAAGACTTCTTGTAATTATGCAGTGATTGATGACTGTATTTGTATTTTTTTTATCTTGGTGTCATAAAAGCTTTTTTTGAAGCTGGAATTAATATGAGCTTTGAAAAAAAATACTAATGGTTCTTTGGATTGTTGAACAATATTTTCTCTGAGGATTATGTGAATTAGTTTTAAAGTCTCATTAAATGATAATTTTTAAACCCAGCTCTAAAGATTCACAGTCACATTTCAAATCAGTGGAGCATGAAGTTTGTAGGTAACACCTTGCTAGATATTTTGCTTGTACAGCTACATTCCATACATATTTTATTATTTAATATTTTCAATGTAATAATTTTCTAAGATGTATTTCAGTTATTTTCACTATATATTTATTAATCAAATAACATATTCTCAGTGTTAAATACAATATTTTAATTCTTTTTGGCCAATTTGACTATGCAGGAGATCTTCAGCCTGACAGTGAAATTCTGCCAGGAATATAAGTAAATGATTTTTAAGATGGTGTAGCATTGTTTAAGAGGTAATTAACTATAAATTAGAATCTTTAATCAGTTAATCGTTGCTTGCAATCCTAGTTCTGAAATAATGTTATTTTTATCATACAGAATGAAGTTCAAACAGTTCATAAACTTCTGTTGTCATGCAGCGTGGTGACAATTGACTGTGTCAAAACGTGTGTCAAATTAGACAGACACAAATCAGATTTATTGTTAAACCATTTAAAATATATTTTAGAAGAGCCAGGAGGAAACTGTGGAAATCCTTGATAAATCATAGTAATATTAAAGAATGTCAGAAGTAAGCTTGTGGGGATTTGAGCTTGGGTGTCTACTGACTTATTATCAAAACACACTAAATTTCCTGCCATATCTGAGAGGGAGAGAAATTGCATTAGTCAATGCATGTATTAAAGGAAATAAGAAAGCAGCAGCCCCCAAAAGGCAAATAAATCTGAGAAAGAATTTGGGAGATGAAGATAACACACTATTCCCAGATGAGTCTTGCAATATTTGTTTTCCATTCATTTTTATTTACTGAGAATTGGCTTCCTTCATAAATATAAAAACAAAATTACAAATAAATGAAGAAAAAAGATAACCTTGGACACTTTGTAGATTGTTTACAACAATCTCTTTCAACTGAGTAGTAAATCAAAAGCTGCTTTGTTTAGAGTCAACAGATTTCAGGTTCTGAACTTGTGCTTCAGCCTAGAATTTATTAACTGTGTACATATTGCTAATTGTAAATGTATTATTAAGTAGAAACACTAGATAAAGCTTCCTATGTTCACATTTCATTCTTCTTTGAAGATCAGAATATTGTTTGTCAGGAATTACTTTTCTTTGGAACATTTCACTGATGAGTGACCCTTTGAAAAAGAACACCAGTGCTTTGATTTATTTTGAAGGCATTCTCATTAAACTGTGTACTGCTATATTGAAATACATGATTACTCTAAAAGTGCTGACACAAATACTTTTTCGTATTACTCTTTAAGTTTGTTGATTTTCTGTGAATGTTAAATCAAGGACAAGAACATACGCTTCTTCATCTGCATAGAGATGAAGATGCTTCATATATTCATTATTTCTTTCTCTGCTATAAGTTCTATGAATACAGATTTTTTGAAGATACTGAACTAAACTGATATTTAGTAAAAATACTATTTTATAACTCATGCAGCACTATAATTTTTTAAGTTCAAATATAGGAATAAACATATATACTAATAATAGTAATACTCATTTCTATACGTATTTCAAAACATCAAATAAACTAATATAATTGATTTGCATTTTTATAGCCTTGTCACTAATTTATAATTTTAGTTGAAGAGTTATTCTGATCAAGATATTTATAATTTTCTACAAAACTTTTGGAACAAAGTTTCTTAGGCATTTTCTCAATTTAAATAACTTTTTTTAATGGTGTGCTATCGCTTTTAGGAAGGATTTAAATTTATGGAGTATTTTCTATTTTAAATATTGTCTCTAAAGAAGTTAAGTGTGTGTTAAAAGTGCAAAGACTGACTTTAAACACTGTTTGTCAGTAAAGGACTAACAAGCTTGTGACATTTTTGACATATAAAAATTCTAAAATATCAAATAATTAAATTTTATCCAAGAAGGAATCCTTTAGGAAGACAAAACATTGAAAGCAAGAGATGTCGTTTCTGTTTTAAAAAACATCTTAACCCATTTTCATCATAATTCTTTACCTTCTTGAAAGTTCGGGGGCTTAAAGTACAATAAAAGTCCATCTTAGATATCACTGTAACCTTAAGCCATGTATATACTTCTACAAACCTGATGTCTAGCTACACTGATTTTAATTACAAAGATTCTGGTATCATTTTCAGTTATGTAAACCCTTGACTTTTGACCATGCAAACATTTTATTTTAATCAAACTTAGTCCTCAAAATTACTTTTATACTCTCAAAGAACCAAACACATTATTTGGTTAGTTACCTACTTTTCTGATTTAAAATTTAAAAAACAGTAGTTTAAAAAAAAACACATTTTTATACATAGCACCTGATTATATTGTATATGTTGACAGAGGCATTTGTTCATTAGTATTTCTAAAGCTGGGTTCTCCATGCACTTGTGGTTTGCATATCTAATTACTCTTAGGTCTGATATGTATTTACTAAATAATATTTGTTTCATTTAAATACTGCACCCTGAGTATATGAAAGAAGTTGGATGAATATCCTGGTCAGCGTGCAATTTTCTAGGCATTTACGTGTATAATGTGGTCATGAAATGCAGAAAGAAAATCAGGATGTTTCCACAAAGTGTAATAGGATTATGTAATATATTTTTTCATTGACCAAAAATTGTACCTGGAACTGTATGCAGTGAAATATTTAAGTATCCCAAAGGAATTACATTCAGTATGAATACCCCTGTATCTTCGGACTTCCTCACATGCTGCAGAAAATATGTTCAGACAATTCTCTGAGTCATCTATGCTGTCATACTGCATATCCAAGGATATGCTTGAAGTTGCTCACAACATCATTTCTTATAAATAAATAAATACATAAACTAACCTTCCTGTCTCTGTCTCCCCCTGCTGCTGCTGCTTGAAGATTGGCTAACTCTCCATCCTAGGATGCTGGGAGGAAAACATGGGCCTCTGGGTATAGTCAATGTAGGTAGTGTCAGAGAGCACTGAATTAGCTTCCTTATTAACTGGTATTATACTTTAGTTACATGTGCTCATTAACAACTTTACTTTTACTAAAAATACTGCCCTCAATTTCTTAAGACAGATTAATCCTTTTCCATCCACAGACATACAGGAGATTTCTTAGGGGTGACTGCTTGAAGTACAAGTAACTACAAATATGTCTAATTTTCCTTGTGACTTTCTTTCACCACATATGACTTGCCCAAATATAAAAATTTATGAAAAGGAAATATTTGAAAAGGAAATATATGAAAAGGAAAATACATGAAAAGGACTGTAAAAACTGTCAAAAATAATATGCTATAATTCCTTAAATTATTTAATGACTTTCTTTTTGTTATTTCATTTGCAGAGACCTGAAACTTTTCTTATTGAATAATATAACCTTGGAGAGAAAAGTAATCTATCCTTTAACAAATAGAATTTTCTGACTATACTGTATTCCATAGTATAATTTATAGTTATTTTCATTGTCACAGAATCATCACATCGTTCATGTTGCAAAAGACCATCAAGATCATGATAGTCCAGCCATCAACCTGACCTATATCATAACTTCTGCAGCTACAAGCTGAAAAGACTCATGTGCAAACAATATGTATAATTTGTGCCTCTGTTCACATGAACACTTTTTTTTTTTTTTTTTTTTTTTTTCAATTCTAGCTGATGACAGCTGAGATTTAAAGGGTAGTAAAGTGGAGATGTATATTGCCACACACACACACACACACAAAAGTGGGGAGGGATAATTGAGTAGAAAAGGAGAAATTAAGGCTGTAAAAATGAAGGAGAGAAGTGGAGAAAAAAATAGCAGAGACCCTGAGGAAGTGACTACGATAAGAGAGGAAGGAAGGAAAGCAATAAACAGGAAAGAGAGAAGGAGGCAGAAACAAAAAAAGGTAAAGCAAAGAAAAGATGAAATGAGCAGTATGCAATACAACATTTGAACATCTTTGAAAATAATGCAGAATAAGGGCATGTGAATTAACACATAGAATATCTGTCTTTAAATGCAGAACATGGCTGGATGCACCATGACTAATTGCTGTTTTCTGGTTGAAGTTTAAGATATTGGCCTTGATCCCTAATCTTGAAATGATGGGGGATTCACTTCTGCAAAAAATCATATTAGTATAATACAACTACAATTCTTATTTGTCTTTAACAGCTTTGATGCTGTTCATTCATTTTACTTTGGAAAGAAAACAAAACTTGACAAATTGAGTGATACAGAACTGCATCACTTGATACTCAGGTTTTAAGTCAGTCTTTCTAGTCAGAAGCAATCTGATGAAACATCAAAAATCTCATTACAAAAATCTTCATAATAATTGATAGATCACTGCAGAATGTACTGACTTTGAAGAAAAGTGTATTTGGAGCATTTAAACTTGCCTGTTTAACATTTTCTGTGGGTTTGTGAAACCCACTCCTCCCTTTAGACTGGAATTTGACAGATTTGTTGCACATCATTTCACAACATGAAGGGAAACTTCTTCCTGAGATAGACTTTGTGGTAAATCATACGTAATTTAATATGGCCGGGTTTTAGTACAGATGCAGGAAAATTTCTTTTTACTTGTATTTGATTGGTCTGGTTTGGTTCTATATATTTGGAACTGGCTAGTGGATTTGTCCTTGCTTGTGATTTAAAAACATGTTGAAGTGAACATAAAAGACATTTAGACTCCATAAACTGAAAATTCATGGTACTTATCTGGGATCCAGAACCCTACAAAGAGTGTTCAGAATACACTCAGTGTTATAAATTCAACAGCAGAAGTTATCAATGGTAGGTCTGAGCAGCTAATGAAAGGTGCTCCATTCAAAATCAACCAAATCAACCATTCTTTGTCTTCATTACCTAGTATCACATAATATAATTTTTCTCTTTATCCAGTCATCATGCATTTTTTGATTACTTCTTTTTGTAAAAAAAGAAAAAATACTGTTCTTCTGGGGCGGATGGGAAGTCAAGCTTTCCTTTCCTACAGGTTTAAAGAATACTGGAATGAAGCCTCTCCTGCCCTCTCTTTCAGGCCCAGTGAGTTATGAATGTTTTTACATAGAGGAACACAATTAGCAGGAAACCCTGAAAAGTACTTATATCTGTAAGATAAATCATTTCAGTAGGAAATGCATGTTTCAGTATAGATTAAATGTTACCAAGATTTCCCATACTCTGGATGAATGTGCAAATCATAGATCCATTTTATAAATATCCACACATATCCTTTTATATATGTGTGTGTGTGCTTTTAATATTTCCAATGGATTTCATTATTATTAAAATGTGGATTTAGTTATTACTAAAATAATGAATTTGTATTACACAATACATAGAGATATTGCAGAAACTTCTTGGAATATCACCAGTCTATCTACTTTAACTGACAGGTAATGAGACAAATCTTTTATACAGGGAGCTTGTATGAAAAGCATAGTCTCTTTCAGTGTCACCTAACACTCAGACAAGTTAGAACTTAAACTGTGGAGTTGGTAATATGTTTCTGTACTGAATGTGAATTAATTTATTTAAGTTTCTAATTCTTATGTCTGGCATATAGATATTGAAGTTTATAAATGATTTACTAAACAACTTATGAATTACTAGTTATAACTCATGTATGCAAATATACTAGTTGAACTATAAAAATATTTGCAAATGTAATATGCATCCATGCACATTTCCTTTTCTACTGAATAGCCAAAACATGTCCAGAAAGGAAGAAGGCACAAAATACATTGATCCCACCTTCAGGCTCTCATAATTAATATACAAAATTAAATTAGTATAAGTATTATTTTAGCAGTAAACAAAGAAACCAATACAATTTTATCATGATATCTGTGTGCAGAAAAACAAACAAACAAACAAAAAAGAAAAACAACTTGCTGCAGCATACAACAGCTTTTTCTTTGTCTTTCTTTCTTAGTTTTAGAGACATATCATCTTGATTCATTTTTTCAATAAGAGAAATGAAACCTTAGAGTTGGCTACATGCAAGTTTACAGAGGATTATGAAGCTACCAGTGCTGCTTGCACAAACTTAAAATATATCAATTGATGTTGCAAGAACTTAAGATTAATTCCTATTTAACAATATGCAGTGTTTTCACTGGAATCATTTTAGAACAATAAGTAGAGCCTATATGATACGGACTCTAAACAATTCAGAAGTACTTGTGAACCGTCAGGTGTGATAAGACTTAAGAAATATCTTTCTCCTCACTTATAAATAAATAGATTGGACTCTGCTCCTATTAATAGTTACCATGTGAAGGGTCATCCAACAGATCACTCAGGTCATAATGAGCTGTGAAAAGCTCTGTTACGGCTTTGTAAAACATACAAATATAATGAAAAGAATATGAATTTCATTGGATTTTGTGGTTTAAAGTGTCCATTTGTCTGTCCCCTCCACCACACCCCTCATATATTTTTTCCAAGAGGTAAAAATAAAAACATTAATAAGCATTATTTCAAAATACAAAATATATACAGCTAAAATACAAAAATTATTACTATTTATTATCTGTGTGCAGTGAAACCCTTTTTGCCTCTTTCATGGAATTGGGTAGTATAAGATATACCTAATGTCTTTAGGGCATCATTTTATATCAGGAGAAATGTGTTTCCAAGGGCATATGGTATTAAAGAATTTCTCTTTCTGTCTTTCAAGGTCCATGTAGAACTGTGTTGTATGAGGACATTAGTTTGTCCAAAAAAAAAAAAAAAGTCTTTGGTACATAAATTTATCTTTTTTTTTTCAGCCATCTTAGCCTTAGGAAGCCCCAAGGCCATGCAACTCAGAAAATATCTGAGCGCATCACTTTAGTTCCTTAAGTTTCAACCGACAAGGTGCCCTTCATGTAAAAAAGCTTAGGGCGTCAAACTAACATACAATTTTAAAAAACTGTGTCTTTGAGAAGACTAAAAGAAGATATTTCTTAAGAAAAACTCCAAGGCCACCAGACTTGAACTCCTGCATTAAGCCAGGTAATTATATCAGACCCCTCAGGTATAGACAAATAAATGTGCACTTCAGGATGTTAATCCATGCCTAATAAAAATACAACTAAATGAACAAACAAACAAGCAAGTAAACTTCCCCAAAGATGCCTTAGGGCACCAGCTTTGTTCCAGTAGTTTTTTTTTCACTAGGATACCCCAATGGCATAAATGAATAATAAAATGCAGTAGACAAACCTTCTCCCACGTAGACTACATACACATGAAATGAAAAATAAAGAACTCCTATTTTCACATGGAAATATTTTTGTAAGGAGGGGAAAATATGACTTGAAAAGAAAAAAAGTACTAAATAGAACTTGAATGGGAAATGGGGAGGGAAGAAGACACTGCAGAGGAAGAGGATGAGAGAGATAACAGATGAAGTATATAGTTAAAAAGAAGAAAGGAAAGCAAACGGGTCATCAAGGGAGGATAGATATTCTTTATATGTTATAGTATTATTTGTTTATAGCAGCACCATTTCTTATTATGTAGTAACTTATAATACTATGCAATACTGGCACCTTTACTTATAAGCTTTTAAAATACGCAAGACAAGACAATTAGAAATAGGAAATAAATGACAATTTCATTTTAAAAATAGTTATAGTTTTGCTAAGAGACAACAGTGTTACAGATCAGCCAGAACGAAAGAACAATAGACACACACACACAAAACCAAGCATAAAAGCACCTTGCATTCATTCAGGTCAAACATAACCCAAAGTCCTGAAGGATCTGGCTGGTGTGGTTGCCAAACCACTCTCCATCATATTCAAAAAGTCATGGCTGTTACGTGAAGTCCTTGGTGCCTGGAAAAAGGGAAATATCACTTTCATTTTTAAGAAAGGGAGAAAGGAAGGCCCAGGGAACTACAGGGTGGTGAATCTCAAGTTCATGCATGGAAAGATCATGGAGCAGATCCATTTGGAAGCTATGTTAAGGCACACGTGAGATGAGGAAGTGATCTGAGAGAGCCAGTATGGCTTCACTAAGGGTAAATCATGTTTGACTAGTCTGGTGGCCTTCTATGATGAAGTAACAGTGTCAGGGGACAAAGGAAAGACAACTGATACTGTCTACCTGCACTTGAGCAAGGCCTTTGACCCAGTCCTGCACCACATCCTCATCTCTAAACTGGAGAGTTACGGATTTGAAGACTGGACTATTTGGCAGACTAGGAATTGGTTGGATTATTGCAGCCAGAAGGTTGTGATCTGCTTCTCTATTTCCAAGTGGAGGCTGGAGATGTACCTCTATGAGTGGCAGAGGCAGTAGGATTGAGTGCACCCTCAGTTAGTTGATTTGTTGGTTCCTGTACAAGTCATGGCAAATTTTTGTGCTGAGTTTTGACAGACAGTTGAAATATAATAGGAGGAAGAAAGTGGAAAGAGAAAAAAAGTTACTAAGGCAATAAAGGCATTAAATCACTGTTGCTAGTTCCCTACTTTAAAATATCAATAAT
Organism: Gallus gallus; assembly: GCF_016699485.2. Classification (NCBI taxonomy): domain Eukaryota; kingdom Metazoa; phylum Chordata; class Aves; order Galliformes; family Phasianidae; genus Gallus; species Gallus gallus. The sequence goes on along the minus strand of NC_052535.1, from coordinate 41,487,317 downwards.
AACCCTTCCTTGATATTAAAGTAAGTATTGATTCAGCAGTGATTTATTTCAGTTCAAGCTTAGAATTTTTCCAGTGAACAATTGTAAAGGTCCCAGGGACGCTGTAAACATTTTGCTGCTGGTGTGGTCCACTGTTATGTTTCTAACAGATACAATGTTATTTATTAAAGTTGCCTGTAAAAATGAAGACAGACAATGGCGTATACACCAGAACTTCATATATAATATACAGCCTCTGCCTTTTTTCAGAATATAGGATAGAGTAATTTATCTAATTCAGTAGTAGTTTGTAGTAACTATTTAATTTGCCTTGTGAAACATTTCATGTGGCTTAAGCTATATAGGCAACGGTTCGTCCCACAGTTATTTGCAAAGTTAAAGCAATGCCATCACAGCTTGAAGAGGAAGAATGAAGAGTTTTGTATACTTGGCACAATCAAAAAAAGTGGCAAAAGTACAGGCTGGGCAAAGCACTTGTCACATGTTGGATATAAGAATACACTATCAACCATTCTGATTTTAATAAGCATTATAAATTACAGGATTATTTCTTGTTCCATAGTAACATGTCTACAATTTTTAAGAAGAACTGGAAGTACTCCCAAGTGCTATCATATACTTATATGTATGTGAAACTCTGATTTTAGCTTCCTGAAGAGTTCAGAAATGTTTAGAAGTGTTATGCTGCCATTCTTCTCAAAAGCATCCACATGATACACGCTACACAACATCACTGTAGTGGGATTTTAAGAAGTGCTCTGAAAGTTTTCATGTGTCTTACAGTAAATCTGTCATCCTTGTCATTGATAAAGTTACAACTACACATTTAAAGACTTTAAATAAGAGAATGCTGGTGGAGAAATCTCTGTAAAGTACATCAGAATGTTTGTAGAGTATAAAGAATGTTTTTACATTATAAAGCGTATCCAGAGTAAAAAAAGAAATTACTCTATTTACTGATTCAATATATGTGTTAAAAAGTATTCATGGAATAAATATATATATATTTATAAACATTTTTTACCAGTTTCAATGCTTTAGTGCATATACATTAAATACTCAGTATCAACATGAATTAAAATATTAAACATTGAGATGATTAGAATTATTATTTCTTGTATGTACTTCTTACACTTATATTTTCATAAATGCAGCAGCATGCATTTCAACTTCTAGGTTATTTTCAGCGATTGACTTTTAATGGCACAAAAGTTTTTAGGGGCATGCATGGTAGTACCGGAGGAAAAATCCTCTCTGTCTGTTTCTACATATTTATAGGGAAAAAAAAGAATGTAAAATGCTAAGTGAATTGTTAACCATAATTTAACACTTCTAAATCTGCAATGACTTTGGTGATCACAGAGAACTCAGAAAAAAAAATGCAGGTAATATTATATTATAATAGTTTTTGGCAAGTAAAATCTATAGTTTTTCTGAAAATATGCATTATTCTATTTTTTTTCTCCTAAGAAAATATTCGTGCCAGACATATAATAAATCCACGTCCTTTTATGATCCTATTACTCATTTTGTTAACATTTAGTCAGCATGACATCTAGATGCATTAGGTACTACTTGCTTTTGTGTTACTAAAACCCTTCAAAATGCACTGATGGAAAGTAGAGAAGAAATAATAAAAGAAGAGGTGATAAGATTAAGGCAATTAGGGGAAGCCTATATGCTCAGAGCAATGAAACAAACTTAAATCCTGGCACTATCTGCATAAAAGTGGCATCTGAGTGAGACTGAGAAAAGAAGTGTTGAAAGACTATTAGATACATGAAGGATTAAAAGAAGGATTAAACCCCAGAAGACAGGAAGCATGAAAATTCAAGTGCATGGTGCAGGTTGGAGTACTCTACAAAGTTGTCACTTAATGGGAAAGGTTAGTGGCAACAGATAAATGCCAGTCACAAACTGGAGTAATTGAACAGACCAAGACTGATAACAGGACACAAATCTGCACAACTATAATGATGTAATATTGAACCTGGTTTGGCATCCAGGTCTATTTAGCTTTTTCACTGTCAGTTTGGTCCTAAACTTTGGCACTCATTGAAGCTTAAGTTTTGCTTCAGTTTTGTTTGTGGATTTGAGGTACATCTATATTTTCTCTCAAAAGTAAATTGAATCACAACCAAATGTGGATGGAAAATTTTACAAAACCGTGCAAAGAAAAAGGCATGGAAGATCCTTTGCAGACAAAAATCACCTAAACTGAAAATTTTCATCTTCATAGCTTTAAGAAAATATCACAGACCCTGAATTTTGTTGTGAATAAAAAGGGACACATGCAATATCCAACCCTTAGGACCTATTTTTGCAGGTTTGAGATTACTGTTCTCCTTAATACTATACTTTCAGTTTTCCTGCTCCTTACTTTAACTCTGTATCACAAGAATGAATTGAAAAACTGGTATTAATTGAAATAACTAGTTTGTTCAAAGGCAAAGTCATCTTTAATCATTTCGAAACCTGGAGATCTTCAGAGAGCAGAACAAAAATTGCTCATGGATCTACAGATACCAGGCAAAAGAATATCATGTGCGTTAATAAGCATGTTGCATTTCTTTCCTTATTTTTGCTCTCCTTTTGTTAGCAACTTATACCTTATAAAATTATATTTAATTTATTTCATTACATCCTAAGCAGTCAGGTATAGTTTTATAATTACTTATTCCTCATGTCTATACTGACTGGATTAGACACTACTTTCTCAAGTAGTGAGAAAGTAGTGCTGCTTCTGCCCACTAACTATGCTCTGTGAATTACCTGCCATATCAAAACTGCTGTTAGAATAACATGTTTTTTGATTGTAGGTGGTTGCTATTAAGTCATTTTATGATTCCTGGAAGTGTAAAATAGCAGCCAAGATGTAATTTTTTCAGTCAGTAGATGTAGATGTCATTATAGACACCCACTGTTTATTCGAAGGAGATAGCTTATTGTTTGTGGCTGAGGTGTCTGGGCAAGCACACTTAACACCATGTGAGAGTTTATTCTGAAAGTATTCAAATGTTATGAACCGTAATTCTCCCTATTGATGAAGATTATTTCTTTGGGATAGCACAACATCTTTTTGTTACATGAAATGACTTACATACATAAGAAAAAAAAATCATTGAAAGTCTATTAGAGATGTTGAACCTTCTAATATATTGTGATTTCCATTTGCTAAAGGTTTCCAAGAGGATAGGTTAAAACGTTTATGACAATAAAAATTGAAGTACAACATGAACACAAAGGTGACTGTGTATATATTTTTGTCATATTTCGTTGATATTTAACTGAAGTATGCTACAGATGTACAGACTAGTGAACTGGTTACTTAAAGACAACGATACATAAATGTAATACTCAAACGTTTATGCATGCACTTATTCATATCAATGGGACTACATATGAATTATAGCCAATAGGTCTTTTTTTATAAGCACTTACTGCCAAGCATCATGCTCACTACGCAAAGGGTAATGGATTATTCATGGCAACAAGCACATAACCTGCTAATAAATGTTTGCAGGATGGGCCTTAAAAGCATTTACAGGATTAATGTAGCCTGATAATAAATTCTATCAGCAAGTAAAATGAAGATTGCAGTAAGAAACCTGTTGTATAGGTGTATATAAATGTTTTTTGTAGTTTATCCTTTTAATATTGTGTTTGCCTCTAAAGAAGCCTGAGCTTTATTCTCTAGCAGTGTCACTTTAAAACTAGAAATTAAATTCTTTTTGTTGTTTCGTTTTCAAGTGCTGTCAGCAAAATAATGTTGAGTAAAATGTCAAAAAAATATTGAGTTAACATAATTGTCATATTTCAAACAATTTGCTTTGTGTCTTTCAATTTTCTACATACCCTGCAGTGAGTAGGTCTGTTTTTATAACAGCTTTTCATTAGAAAATGAAAAACTGAAGTACAATTAAAAAAATTAACCAGCATACACATAGTTTGGCTACTTAGTATTATGCCACAAATAGCCCATTAAAAAGAAAATGAAATAAGGTTCAGTCACCTTGTTTCAGCATTGTAGTTATAGTTATGAGAGTCAGGTGTTCTTCGGTGAGTCATGGTTTGTAGAGCAAGGTGCATTGGTTGTTAGACTAATCAGTAAAGCTTGAAAGGGATGTGGGGGACTTTTCAGAATTACCTTCTCTAGCTCTGTAATTCAAAATGGTTGCTATTCTGTTTTGTTAGACCAGCTATTAGATGATCTAATAAGCTTATTACCTAGTTTTTCAAATCACACTCCATTTGTTTCATTACGGCTGTGCAAAGTAGCTGGAGTTGGCAAATCTCATTCAAGATCATCTGTAACTGTAAATCCTGTTGCTTGTTGCATCATCATACAGCAATGTATCAGCAGGATCCAGGCCGAATTTCAAATCCTGACAAGACACTGCAATCTTTTCATCAACAATCTACAGAAAAGAATATATATTTCTACATTAAAAATAAATAAATAAATAGAAAGGAAAAGAATTATTCAATATGTTAACAGTTCATTTCTGGAAAGAAGAAAAAGTAAAAACTCTTCAAGTATGTTACTTGTTCAAAAATTATTTTTGCTATTCATGCAAAAGCAGCTACTGTCAATGAAGTTGTTAGTGGAAAGAAAATCTGTGCCTCTCAGAAAAGTGTATGTAGTAATGCAAGTTGTTTTCTGTCACCTAAATCAATATCCACCTGAGCATTATCATTCAAAACCATAAGACTGCAGAAGGTACACAGCTACAAGTTTATCACCTGCAATTTATTAAAGTCTATTCTAGAGACACAGCCTTTTTAAAACTCAGGATAAAAAGGGTATATACAAAGTCCTACAGGGCAGTCAGGAAATTCTCTAGGGTCCAAATTGAGAAGGCTTTTAATCATTTTTGGATGGAGTGAAACACCTTCTTCCATTTAACCTCGTGCTACACCTTGTTTTTTAGAGCTGACTGAAACACTGATGTTGAAGAAGATAAACAGCATTTTATTATTATGGTTTTATTCACTGAGAAAGCTGAGAATATGAAAGCACAGAAAACCATCAAAAGAATGAAGCTGTTAAGGACGAATCAAGCTGTGGGTGAGCAAACAAACTGTACTCCCAAACACAGGCATCCTCTCTTACCACAAAGTTTCCAGGTGTACTGCAGCAATCAGAGAAACACAGCCTAAAGGCTTAGGGACTGCTGGTGATGCCTAATCAAAGAGAGGAGCAGGTGCTGTGCTAGAATCCCCCTCAGGCTCCAGAGAGCAGTGCTAGAAATCTTTGCAGCCACAGTGTATCTTCAGCCCACAGGGAGGAATTCATTGTTAAGTGTGTGTTTTGGGGTAAGAAAACGATGATAATATTTTTATAATTTCTTTTTTTGTTTATCTTTTTTCCTACATGCATAAGGAAATCATCGTCTACACTAAGAAATGGTGCTGGCCAAACACAAGCCATATGAGAATGTATTTCAAGGACACGAGCAGTAGCGAGGGACACATGAGCTATCCCTTTCTAATGCAGCTCTAAACTTCATTTTACCTATTCAGTTTTGAAGTTGCTCACCAAGATCTTGTAAAGATTCAGTAGAAGTATGTAACAGTTTTCTTAAAGATGAGGCATAATTTTGTTTGCAAAACTATCCTTAAGTTTCCTTTCACTTTTAGTTCAAATAATTCCAGATAAAAATCTTTGTAATTAACAAAAATAGATTGGGAGCTAAATGAAAGCTAACTTTATGTGAGCCAAGGGAACAACATTCAAAGTGCAAAGCTAGCAACAGCAGCAGGAATATATCACAGTGCCCACAAAATATGCTCTAGTTTTCTAAAAATACATACCAGGAACTGATGTTCGTAAAAATATGTTTAAGAGCATGATGCCAGAACTGGTATTACAGAAGTATACACAGTTGCATGCCAAAAGCTATGGTGAATGCCATAAAAATACTAATCAGGACATTCTCAGCAGTAATACTATAACACTGCATCTCAGATTTTGCACAAGTCAGCATGAACAGGACACAAATTCATATCAGAGTATGTTCAAAGTCATATTTCGAACTATAACTATTGCAGCCCTTTCCTCTTATGCCTCCTACCTTTCTTTATTATCCTTTGCTACTCATTAAAATTTTAGTTTCCATAAAACAGAAACTAGTCCTCATAACTGATGGGTAAAGTCAGGTTATCCTAGGGTGAAATCCAGATCATAACAGATGTTCACGTAATAATGTACAAAAAATATGTGTGAAATCCATATGAAAAGTCTGCATCTACCAGCACTGTATCTACTATGAAAATACATATTTACAATGTATCCCTTCATAAGAAATTTAACCCTCAACATTTTGTTATCACCTTACTAGCAATGAAGCTTCAAAATAAATGCAATTGCACCTCTATGGAAAAGTCTATACACACGGCAAATTACGTTGCAAAGAGATTTGGTTTTCTTTCAGACTTTCTGAAGATAATATTTTAACATATTAACATTTCTTTGACCAGGAGGTGAGTTGCATCAAGTTTACCCATATTCGGTTTATAAAGTGAGCTTCTTGGTATTATTGGGCAGTTTTACATTTTTTCAGGTGATGAGGAAATTTTGGACCTAGCTCTACAAGATTCTGGTCTCTAAAAAGGACAAGGTTTGTTACTACACAGAATTACAGCTAGCTCACTGTTGGCACATGCCAAAGAAAACAAAACATTTTCTTAATAATAGAATTTCCACAGTGCAGCATAATTGCCAGGTCACAGCCTGGACCAATGGTTAAGCACCAGGTGAGAAGATGTGGCTAACACAGGGAGCTCAGGTGCAAGGAATGCACCTGGATGACTGAAAGGAGTGGTGCCAAATCCATGCCTCCTCACCCTTACTTAGCGGTTAGCAACAGTAGGAGCACTATCTCTTAGGATAGAGACTGTGCTCCTCTCAAGCTCTTGCTGGTTGTTGGAAGGGTGAGCTAATTTTTTTTCATTACCTACTATTGATCTATAGTACTTGTATCCCATTAGAGGATACTGTCATTGCTTTCTTTTGCCATATGCATAATGCTTTTTTTTTTTTTTTTTTTTTTTTTTTTTTTTTTTTTTGCCAAGAAGCAGCTTCATTATAAACAGGACATCATAGAAAGTTCTACACTTAAACTGGATGCTGGAGAATATAGGAGCTGTTCAGGAGGAAAGTATACCTCTCCAGCTCCATGGCCTGGCCTTAATAAAATTGCAGTACCTGTAACAATCTCCCCATTGTGTGCAGACCCTAACAACCGTTAGCCAGAGGCATCAGTATGTTCCCTCAACTCCTAGAAAGACTTTTTAGTAATATCGTAGAAAATGGGAACTATGTGTGAGGAATCAAGTTTAAGTTTGCTTCAGGCTTCACTTTGGACACATACAACTGGATTCTGTAATTCCTGTTTTGTCTGTATAGTCCAAAGGAAGAAGAGAATTACTTCAGGATTACATATATCCAGACAAGGACAATTTCTAGTGCAGTGCTTGTTTGAACTGAACTAAATCAGCATCACTGTGAAGTCTCACATTGTGAAATTTCCAAAATTGCTGCTCTCCATGTGCAGCAAAATTTTTAATGATTTTACCTGTTTATTTCCTGGTTGAAACTAGATGCTGATTTTAGAGACAGAAGTCTCTAGAAGAGCGTGGCCTCTTTCCACCTTTTCTGAGAATGACCTGGAAGGCTGGGATACTATCACAAGTTCATATAAGTTTGAGAACCACACTGAGAGTATGCTTCTCATTCCTTATGGGCTCTTTTATGGGCTGATCAGGTAGTTTGTCCTTTATTTTCTCTTACATTTCTTCTAAGCTATTTGAAAACAAGATGACAGAACGATACTTCTACTCCTAAACAGACTCTTGCAAAAGAGCTCCTGGAAAATACTCTAGATGGTTACTTCTTGTTAGAATACAGGATGTTTAGGTGTTTCAGTTCAATACCAGAAACTCCTCAGAAGCCTTTGGCATCTACATATGTGAAGATGGAGAAATCCATCTGAATATCAAAATATTAAGTATCACAATTCTATAGGTGGACTAAAATTTTTTGTTTCATACAATAAGGTAAAACTTTTCACTTACAGTCACAGCTCCTAGTAAAACCTGAAAGCAATATGCTGCTGTCTGAGAACACCTGGTGTTCAGATAAGAGGCAACAACTTTATATGCTCGACAGTGTTTTTTGTTGAATAGTTCAGAAATAAATGAGTTTTGCTATAAAATCTGAAACCATGATATTGCTTTTTCAGATTAATTACTTTCTCAAACAGGTAGCAATGGTAGCGGTGCTCAGTTCATCTAATGATTTTCAGTTAGAAATTGCTGCAGAACGCAAAGTATATACTGACAGCAGTGACTTGTTATACATTTGCAGATGAAAATACCAGGAATGGAAAACTGTTGGGCTTGTCAAGTATTTGCCTATGTAATTTGTAAGTTTCAAAAAAGAAGAGTGAAGAAGCAGCATTAAATGACACAGGAAGAAAATAGGGTAAGTCAGAAATGTGACAGGATTGAACAGCACCTGAAAGCCAAAAGAAGTGTTATGTCCAATCATTTGTGCTGTACAAATATTTTATTCAGTTCAGAAGAAAACCTGCATTTTATATTAGTTGTACTGCTGGTCACTCAACTTGACAGGCGTGTACCAAACTTTCTTTTTCAATGGCAGAAATGGAGGTAGAAAATCTATGTACCAGGAGGGTAATTGATTCCAAATATATAAAAAAATAAAAAATAAAAAAAAATCTGCCCTTAGTGCTGTCTGTTGACTGATAAATCATAGATCAAAATCTCTCCTATAAAATATTGAAGCAAGCCTTATACACCTCAGGCATAGATTGGCACTTTAATGATTTGCGCATACTAAAGACCATTTGAATCCAAACAAATTCTGAATGCTGTACTGGTGTCTGATTTCATCTTAATTTTATACCCATCTGCTTATATAACTTGAATCTTAGTTTTTTCTGAAAAAGAGATGGACATTCATTAAGAGTGTATTTAAATAATGCAAACCGGGAGAATGTTCACTAACAAGATGATTAGTTTTGCTCCCTTGCTGACCTCCAGATATAGGCTAACAGACAAGGTCAGTAGCTTGTATATGTAAACTTTTCAACAAACAAATAATCTTTAATCTCCTACTTTTTTTGTCATTTTATTTTCTGGAATGAGACGTTGGGAACTGTTTTTCAGATAAAAGAAGTTTTATTCCATACACTTTCATTCTGAAAAAATAGTTCCTTTCCTTGCTCACAAATTAACTTCCTCATCTTTACCAATAAAGAATGTGCAAATGTACATAGGTAGAATATAACAGGCACATAATTAATTGCTGTCAAGATTAGCTTGCTAATGATAAGAGCTCTAGCTAATATTATAAATTTTCCTGGAGGCCTTAATTGTGTTGCCAAATAGAAACTCAATACTTATTTTATGTAGGTGAGGTCTGCAAAATATCTAGTTGTCCTCTACTCTTTCCGTAAATTCTCTTTAGCCTCAGAAGATACACCAACTTTGTTCACTTGATTAAAAGACAAAAAACATCAATACAATTAAACTTCAGTCAGACTTTGAACTAAACCATATGCTCCTTTATCTCCATTGCATAAAAGAACTTACAGACCATTAAGTACCAAACATTTGACCTTAGGAGTATTTTTACACTTTTTTTTTTTTTTTAAATTTTTGTTATGAGACTAACTGGTTTGATACAGCTGGAACTATGTAAAAAAAAAAAAAAATCTTGTGAAATACTGCAACATTTGATAACTTGAAAAAGTTAGATGACCATATTCAACCTCTTCTGAGACAGTGGTCTTGAGAGGCTGGTATTTCATAATTTAAACGATGAGTTTTGTTATACACAATAAACTTTTCTGTATGAAGAGAAATCTCTGATAGTGATTTGTCATTATAAAGTATATGGTGCAGCAGAATGAGGCAATTAAATGTTTTAATTTTATTTGAGCTCCAAAACATAACAGTACTTTATTAAAAATATTACAATGATTGTAAGGCAAAATTAACAATGTTTAACTGTCATAACTGAATTGCTTTCAGTAAGTTGTTTTCAGCTTAGTCTTAAATCTAGCTCTCCTCAGTTCATAATGTTTGATTTCAGGATAACAGCAACATCCTTGTAGTTTATTTATTCTTAAATGATGGATAGATAATTCCAACTATAACATGCTTTTAATGAAATTTTTGGTATGGATTAAATTTGGGACAATGTTTTCTGCTGGGATGAATTGTTCTAGTACAAGTTTCAAACAATAAGTATTCAAGAGTTATGATAATACTGCATAGAATTTTTTTTGTATCTTGGCAGATACGCTTTTGTAAGAATTTTTCAAGGCTGAGCTATGTGCAATAGGACTTGCTAGAAAGAGCAATTGCATGCTGCCAAGACATTAAAGAATATGCACTGGCAAAGAAAACTGGTATCCTGGAATTATCCATCAAGCACTGGTGCATTCCCATGTTCATCTGAATCCTTCTGGAGCTTGTAAAGTAAATCTGACAAGTTCAGAGTATTGCTGGCTTCCCCACAAGGACATCTCTCCATCTAAATCACTGTTTTCCTCCTGCTGTGCTCTTTGAAGGGCAGTATTACATGCCTACTATTTGGATCATGGCCATTTTGAATACAATCATGTGAAAAATACTGCTTTCTTTCACCAAAAAGAAATAATCCTGTCCTTAAATGTATGGCCAGCTATACAGCCTTAGTTTTTAATTTTTTTAATTTTTATTCTTACATGGCCAATTGTCTTAATTCTTCTCAGCCACCCCTACTCTAATACGAGTCTAAACATTTCACATCAGCTTTGCTATTTCATTTTCTTTTTCCAGCATGCAGATTAATTGAATTCCTTGGCTAATGTCATCACTTTTCTCTCAGAATCATCGGATGATCTCAGTATGTCACACCAAGTCATTATTAGTATTCTCTCTGTCAGTACTGTGTAGAGGGTAGCTGAAGTTTTCAGTTACTGCTTGTAAATACCCAGTCCAAAGATGCTTTGTCTTCATTTTGCTTCATAAGACAATACTACATATGATTTTCTTTTGTAAAGAAGTTCCTGCATATGCAACTTTCTTTTCTTGCCTTTTTTCACTTCTTTCCACACACAGCTGGCAACTTCAGCATTCAGCATGCATGGGGGAAAGACCTTTTCAAGGTTCCACAGCTTACAATTCCCAGGGCTGCTCTAATGCTTTCCTTCTTCCTATTGCTGAAAAGGTTATTTATTACTAATGCTGACATGAGCACTAAAGCCAGACTTTACATCTCAGATGAGTATTGCTATTCTTCATCTGGAGTCAGATTCTAGATTATTCCAGCACCATTTTTAGGTGCTTACACACACAAAATGACTATGGTCAGACATGAAAGAAACTGTTGTAAATTTAATATGCTTTTTATCTTTAACCACCCCCCAAAGCACTCAGTGATACCTGACCCATCCTAGAACAACTACTGAGGCATGCATGGATGTGCCACTATATCTGCTAATGGCTTTGTACATATTTCAAACGGAAACATTAATATGAATTAGTGAAGCTGTCATGGTTTTAATTTCTTAAACATAGCATGAATTAGAAGCACTTCTGATGAGGAAAGCAGGTAAATATTATGAACCCTCAAGAAACCTAAGAGCACTTAAGATAGTCTCAGCTTCTGCCACTTTCTAAAGTAATCCTTGTAACCACAGTACTACTGCGTTTTACAGACTTTATCTTCACAATGAACTGTTGTGATGCCAGCACCTGTTACAAGGCTATCATTTTAGGAGTTGAGTTATCAAGCTCAAGGCTAGTGGGGGACAGATCCACTGACAAACTGAGATTTCTCATGTGATATTAGGCTCTTAAATGCAAATTGTTAGCCTCAAAACTCTCAATCAACCGCCATCCTGATGTAGGGATTCAATGTCCAAAGACCTTGAGGTGTTTCATGTCCTACAGTTCTGTTTTAGGAGAACCCCTGAAGTGCCTAAGGCATTAGGCATAAGTTCCAAGGAGGAACCTGTTCCAGCTGACATCTTTGAGCATGTCTAGCCTGAGAGAACTGTCAGATAAGCAGATAGATCCCTTCTTTTTCTTAAAACATAACTGCTGAAGGAAAGAATAATGATGGTGGTCATGCCATACTCCTTATACAAGGGCAAGAGTAAAGCAATCCTGCAGGATGCGAAGAATAAGGATTATCTCTCACTCTTCATCACCTTTCCAGGAGAGCTATTGTACGACCAAAAGAGTGGGGTAAGGACAGCACTGCCACCTTTCCTGACAGAAACACTTGTGTTACAAAGAGAGAAAAGAGAGAAGTGAAGAGGGGCCAGACCTTTTTTTCAACATTTTACTATTAGCCTTCCTAGGAGATCCCCTGAACACAGTGTAATTATTGCTGTGGTCTAAATCCCCAAGTCTCTACATCTCAGAGGGAGCCTTGTCAGTAACATCACCGTTGCTGGTAACATGGCAACTAAAGCTGCAGGAAGTATTGAACACTGACTAAACATTGAACCAAGTTCACTGTGAATAACCTTCCAAAAGTTCTATATACCAGCACAATTACAAAACATATTAATGCAGTTTCCCCTTAGTAATTTTAGAGCTTTCCATCCAGTTTTCATTCATTTTGTGCAGAAGTGGTGTGATAAGACAAATCTTTAAAAGTATGAGAAAATCTACTGCTTATATAGAAATCATGGCTTTTTTAACATCCTGTATATGGCTTTACTGTAACAAAAACATCTCTGTGTTATCATGACTATTTTTATCACAAATCCCAAACACAGTATAATATAAGCTTCCACAAAGAAAACAAACACTATGCCAGCCAAAATCAGGGCTTAGTTGCTGTGAAGCAGTGCTCGCACAGAGCCAAGGACTTCACTGCTCCTCATGCTGTCCTGTCAGTTAGGAGCTGGGGGTGCACAGGGAGCTGGGAGGGGATATATCCAGAGAAGCTGACTCAGACTGGCCAAAGAGTATCCTGTACCATAAGGCATCATGCTCAGAAAATAGGACTGGAGTAAGGAAGGAGGCCTGGGAGGGGGTGTTTGGAGTGATGACATTTGTCTTCCCAAGGGACCGTATCAATGTATCCCTATACCTTACTCAAATTTAATGGCATTAGTCCAGAAGAGAAGTTTCTGAAGCAAGATAAAATGTTCACTGTGACAACTAGGAAAAATAATTAAAAAAAAACCAACTAAAATTTGGAAAAAAAAAAAGTGTATTTCTTGTCCTATTTATTCACAAAAAGGCTTAAACATTAAGAAAAAGTACTCCCAGAACTAGAAGCAAAGGATTATCTGTACTAGAGAAAGGTCCATGAGGAGATTAGAATCACATGGTTACTGACCCTAGATTTCAAGTTCTGTTTCTTATTGCTGGAGGACCCATCACTGCCAGATTAAAGCTCAAACCAGTGTAACAACCTAATGTGAGGAGAATATTTTCGAAACAAATATATATATATATATATTTATATATTTAAGTTTGTTCAGTGCTTGAAGGTGGTTTAATGAGCGGCTATATGAGAAAAATTGTACTCTTCCTGTCTTAGTGCTTGATAGACAAACACAAAGCATACAGCTGATAAGAATTCTGTTTGGTAGACAGTGTTGCTTAGTGTTTCTTACATATGTTTTTATGGTGCATTGGGGAGCTAAGTGTACAGAAGGTACAATAATTTGCACAACTCTTATGTGGATGTGAACTCCAGGTCTGCTTAATGCCTACTGGTACTACAATGACTGAATGAGATACAATATTGAATGTCTCTGAGGTCTAAACTTTGGCCTAAGAGTAATTATACACGCAGTTTCTGAGACATAAACATCTTTGCCATATATCTTTTTATTTGATACCCGTACCGGTGCTTTCACATCTGACTATTCAGCATTCTATCTGTAGTTGTACCTGCTGGTAGCACAGTAGCTGCTGGATTGCAATGAAAACTGTAAGATGCTCCAGTTCAGAGCCTTACTAATGCTGACAATTGATTTAGCATTGCAAGCTAACTCAACAGTACTGGGCTGTTTTTGTTCAGAGATTTCAGTGGGGAGTTATTTTAAGAGATATATTTCTTTTGTTGGGGTAAAAAAGCACAGTTTGTCTTAATTATCCCTGACGTTTCAAACCTCATACCAGGCGCTTCCTCCAGGGACAGAAACAAACCAGTCTCCTCCAGAAAACAAGTGTGAAATGAATAAATAAGGCTCTGGTTTCTCTAATGGTATAGTGTGGTTACTATTTTTACTGTGGGGGGAGGATGCTGTCTAGATGGTTTCTTTTTATCTCTGAGGAAATTCAGGATATTGATAGGTGAAATATTGTGGACAATTAAGAAAGGAAAAAAGCTGGTCTAAAAAAGCAATATTTGGTATGTACTTGGTTGCCTGGTATGTTCATTCTGAGAGCTAAGTTTTTCTCAGAGGAAAGGGAAGGAACAGTGCAGCCATGCATCACGAATGAAGGCTGCTGTTCTTTCCATCTGCAGGCTGTTGAATGTGTTAGTAATTAGAAGCTCCTCTGCATCATTTTACACTTCTTTCTGTGCAGCTTTTAATGCCATTTTTGTTTAGATTTCATGTATAATTTTAATGAAATAACTAGTTAGGGGACTACTATTGTCACATAACTGTGCAAAGTCAGAAAATCTTGCAGAGAATCTTGCAATGAGTTCCAATGAAAATGAATTCCAAGGAAAGAGATTATTAAGGAAACTTTTTTTTAATCCTGTAGACCAGTACATAAATTGTAGGGATCTTCTGAGTAACCATTAAATTTTGATTAGAAAGGTCTTAAGGCTCTTTCGCTTGGTTAGTAAATCTTGCATTTAATGGCAGGTATTGGATTGCATTGAAACACAGTAGTGCCAGGGGGAAAAATGTTAGAAAGATAGATAGAAAGATAGATGGATGGAGAGATGTTAGAATAATTTCAGAATGCCTTCCTGAGCTTGTGAAGCTGATAGACTATCATAAGGAAGTCTGCTTTGCTGCTGCTTTTTGCTGGGATTTTTGAAATCACTGCAGCACTACACTGACACCTCAGCATAAGAGTTTTGCTGTCTGGATTCTCAACAGCCCAGCTAGGAGCTAGTTCCATGTCAGTCTAGCATCTTTGCATTACTCAGAGCCTAAAACTGCTTGTGGCGTCTGTGTGAAAGCAGTGCCTGTATGTGAACAACAGAATTTCTGTGAGCTTTTCTTATTCATTAAATCTACTTCATAGCATTTCATGGTTCAAAAACAAACTTCAAACAGTGGCCAGCCAAAGATTCAAGCAAAATGTATCTATGAATTGCTCTTATACAGAAATGGCCTTCCAGAAAGGAGAGCTGAAATGAGCAGCTCTGTCTAGACTTGCACAATTTATGACAAGGCGAGTCGTACAGCATGCCAAAGGAAATTGCTGAGGACCAAGTGCTGCTATACTTCACCGATCTGTAACTGTTAAAGAAGTTGAGACCATCCTCTACTGAGAATAAACCTTAAGGTAATGCCAACTTGAAAAAATACTAAGTATGAAAGAGAGAGATTTCAAGGCTTTCACTGTGCATTCTGCCACGATCCTTACATTGTTAGCTCATCCTTTACTCATAGTTTGCTACTGTTAGTGCTTAATAAGGGTACCAAATTTGCTGGTAAATGCTTGCAGGAGAAAGTTGTTAAGTGGAAAGTTTTGTGCAGAAAATCCATAACTTGTTCTGAACCTATTCAACATACTGAAATTCATACAAACTCCTGGAAGTTATTGTATGCAAACTTTGTACCCACACTCATGCATGCACATCTGAATTCTAAACTCACAGGAGTATTCAAGCACTCCTAACCCCAAATAATAGAAAAGATTATCAGATGCAGTTGGTGTGAAATGAGTAAAATGCAAAACAGCTTTGAAAGGTCCTTGCCTGAAGACAGGATTCTAAGAACTATTCATTTTCTACTGGGAAACATATCAGCTTAAGTTCTCTAAATACCCAAATATTTTCAGGGTCTCTCAAAAAATCATCTGTTTTACAACACTGACAATAACGTAAGACTAGCAAAAAGATGGGAAAGATTTTAAGATTGTACTGGCCACTTCTGGTTAGTGTTTTACATACAATACCTTATAAGCCTTTATTTATGAATATATAGTTCAGTGTGGCTCTGTCATGCTATATGGTCATGATTATGATTATTCTTGTCATATTGTACAAAAGTTGCATCACATATCTTTCTATGATATGTATCACAGTCTCAAATATAGTGGTATAAAAATACCAAAAAACAATGCTAGAAGATTATTAAAGGATATTATATAATTCTATGGAATATCAAAAATTCTTACTATTGTCACAAAGATTAAAATAGCAGGACCAGTACTTTGCTTCTATGACAGTAAGGCCGATAAAAGTTTTTATTCGTTTGATATTTTGATCTCTCACGCTGCTGTCAGTGAAGGAAATTGAAGGAATATATGTATTTCAAATGGCTAACTAACATCATGGCCAACTCTGGAGTGCAATGGGACAGAAATTATATATAAGTCATATGGTGTATAATTATATAAAGTATAATGTATATAATGTAGAACGTGTCCCCTCACTGTAAGAAAGACATCGAGGCCCTGGAGCCAGAGGAGGGCAGCAAAGCTGGTGAGGGTTCTGGAGCACAGGCCTTATGAGGAGCGGCTGAAGGAGTTGGGATTGTTCAGTCTGGAGAAGAGGAGGCTCAGGGGAGACCTTATTGCTCTCTATAACTACCTGAAGGGAGGTTGTAGTGAGCTGGGGGTCGATCTCTTCTCTCATGTGACTAGTGATAGGACTAGAGGGAATGGCTTCAAGCTGCGCCAGGGAAGGTTCAGTCTGAATGTCAGGAAGTACTACTTCTCTGAAAGGGTGGTCAGGCACTGGAATGGGCTGCCCAGAGAGGTGGTGGAGTCACCGACCCTGGTGGTGTTCAAAGAGCTTTTGGACATTGTGTTGAGGGACATGGTTTAGCGAGAACCAATGGTGAAGGGCGAATGAACGGTTGGACTGGATGATCCTGTGGGTCTTTTCCAACCTTAGTGATTCTATGATTCTATGATTCTATGTTGTATGTATAACATCTATAACAAGTTATATGTCATATGACATCTAATGATAGCATGTGATATTCCATGCAAATGACATTGATATTGACTAAAAACTATGGAAATGTCATTTGACACTCTTTAATATCGGAGTAAGTTCATTCCTGTGTAAGAAACATACAGAACTATATATAATCTTAAATCTTTCTTGATTAAGTCTGCTCAAATAGTTGTAAGTACATTATTTGCATGTTTTTAAATGTGAAATGCTATAAAATAGTGCTGTTCTGCTTTAATGATGTTGACCCTTCTGGAGATTTGAAGGTTTTTAGACTGAATACATATATTTTTTCTTTTTCAGAAAAATACCTTGCTCCTGAAAGGCATTAAGTATATATCTTTACTGTGGTCTCTAAGCCCATGATCCATCTAGGTACTCTTTCTGTTAGCTCTGTTCACATACCTGTTTGACTTTAGGAAGCATATCATAGTGTGCTTGTTGATTTCTTCCTGATCATTATTTACTAAGCTACAATACACAAAAAGTTACAACTGAAAAGCAGATTAATAATTCATACCTCTATTATAAAAATCCGTAAATTGTATGCCAAGCAATGAGCTGCATCTGTTACCTAAAAATAAGAAGACAGGCACAGCATGGTAACAATTTAGAATATGGAGCATTGCACGGCAGGAAAGTTCCCATTGAGATGACTTTGGCTTAGATGAAAGTCCTAGCTGTCTACCTTCTTTGATTGAACAGTTTCATTTTTTAAAGTAAACACTACTGTATATTCTGCGAATATTGCCAGTCTACAAGAATGTCAATAATTCTTTCTGACAAAACCAAGCTGAAAAGAAGAGCTTAGGTTAAGCATACTGCAAAGATCATCTTGCAAAATCTAAGGGAAATTTCTACAGGAAAACGTCTGTTTCTGATATACTAGAAATATATGTCAGGAGACTAGAGTTATTTGCAACATATTCTGTGCAGGAAAAAGTAATAATTCATATCAAGTTAAAAAAAATCTATTAATTGGCTATGACATTCAAGCTTATTTTAAAGACCGAAGGAAAAATACACTGTACAATCTTAATACTTTCTGCTGTGTGGATGAAAAGAGATGGTAGGCCACATTAGTAACTGATAAAATCTAAAAGAATTATTCAAAACTTTAGCGAGACTTCTGTCACAAGATTGCACAGCCAGCATATACCCTGCATATAGAAAGTTCTACTTCTCATGATGTTTTATATACAGATCTACCGATCTCATCCTGGAAAAAATCAATGACATTTTGTCTTAGCTGATATTGAGAGCAAGGTTCCCAATAATTTTTTAGAAAGTCATATCCAAAATGCTTTGACTCAAATAGGATTTTTAGAAAATATATTGAAGCTTTGAGTCCTTTGTCTTTAAGATACTGAGTATCATAACATGATAATAACATTATTTTCAACAGTTTTGTACTCTTTGCTATTTGAATGCCAGACATAAGAACTTGACACACGAGAGCTAAATTACACTGAAGCATATCACAAAACAATTATTTCAAATTAATGAACATTTTATTTTGTTTTCCTTTGCTATGATCTGTTTTAATTAGCCTCAGTTACTTCTCTCTTTACACAGAAATTTTAGAAAATAATTCAATTAATGCTTTACGTGTTGTGATGATGTATCTTAATGGAGTATCTGATGGCTTCCTAAAATAAAGACAGAAAATTCCCAGGGCAGCCATCAGAACTCAGATCATTCACTCATTCAGATAAAAGATACGATGTTTCATGTATATGCTGTTTGTACCCCAAATCTGTTTTCTGTACAGTAAAACAGTGCTAACTAGAAATACAAAGAATGTAATGTTCTGATATTCCATTTCCCTCCTAGCCTGAGCTGCAGAGAGCTTGGTGTTTTTGGGAAATCTCAAGTGCAAATTTATTTAGAATTCTGCCTAGTTAAAGGCTGATGTAATGGAAACTGGATGTTCTTCTGTTTGAACAACTTTTCTACTAAATAAGCAGATATATATAATGGGAAGCTGCTTCTGCTTTCTTTCTAGAAATAAAAACTAAGTCTGTTGGTCACTGGATGTTACATTTTATGGAGGCCAGATCCTGTCTGAAATTGAGTTGAGAGCACGTTGCGTCTGAGGTCCCCAAGAAAGTTAGACAGAGTAAAGTGATGTTCTTGGTGACTACTTAGAACAAGTGTGCACAAAGTAATAAGACTCTTGGCCTGGATTTTCAAAACGATGTCAGTTTTCATGTAGACATCAAGTGCAATGTTTTCATTAAACCACTGGAAAAAACCAACAAATGCAGAGTTAGATAGAAGTAAACTATAGGATAGTACATTTTTGTTTTCTTGAGGAAAGATTATGTTGCTTTGAGATTTTTACTGAAATTGAGGCATTAAATAGAAATAGATCTTTTTCAAAAATTGTACTGGTAGTCATTGTCAGATCTAATAAACATATAAATTCAATTTCAATATAATGATTCATTCACATTCTGGTCTATTTACAGAGATTCCCCAGTGAAGCCATTTGCTCCTGATTTACTGGCCCAGGACATCTCTAATAAATAAGATCTGTAAGCCAAGACAGAGTAAAAAAAATATACCCTTGGACAGGATGGGTGAGGGCAATGTACTTTGAGTCTGTAACACACTGATTGTCTCAGTAACAACAAAGATTAAACCTTGGTCTTGAAACATTTAGACTGCTATCTAGGTAAAGCAAGATGACCAAGTTGATTCCATTGATAACTTAAAAGCAATAATGGGAAGTCATGCATCTCGTTCTGTTACAGTTACAGTAAACATATTGTGTAGTATTGTGATCTTCTACAAAACATTTTCTGTACATATAAAACTTGGGTTATGGAGGTGTTATGTGATGTTAATTTACAGTAATTGTTGATATTTTTCTGTGAAAATGCATGAAATTCTACTCCTTGGAACTTTG
The DNA here is from genome assembly GCF_016699485.2 of Gallus gallus. Lineage (NCBI taxonomy): Eukaryota > Metazoa > Chordata > Aves > Galliformes > Phasianidae > Gallus > Gallus gallus. The sequence continues at coordinate 41,467,272 of NC_052535.1, read as the reverse complement.
CTGAAGGCTATACACTGATTAAGAGAATAGGTAGGCTAGAAGTTTTCTTCTGTTGGGAATGCAAACAGTAATGGTTACAGGATTCACTGTTAGGACTAGAAGGGTATAGGCTGTAAGATAAAAAGAAGGGGCAAACTCTGCATTAGTTTGTAGAGTGCAAGTCCTGTCCACCTTCTGCTTGAGATATGTTGATAATTGGCCCATGACCATTGGTGAGGTGAGAGCTCACAGGATTCCCTTGTTTTCAGTCAGTACCTCCAAAGTCTGCGAATGTAAGTGAGAAGTAAGAGAAAGAGTGATCTATCCTAAGATGCTTTCTGCTTCATTTTCTCATTCCATTGTGGAGCTGCAGAACAATTGCGAACTATTAGCAGACAAAAGCCAAATAGTCCCTCTGGCATGAATCTCTTCCATCTCAGGATATTCTATGATTCCACAACTAGTCTCTCGTACAACTTACTCATAAAGCTAGTTCTGAATGGCTACAGCCAACTTATTTCCTAAAATGTTTTCTTCAAAAGATATTAAGTAATTAGTCCTTGTGTATTAATCTCATGCAATAAAATTAAGTTAAAAATTAAGCTTGAATGAAAACAATAGCAGGAGGTTGTGAACTTCAATAGAAAAAAATAATTAACATTTAAAAAGTTTACTTTGCATAAGCAAAAAAAAATTCATTCAAAATAATGCTGCCTCTTCCCCCCCCCCCCCCCCCCCAAAAAAAAAGAGAAAGCTTGCTGTTTATTTCAGCTTGAAATTCATCTTTAGACAGAATATCAAAGTTCCAATAATACAGTTCTCTTCCATAAAAAGAACAGATTTTCAACATACATGACATACTTTTAAAGAAAAAAATCCTGTCCTATGCCTTAGGGCTCATTTGTGTACTTTTTGTGTTTAACCAAATCTGTGAGTTATTGAGATTACTTACCTGAGATGGTGTTAAACATTCACCTCAGGGCTGTAACTAGGAAGAAACATGTAAATACTCTTTGTCCCCTAAATGACTTTTCTTGCTTTATAGCGGACTACATTTTCAGGTATTAAAAAACAAAACAACTACCAAAACAACGAACAGAAATGGTAAGTTAATAACCTTTAGCTTTTGTTGTGTTAATTATTATACTGTTACTAAAGGAAAATATTTCCCTTTGACTCCCAAACGTATTATGACCACTAGTTTGAACAGAATGCTAGCTTTGGTATTGTATGAAAGAATTTTTAGCCACAAAAAGATAAGTTAAAATGAACACATTTTTGAATTAGAAGTGACTGTAGTGGTGTCTGCAATATGAAAAATTTGAATTCTTTTGCATTTCTATAATCTGTACAATGGGTAAATTAAGCAAGATATATTACTTCTCACTGAGGGCTTCTTCAGAAGAATGCTACATGCAGGTTGTCTTTACCTCAGGTAGTTTGTTACATTTGTCTTTCAGCAGGCAGCCGTATTTTACTCACATTCTAACCAGTCACATAGCTCATCCACACAAAGTTATCTATGTTTCAACAGTAGCTAAACAGACAGTGAGTAATTTTGTGTTCTAGTGCACAGGATTTGAACATTTCTCTATGGTTCTTAGGTGCCCTGGGATGGGATAAACTGCAATGAATCTGTAGAGCATTTCAAGTACATTCTGTGACACAGAAGGGGCAAAGTTAGCTTACATTCACTTCTGGCCTATTCCCACCTATCTCAGATGGTGGTGTTTTTTTGTTTTTTGTTTTTTGTCCCCCCCCCCCCCCCCCCCCCCCCAAAAGTGAAATTAGCAATTCTGCTTTTTTTTTTTTCTTTTTTTTTTTTTTTTTAGGAAGATGTAATTGAGGCCTTGTAATTTCCTCTCACTTTTAAATTGAGGAGTACCAAAAAGAAATATTTTGCAAATACATCTGTTAAGCTATAATCTTGAATGAAACTGTAAAATAATTCCACACTGGATCATGAACAAGTCAATAGTTACATTGAATCCTCTCCCTTCTTTCTCTTTCGCCTTCTCCTTTCACCTTCTCTTTTCCCTTCTTCTTCCCCTCACCTCACCTTGCCACATAAGCAAAGCTTTTTAATAAGTCTGGTGCACAACTTTAACTTGAGGTCTACAGCAACTAGTTCTGATGTTGATTAGCATCTTGGGAAGAAAAGGAAAGATTCATCAGAGTTCCAAAATCTGTTTAATAATAAAAAGTACAGGTTTAATGTTTGAGCTTTTCCCTAGAGTGATCATTAAGAAAATAAAATTGTTTTTGTAACTGTAATGAATTTTAGCACATCCAGATAGAAAATAAATGCATTATCATAAATTGGGAGGCAGGTGGTAGAATTTAAATAGTAGCCAATATTTTTTAGACTTTTTTTCCCCTTATATATTCTTCATCATCTTTTGGCATAATGCATGTCTCTATAGATTAATCTAACATAACTCAGAATTTTGGTTGAACAACTTCTTAGATTTATTGTTATAATTTGAACAGTAAAACTGTTTTAACACAGTAATTGGTCCTAGTATTGCCCTTCATTTGCTCTGAAACATGTTTAGTTGTAAATTTACCCAACAAGCTAAGGCAGACTTTGCTGCATAAGTAATAAAATTATTGCATAAATTATATTTTAATTGAAATAAATCAATATTAAATATTTCTATTTCAATATCACAGCAAAAGGACATGAGAATGGAAAAACTTCTGAATTATTATTGCATTGAAATGACTTGGAAAACTATTATAGTACAGAGGGAAAGAAAACAGGTAAATTATTTGAAGCAGATGATTTGCTTGCAGAATCAAGGGCTATTTTATTTTATTGTACACACACTAAGCATAATTTCAATTCATTTGTCCATTGGAAAAAAAGAAAAGGACAGTCTGATATTTCAACACACAGATTACTTGTTGAAAGGCCAACTCTCTGTGTTTCCATGGAAATTTTTATGCAGCTTATCACAGGGCATTTTCAAAATCTGTGCTGGGTTGGTTGGCATTTTCTCATCTATGACTGGTAACTCACACTGCATAGGTTTTAGCTTCGATGTCAGAATTGTTTTTCTGAGCCTGTCATACTGACAAATAGACTCAGTCATTGAGCATTATGAATTTTAAACACTTCTTTAAATAGAATTTATAACAAAATGGCAAACTCAGAACATCATGAGAATAAAGTATTTCTATTAATGTTATCTGCTGCTGTAATTTTTTTTGCATTCTAATATGCCACATCCTTAAGGAAAACCACCCTATTCATTCTTATTATGTTGTTCCTCTGTCAGTAACGTATACTTCAGTAGGAGGTGCAGGTGCCCAGTGACACTGAAAATCAGGCAATTAGTGTCTCTGTTATGATACTGAGGCCTGATTAGCCTCTGCCTTGTGAATACCCCCCTTGACCTATGAGAATTATTTTCGTGCTGTTTATTGCTGTAGTTTAATTCCCATTTTCAGCTGGGGAACTGTTTGGAGCTGCTGCTTTCTTTTTTCCAGTAGATAAGTTGATATTTTAAATAAGCTTTACATGTATTATTAATATGAGATCATGTTATAAAGGAAGTATAGACCCTGAGAAAAACAGAGGTCTTTCTCTGCTCATTTATAGTAAAAGAAGGTAAATGTTTTAAACTGAAGAAAAGGTGGGTTCACCTCCACAACACTAGAAAAGGAAAAATGAAAAGGAGGAGAAAAAGGAAAGACCTAATTTCTCCAGGAAAAAGGACAGAGTCCTTTTTTCCAGCCAAAAAGAGCGTTGGTCTGGAGGCTCAGTAGTAACTAGTCCAGGCAGTTCTTAAAGACCATATGCCAGCCATGCAGAGCATGTCACTTTTCCTGGTCAGTGCAGCCTAAGCAGCTGTAGAGGCTTCTAGAAGAACCAGAGAAAAGGGTAGGAATACAGGGAGCAGCCTCACTATATTATTTTCAGTTTTACATAAGGAACAGAACAGCAAATAGAGTTTATTGACTAAGCCAGTGCCTCCCTCTTAACTCCGTATTTCTATACAACTGCTGCCATTCTCAGTGTTTATTGTGGAGTGCTGGTATAGATCTCTATGCCTACATGCTGTTTTACTAGCTCATCCCTTCTCTGATGAGTTTTTATAGCTTGGCAACCACATCGGCAACAGTAATAGCACTTGTTTTCACTGGTATCCTAATTTTTACTTACAGCTACTTAAGGAAGAAAATGACCTCATTGTTCTAAGACGCAGAGCACCTGTCAGGTGAGTAAGAAACATGGACTGTGCTCATGGCTTTTCATGCAGCGAAAATTTGGTTCTGCTTATATCAACACCTTGACTTCACCTGTTCTAGATCACCCTCTGAGAGCAGTAATTTCATAAGCTCAAAGCACAAGCCTAACTTATATAGTAATTCTGCAAGTGAGAATAGGTTTGTGCTGTCATGTAGCTGTATCTCATCTGTTAAAATGTATGGCACCTGAGCTTCTGCTGTAGTCCTCTACCTAGTTTTTGTATGCTTTTGCTGAAGTCTGCAAAAAAATACTCTATTTCCTTTAGCAGGAGGAAAGTTTTGTCAGCACTTTGTGGAAATCATATGCTGAGTGCACAACCAGCCATTAACTTGAATTTGAAAGTATAAATTCTGGTAAAAAGACTTCCTAGCACTGTAGCAGAACCTGCTAAAATACTCCATTTGGAGCACACACTTACCATAAACAGGATATAACATTTTTCTGGAAATAGATTAAAAGGGAAAAAGGGTAACTCCATAGGAAATCATCCAAGCATTAATGATAAAATAAATGTCTTCTTGTAATTCTCATGTTTTCATGGGTTTTTTTTTTGAAAACAAATATGAAAATTAACATCCCAGAGATACAATATCATATAACAGAAATGAAGAAAGATCATGCAACCATGCTCAGTAACACTGAAGTTCAATCTGGTGTATTTAGATCACCACAACTCTGATAGCCAACTTTTGTCTTGAAATTCCCAAAGGTTTTAGCAGTAAATTAAGTATCTCCCTTAACTTTTGACTTGTTTTTTTTTTTTTCTGTTAGTGTGCAATGTCACAATCCAGTATCAGTTTCTGTAGCAACTATAACTCAAAAAAAAAAAAAAAAAAAAAAAAAAGTGATAAAGGAGATAAAATAGTTTGAGCTTTTTTTTTCCAGCATAAGATTATACTTTTATATTCAGAATTATGAGGATCATATTCCTGTTGTAACTGAAATTTACATAGCTTTTGCACAGCTCCCTGTGTTCTTAAGCTCATCAGCAGGAAAAAAAAAATCTGCTGTGGACCATAGCAACCAAAATGAAGCTGGTGGATGAAAATGTATGAATCCCACACTACACGAAACAAAATTTAATATGTTTTAATCTAGTTCATTAAAAGTCTTTCTAGAAATTAAAGGAATCAATCAAACACAATGTACTAAAATAAAACCACATAATTAGTAATCTGTAGAGATGTCCAGTCACCACTTGAAGATTTTTTGCAAATAATGTTTTATTTTGACTTCCCAGTCCAGAAGTACCAAGGGAGATCTACAGAAGGAGCTCCATAGTCGAGCCTGGGAACCAAAATTTGTAGCTCATTATACATTAAAAATCGTTGGCATCAGTGGAAATATTAGTTTTATGACATGTTACATTTTTTCCTACACAAAAGAGAATCTCTCCAGGTATCACGAGAGCTAACCATATTATTGTTTCTTCCTACCAGTAGCTTATTTTCAGATCAATTCTGATTAGCTTGATCAAGTTTAATTTAGAGCTTTTGTTTTTAAACTGTATTTAGAAGAATTGCTACTGTTTAGAAGTTGGAATGAAAGTTGGATGAAAACATCCAGTTTTTCACTGTATGTATAAGCAAGGCAGCAAAAAATATTTTCCTACAGGTTTTACTGTCAAGTGCATGCAGCAAGCTGACCAGTGTCAACAAAGCTTTAAGTTGAGTATCACCAGACATATCTGACTGAACTTCAGTTTGGATAGTAACAGGGCATACTGTCTCTTTTAGGACTTGGAGAAAAATTTACTTGCTATACCAAGGACATGATTCCTGCTGACAGATCAAAATAAGATTCAGTTTAAAAGGCCTGGTGATATTTTTTTACTTATGTTCAATCTCTCATCCTTTCTGTCTTTCTCTTTTGAGGAATGGAGAGGACAGGAAAGCAGGGGAGGGACTTTTTAGAAGGGAATGTAGCAACAGGACAAGGGGAAATGGTTTTAAACTGGAATATAGTAAATTTGGACTAGATATTAGGAAGAAATTCTTTACTGTGGGAGTGGTAAAACAGGCTGCCCAGAAAGGTTGTGGATTCCCCCTCCCTGGAAGCACTCAAGACCAGACTAGATAGGGCTTTGAGCAACCTGGTCTAGAGGGAGGCGTCCATGCCTCCTGCAGGAGGGCTGGAACTAGTTGATCTTAAGGGTCCCTTCTAACCCAAATCATTTTTGTAACCTTTGGGTGCTGGTTTCCTCAAGAATACTTTTTCCCCCCACTTTTGCATGAAGTTACCCATTCCTTTCTAAATGAGTTTTATATAAAGTGTTGCCACCTGATCTCCTTTGAGGGTGCTGAGGCATACAGCATCTTTACCTGGTGGGTGATAAAACCAGTCCATGGTTGACATCCCTCCTTGCCACACAGTGAATAACAGGTATCAGAAGGCATAAGTCCCAGACACCATTGCTCTGTCTTTTACTTCTTCATGGAAGTGCACTAAGAGATCCCTGACCGAATTTTGACAGAATTCCAGATCCAGACTTACCACTAGTTTTTAAGGGATACTTCAGATGAACAGCACATAATAAACAGGAATTACAAGTTTTGAATCTCTACCTTCTTTACAGAATAGTATAAGAAGTAAACAAATGTAGAATTAATTCTCCATTCATTATCTTGCTTCAGCTTTCTCTAAATTCAGTTTCCAGTGATGAGTACTGAGATATTTTTAGTTACACAAGAATTTGTATAAGATATAGGTTAAATAACTCCTGATATACTTCTGATCTCAGATGGTCCTCATCTCTTTGCTAGGAAAGTTGTTCTGTATTTTTCTTGTTTTCTTCCCAGACCTTCTCTGTGTCTTTCTGACCCATTCTCTAATGCCCTTGTTCTAACATCTGACTTCTTTAAGTACTTTTATATTATTCTAGTCTCCTTTACTGCAAGCATAAGGGAAAAATAGCCTTCAGCTTTCTCCTGTTATATTCCCTCAGCAGTAGAAAATGAGATCTTGCATCATTCTGTTACACTTAAGACATTTTTATTAGAGTGATGTTAGCAGAAAGAAAAAAAAAGTTTCATAAAAGTAACTTCATAACACAAAAAAGAATTGTCTGTATTATCAAACACCAGAGTTCACACCCATTTAGCCAGCATCTCGAAACACAGAATAGACAGAAATTTGGTAGGACAAGATAGGAAAAGGGAGAAAAACACCACCTAAATTTATGTTCTCTTTAATTTTTTTTTTTTTTTTTTAATGAACATTGAGTTATTTCACATTTGCAACAGTTTTGAAGTGGTAACGCAGTGCCCAGAAATAATCAGGCAAAGGCAAAAGTTATCCCATTCTTATAGTTTTACCATATCTAAGTAAATGTTTAGGAGACTTATGGCTTGCTTGTGATTATAACACAAACAACAGGATTAGATCATAAACAGACATCTCCCACGGAACAATGTCATAGAGGTACAGCTTCTTAATTCAGTGCTTGTGACTGCCAGCAGTCTCAGTAGTCCTGATGCTTTTTCTTCTGAAACAGGCATGAGAAAAATAATTAAGTCAAATATTCATTCTCTATCATCTTCCAGAAAGTCCCCACCAAAAGATAATATTATGTCTGTTTTCCTCATGGGTCCTTGAGTAGTAACAAGATGTGAAGCTTTACTTATTTCCTTTTTTTTTATAGATCAAAGTACCTAATCCATCTTATTTCCAATATCTACATACACATACAGTTTTTTGGTGTTTTTAATACAGTTCAAAGCATACCTAGTAAGTTACAAGTGGTTTATAACAGGTATGCAAAAAAAAAAAAAAAAAAAAAAAAAAGATATTTACAGAAGAAATTTTTTTGCAAGGTTTTAACTTCCATTAATAATACAAGCAATTGAGTTAGCCAAAATAAACTACATGCCTATATTTTAGGCAGGTTATGTTGAGATAACCAAGGCAGTACTAAATATTTGGCACTTTGACATCTCATATATGTTATTTACAGAATGAACATGTTTTCCTGAAGAACAAATTAAGACATGATGCATCAATTTTTCAAATGTAGAAGTCTAAGAGAAGAATTTTGTCCTACATGTTTGAGAGACCTCATTCACAAAAGAGTACTGTGAGAACGTAAATATTCAGATGATTTATTATCATTTCCCTGACACAGGGAAACAAATGGAATGTTATCTCTATCCCATGCGTTAAGGAGCAAGCTCATACAATGATACACAGGAGCTTTATTAAAAATTCATTAGACTGTGAAGTCTCTCATTTTGTAATCAGAATTAAGTAGTTTTCTAATGTCATTATCTGAAAGTCAATTTCAAATAGTATCAGCAGTTGCAACACAATCTGAAATGCTAAATTAAATACAAGAAACATTTTCCACTTATTTTTTATTGAAAATATTAACATTTTATATTATGAGTCAAAACCACAACAAATAAATTTCTTATGAATTTATTTACTAGTCATATTTGCTTTGGTCACAAAAGCCAAAAGAGTTTCTGAAAAAGATAATAGTAAGCATGTTTACTTTCTGATGCAGTAGAATATTGAAGCGTGGAAAACTGACAGGGTGTTTAATATTTTTCCCATTAGATAGGTGGTTCATCTTGTTATCTTGATTTTAACAGCTAAGTGCAGTAAGCTATAGAAAAATGGTTCTAGGATAAAGAAGAAGTGACTTTAAAAATTAATATTAACCTTTCAATATAAAAGTAATGTATTAATCACAAAAATGTTGATACTGGCAGAAGTTATGGCTCTTCATACAGATTGTTATCTTTGGTTTGATTCTGTTCTAAGGCAGAAGCCAAAGCTTGCTAAATAGCTTTTTTATTATGGAAAATGTATCTTTCTGTCTAAAAAAAATTCTTATATGTAAGTCATCTTTTTCACTAGATTATAAAGTACATAAGAAACCATGGCTTCGTAATATCACTGCTTTACTCTGAGAAATAATTCTTTTAAATTAAGTTCTTCAATAAGGGTCTAATTTTCTGGGAAGGAGGAAATGGATACTTCTCTTTAAAGAAATTAATCTATCTTAAGGAGCTCAGGTAAAGTTTAAAGAAATTACTAGCAATTTAAAAAAAATAATTGTGCATATATCTCAGTGGTATTAAACAAGCTCATGTGTCAGACATAAGTCACACATAATCTCATATGGAGTATGCAGTTCTTCAAATGTAAAAAAAGAAAACAACACAACCCCCTCTACATATTTAATATATTAACATGTTCAGTATGTATAAGACAATATATATTTCAGATTCGTAAATACTAGAAACGAGGCCCACACTGTAGCCAAGTTCTGTCCTGACCACGCATATCCAAAAAACTTGATGTTAGATTCTTCTGCACATCATTCATTGCCTGCTGTCGGACTCATGAATTGTCAATTTTTCTGCACATTTTCTCTAAAATGGCTTCCTGTAGGTATGGTCTTCACTCTGCACTGTTGACTTGTCCTTCTATGATGATGAAAACCATTCCATTTATAAAGTATTCTGTCTTTTGTTCCTGAAAGATACGACAGTCTTCTATAAGATAATATTGGCTTCTATGTACTGTGTGTACCTTTCAGAGATGAAAAAATAATAATAAAAAAAAACAACTGAGAACTTTCCTATAGAGCTAGAAATTAATTGGCTCATTTCAGAGGCAATCTTCTTCTTTCAAGTAAACAACAGATATCATGTCTGCTTCCACTTGATTTCAGTTAGAGAAATATTTCTCTTGAACAGCAGCAACAAAGTATCATAGAAGACTTGGCATCAGATGTAATATTTGAGTACAAATATTTAAGATGTGTGTAATAAAGGAGACCTTTGCATAAAAAGGCTCTTATCTACCCTAGTCATCTGTTGCACTAAAAATCATTTCCAAAAACAACAGTTCTGGAGAGGTTGCATTTAGAGATTAAACCATTCTGCAGTCAATACTTCATAACTGTCATCAGTCAACTGCCTGGAAAAGATTTGAAAAGAAATGATCAAACCAAACTGAATTTAAAAACTCAGAAAATAAGCTCTCCTGGCATAAGTTACAGGTTGCATGGAGAGGTGGGAAATGAGGAAGAGAAAATGGAAGAAAAATAGGAGATTTACCATAGCATAACTCTGTGTTGCCACTGACCTATTATTTTTTTGCAACTCACGACAGCCAAAAACACAGCAGACCCACATTTGGCCATCAGGAAAGGGGAAAAATTCACTGCACGTGCTCCATCAGGTGACAGAACTGCTATGGTTTGAGTGAATATTGCCTAGGCTAAGGCCTTTCAGGGAAAATTATTATTTTTCTCCTCCTTAACTAAAAGTTGACTCTGGAAAGCCCTGATTTGAGGCTTATGAGGTTCTGAACTTCAACGCCAAATCCTTTGCCAAGTTCTTATATAACTGTTTACACCAGTATTGAAATGTCACTGTTAGGATCACCAGTTCAGTTTCAATTTGACAGTATGTTAAGTTCATTTTGTGGTGATATAAGTGCCAGTAGGAAATCAGGCCTTGCAATACTAAAAACCATTATTACTGATGCCTTGAGAAAACAAACAAATGCTTATCCCATATTGAATTCTGACCTATCTGAAACTATGACCTTGTTGGGTTGTTGAGCTAACTAACAGAATTTAGTATTTTATTTAATAATCTCTAAATAGGAAACATAGCATATTTATTTCCTATGAAGAATGACCAAGAGAGCTGAAGCTGTTCAGCCAAGAGAAAAGAAAGAAGAGAATGCTCCAAGAAGACCTCACAGGACTTCTAGGGGGCTAATAAAAAAGATGAAAAGAGAGATAGGCAGGCAGTGATAGGAAAAGGGGGAGATTTAGGTCTGATACTAAGGAGAAATTCTTTCCTAAGAGAATGGTGAGCCCTTCGCACAGGCTACCTAGAGAAGCTGTGGATGTCCCATCTCTGGAAGCATTCAAGTCCAGGCTGGATGGGACCCTGAGCAGTCTGATCTGGTGGAGAGCAACCCTGTCCACAGCAAGGGATGAGAACTGGATGGACTTTAAGGTCACTGTGTGGGAACTGTTAAGTCACAGCCTAAACCAGTAATTGAGCACCTAGTGAAGAGGTACAGCCAGCTCTGGGAGCTCAGGTGGAAGCAATTCACCTGTGCAACCAGAAGGGGGTGGAGCCTGTCTCCCCTCCCCCCTCCCCACCCTTCCCAACCTCATTTAAGGTCTGGCAGCTACAAGGGAAGGATCTCTCCTTATAGGCTTCCTTCTTCAGAGCTTTTGATAAGTCCTGATCCATGGTAAGGGGCAAGTAATTCTTTCTTTACTGCATTGTGAGCTCTGTTTTTCTTAGTAAATTTAAGACTGGTTTGAAGCAGCTATATCTGCTATTGCTTTTTTTTTCTACAGTCCCTTTCAACCCAAGGCACTTTATGATTCTATAAATATTAAACAAAATTGATAGATTGTAATTACAGACTAATTATTACACAGAGAAGCCTAAAAATACCCCCAGAAAGTTGTGTAGTTTGTGCTGAAAAAAAGAAGTCAAAAGTAGGACAAGGAAGAAGCTTTGCAGTGTTATCCTATCAGAAGATCATTTGGAACTGTATGTTTCAAAGAAACAACATACAACTACAGGAAGTCAAGTGATGTTTTAAACAGAAATATTGAAAACAACTAAAAAAGATAATTTTTACAGAAAGAAAATGGCAATTACCTACAGAGTTTAAAGATAAAAACAAAGAATCCCTTCTTATGATCATGAATCAACAAGTACATGAAGCAGGACATCTTGAATTTCGTCCCATCACTAACTCAGTCTGATGTGGTGACATATATGTTGTGAGAAGCTGAATATGCTTCCTTGTGCACTTTCTATAGTAGCAACTATTTTGTTTCTGCTCTGCATCCTTGCTATTCTCCTTTTCATTCTCTGATTTCTCAAATAAAAAAATACCAGAAAGGTTGCACTTTTGACCTCTGACTTCACTAATTGCTCTGTATCAAGACACTTGTTTCAAAGATGAGATCTAGAGCTTTAATCAATATTTAGCCCTCCAGTTATTCCAATGATATTAATACATAGTGATGAGTTCACATAAACACTTGAAAGACTGCACTTCTGTGCTGAAATTGCTGCCCATCAAGACCAAAGAAAAAAAAAACAAAACACTTTCTTATGGTCTTATTGACCAATAATGTTCTGCTTTAGAAAATCAATGCATTATTGGAACAGGGCATGTCCATGATGTGCAGTATGGCCCTGAATACTCCTTTCCTTCAACTTTGATTTAGTAAAAGAGAGAGTTTAAATCTATTTTTGCTACGTAGTTTTTTTTACCGGATTATCCCTCCTACTTCCCTTCTAATTTAATGGTGATAGCATTTATCTGAATCAATGAAATCAATGATTGCATTTTTTTTCTTCGCATTTCCAGTATTTAAATAATGTTCCTGTGTAGTCTGTTAATGCAGAATTTTTTCAGTCTTAAAAACAATAACTTTCTGGACTTTAAAAGTCATATCTTATAGAATTAAATTATGACAATAAAAGTAATTTTTCATATAGCTGGTGAACTTTGTCTTATGTAAGACAGATGCACCTCACAGTGTATTAAAGAGTGGCCTAATTTTATTCCTTCCTGATGGAATTATCCAGCCATAAAAGAAAAAGAAAAAAAAAATGAAAAAAAGAAAAAAAAAAAGAAAATATCTGTGGTATACAGTTTTGTTCTACTAATTACTATCAGCACAGTGAAGTGGTAAATACAAATTTCAACATACTTTCAAAGCAAATTTTTAAAGTTTGATGGACAGTTGTGGTATTTAAAGTGAAAATGTAAGACACTGTAAAATCTGCTTTATTTATATACAAAAAATTACAATACAAACGTAATAAATACTGAAATATAATGCTTATCAAACTACTGCAAAGAATCGGGAAAGTAGGAAAGTAATGCTGATTAAAAAAAAAATCTGTAGCATTATCAGACAGTTACATCACATCTTGATACAATCTATAATAGTTGCATTCACTTGAGAAGTTTATGTTAAAAGTTTCCTTCCCTTCTAGAAGTTTTGCAGGAGAGCTGTTGACAAAAGTATGTAGGAGACATGGACAACACGGGAGAGCTTTCCTTTGAGAAAAGCTTACCAGCTTTTGTTCGCTTTCTGCTTTGTGAGGGTGTTTTCATGTGATCGTCTCTGAGCAGCTGTCTAAGTCAGGTTAAAGATTTTCTATTTCTTCTTCCTTTTGTCTTTTTTGAAGTATATGCTTACTGGTCAATCCAAAGGCTTCCTTTATGGGGAAACATCATAGTATCAAGGAGAACATGCTAGGTAGGCAGGAATCTTTTCACAGGGAATCTTCCTGCACTATTTTTTTTCCCTACATCTCACTTCTCCTTTCCTTCACTCAATCCCATTACTATGATAGGTATCCTCAACTGCAGATGATTAAGCAAGCAGTGTATGAAAGAAAAAGTTGTGGGGGAGAAAGGTGACTGTGTGATGCTGGCAGCGTTTAGGCTATGTTGAGCTATATCTGCTTGTCTGCTGCTGAGAGGAATCTGGTATCCAGGAATCAGAGGCACATAGCAACAGCCTAGAATGGGGGGTGGGGGTGGGTGGAGGAAGGTGTTACGCATTCTCTATTCCAAAGAAACAGTCAGCAAAACTCAAAGGATTTCCAGCTGTGCTCTGTCTAGAATAACAGAGTTTGAGCTTAACAAAGCTCGTTTGATTTTGCACATTGATTTTTGTGTGTATTTTAGCACAATAAAGTTCACAAAGTCCAGTGTTTGCAAAAAGTGAAAATGAAAAGTTGTGAAAATAGTGACATTGCTCATGAATTTGAATGAGCACTTGCCAGTTGTTTTTCTTTGGCAGAGCACAAATACCTGCACATAGAAGCCTATGTGCTACTTTAATCCCATTTTATTTGATCCCTCAATGGATTTAACTGGTACCTAAACTTAAGACCATACAATTTTTTTTTTAATTTTATTTTTTTTTCCTGGGCAGTAGAGCTGACTTTAGGACTTTTTTCTCCTTGCCAATGATTTTCATCCCTCTGACTTCCCATCAGCTGCACAATAAGAAGATGCTTTGAATAATAGAAATTCACCACTCAGTTCTGGAGGGTGGATGAGTGGCGGGATACTGTAGCTGTTTACATCGGCCTCACCGCCATGGGTAATAATACACAACAATGCTTTTGCGCTGTCCTGCTGTGAATAGTAGTTCTCAGCACTTGCCAGGTTTTTGAAAGAGACTTAGAAAAATGCAAAAGAAAACAAGTAACTGCTTTGGGTTTGGCCTTTCACCTTTGTGGAAGGTGATCAGGCATAGATGAAACAAACAGCTTGAAGAGAGAAAGAAACCACATGGATAGCTAAGTTTTGAAGTTTTATAAGTTAAGGTTTAAATTATTTGTTTCCTAAAAATTCAATTGCTGTTGACTAATACATCTCTAGTGCTCTGATCATTAGTAAATATAGTATAGTGGAGATGCTTCCTTAAACAGAAGCAGCATCGGTGGTACGCTGCAACAGACATGCAAACTGAATTTCCCAAGTCTTGTTATAGATTGGTGTTGCAATCAGTTATAGTCAACATTAGCAGAACCTAGTACTCCTTATGTACTGAATAAACTCATAATTTTTAATTTCCTGTGGCATTAATCTGACAGTTGTCACTAGGGGTAAAACAAAAGCAAAAATGATCTAAGCAAATGCCTTTGAAAAGTACAAGATTTTTCTTCTCTCCCGGTATGTATTCCCTGTGACAAGAGCCTTAGCTTATTCCCTTCAACCTTGTCAGTTTTCATCACTGTTAAATCTCTGCAGAAACTACAGGTTTAATAAAAAAAAAACAATATCCTCAGATGAAAAATAGTTAGTTAGTCTGTTTGTTTGTTTGTTTGTTTTCCCCACAGGATGCCTTTCTTTTTAAAGAGTTTGCAGATCTTAGGAAAACATAATGTATAATATCCTTCTTGAATAATGCTTCAATACAATGTTACGAATTAATATTGAGTTCCAGAAGTGAAGCACTCACATTAGTGCAAAATGAGTTCAACATAATTACCATTATTACCACAAATACCAGAGGAATTAATAATAATTAGGGCAATATTTTAAAGTGTTCTTCATTATCATGTGTATTATTTGTGAATTTCCAGGTTGACAATAACTAATGTAAAGCTTCCCTTTGGGTGATTCTCTTCTCAATGGAAGTGGGGATAGGCCAGTGCTAAATGTTCTTGGAATCCTCAAAAATAGGGTTAGGTTACTTTGCACACGTGTTGTTGTAAAATGGCTTGGGTTGGAAAGGACCCCAAGGATCATCATGTTCAGATCGCCTTGCCACAGGCAGGGCTGCCAGCTGCTAGGTCAAGTACTAGATCAGGTTACCTCGGGCCCATCCAACCTGGCCTTAAGCATCTCCAGAGATAGGGCATCCACAGCCTCTCTGGACAGCCTGTTCCAGCACCTCACCATTCTTTTATTTGAGATCATTTTCTTTGAGATTGTTTTCTCTGTGGGATAGATTTCAATAGCAGGTGAGTATTAAACTCCAGAACTGTCCAAGACAAACTTCACTTTTCCTGATTATCTGACTGGTAACCAGAATAGATTTTTAGTGTGTATTGCTGTTAGGTTTTTGATAGCTGAGGAAAACAAACATCATGTATGAGTTCTGTGTATCTATTCACTCAGTAATCAAAACAAAAAATTATATAGCAGAGTGTCCTTTCAGCTGAAAGCTCACTGAAATTTTTAATTTTACATAATAATAAGGTACATAACACTATCATGTTTATCCTTCTTCAGGGAACACTTATGAAATGTATAAAATGTACTATGGCTCTTCAAAATGTTAATTATAAGACATGATATGCCTTATAACTACATATATCACTTCATGCATCACCTTTAATTTTAGACGTGTATTGTTTAGGAAAAAGAAGGCTTCTGCAGAGATCAGGTGGTTTACAGACTTTATACCTGACCCTATCCTACAGTGAATTGCAACAGCGTAATGTAAAAAAATAAAAAAAAAAAAATCATAAAGCAGATATGGATAACAAAGATCTATAAATGCCATTTACATCAAGGTGAACATAATTTTTCTTTCGAGAGTCCAAGTCTTTTAAATTTTAAAATGAAAAAAATTGCAGGAGTATGGAATAGCATAAGAGGCCTACTGAGAGGTTTGAACCCAAACTTCAGTAACTTTGTTTCTGTCTCTGACACACTGTATTACTAGTGCATGAAATAGGGGAAGCCAGGGCAATTCCAAACTCCTCATTCTGACTCAGATTTGTTCCCATGTCCTCAATGAGCTAACACAGCTGCAAACCAAATTAAAAAGAAACAACTGAAGATCACCTTGCAAGGTATCAGCTCCCTGTCTAAATAGTGATATGTCCACGTGAGCTCAAGGGCTGGCATAAGAAAATGCATGGGAAAGTGTGATGGGGGAGAAAAGAACTCTGGGCTCACCATGTTCCCTCCAGTGGTTTGCACAGGATAGAAACAATTGTAAACAAAGCAAATGATCTTTCAGAAGATCAAATAAATCCATATCAATCCACTCGCATGGAAAAGTCAGTCATTTATAACTGATATATATTTTTTACATAATCTTACTTGTAGAAGGCTTTACAGCCTCAAGTCTCAGTTAAGTGCTCCCCCAATTTATTTTTATCCTTAGCACCAAATATTTGAAAACTCTGAAGTTTACATTTCCAAAGAATCTGCATCAAAACTGTTTAAGTCATGAGTGGAAGTCTAGCTTCTATTCTACTTAGTAGTTTTTGGAAAAGTTTTGTTAAATGTTGTCATACTACCCAGCATGTAGATTAATTTATCAGAGTTCATGCACAGGTGTTAAGAGCTTATAGAAGCTGATAACTTTCTATTAAAACAAATTTCTTATAGGAAACATATTTTTTTTCAAAGGAAACATTTTTCTGGTGGGAAGAATGAATATTTTGGGTCTCTTGTTGCTCACCTAGAAGACTGTCCTCAGTTTTAGCTTTTATGTGAATAGTCCAAGTACCTGGACCATTTGCTGCTTTCATCAGGGACAGGCAGACTAAGCGTCCGTGGTTCTTTGGCAGGTGAGGCTGAAAGGATGAAAGACTTATCAATTTCTTTGTCTTCAGGGGGAGAGCAAAGCTCACAAGAGCCTTCAATCTGGTACTCAGAACAATGAAGACTTTCTTTTATTTTCATTTGAAGTGTATTTTTTTTCCTTGAAGATTCTATCACTTTTTGAAACTTTAGTTTTGTGCTTAAACGTAGGACTCTAAATCCTTTTGGCTGTTGTGGATCCCCACTAGATGGCTGGTGTGATACCATACCAGTGTGATATACTTCCTGTTCTAAAGTGATGTGGTGCCAAGCTTGGTCTGGACACTGTAACAAGTAGTACAGATGGGGGAGTAAGACTTGGAAAGATTTTACTGAAGTTTATAAAGTTCTGTTGAGAATGGACTCCCTTCACTTTTGCCGCTGTTAAAGCTGCATCCGTTCACAGGTAAGGATATTTCTGTAAATCCAAAGCAGATTCTATACAATGCTTTAGGCCCTGAGTTATGAGAACAGTAGTAAAGCTCACACTCTGCATAGTGTAGAACAAAGACCGCAACAGATTTAGAGAGAAAGCCTGATTATATCAGCATAAGGCCTTTGAAACTGGTAAACAAAACTATTCTTTAATTTATGTTTTTCTGTGATAAATTCAACACAAGCATTCAGTTATCACTTAGAATTCAACATGTGCTGCTAATGCCTCTTAAGTGCTAATTGCATAAATGTAAACATGAATTCACTGAGCCCAGGACTGTTAAGAGACAATAGTGATATAGCTATCCTTTCTTCATTGTGATCTCTTTCTGCTGTTGGAAATTTGCAGCTTGTTTGACTTTATTGGCATTCTCTTAGAATGGACATATGCAAGGGAAGGACACTAGCAACTGAATAACGTTTAAGTTACTCGTTATGATACTAATGAAAGCTGGAAGTTGAAAAGAAAGATGAACTATTAGAAAAGTGCCAGCCAGGGATGATTAAAAATTATTTTCAACAAAACTAAAGGGAATAGGTTTAAAGATTTTCATATTCTCTTTTGTTATTTTGTCTGCTGCAAGGTAAATTTATGACACGTTGAGAGGTGACATGATTATATTTTGGCAACTTTGATTAAAATAGTACTTCTTGGCAACTCATTAAGAATTAGGTCCATTGCAAAATGTCTGTTTTCCAAGCTGACATAAATATTGTATTAATTAAATCTATTACGAACATTGAAATGAGATTTCATTAACTAATATCCCCTGTTAGGATAATTATGACTAATTGTAGTTATTAGACTAATGGTCTTAATCCTCATGCACAATGTGTTATAAAGGTTAAGAGGCCTATGACAAATGGAAAATCAAAATTATTATCAAATTCTCTTAAAATATTTTATACAACTACTATCGTATGAGGGTAGCTATAACGGTATCATAGTTGAGTACTTTGCAACTCATTTCGCACAGGAAAAGATAATTTTTTAATATTGATTTTAGATGCTCAACAAAAAATGTATTTTAGAAGTCTTGAATTTTTTTTTAGAGCATTTGTGTTTGGTAGTATATTAAATACTAATTTTAAAGTGACTTTTTAAAGAGGGAGAATTCTCCTCTTAAATTAAAAGGTTGAGGTTTTATGTTTTTTTTTTTTTTTTTTTTTTTTTTTTCCCGTGGAGAGGTAACTTTGCTATCACAGAAATAAGATTTGGTGTTAAACTTGCTGATTTCTCCCTTAAACAGCCAGGTACAGTTTCAAAACTTTTGTAATATCTCAATCTGGCAATATATATATAAGTAAGGTGCAATGAAATTGATTCTTGCAATCTATTTTGGAGGGAAAAAAAAAACCAAAACACAAAACAAAACCAGAATTTTATTTTGCTATTTTATGTAACAGGGATTTTTTTTAATGCACCTTGAGAAATAATTAAAGTTTCTTTTGATTTAAGCTTCAAAAGTCAACAAAATTTGGTCTGACACACGAGTAAAATTTCATGTAACAATTGTCATTACCATCTGACTTTTCAGAAAACACAAGTGACTGAGTCTCGTGCAGTTGTTGACTGTACAGTTATAAGGGACTGCCTAGATGATGCCAGCTCTATCAGTTTTGGATGCTGGGTATATAAAGATTACCAGGTTTCAGTGAAAAAGAGTCAATCCTAATGATATCCCATCCTGAGAAATAAAAGAATAAGAATCTCAGAGCTTAGTAAAAGGGACAATTTTGCACCCTAGAAGGTAGATGTCTTTCAGCTGTCAGTCTCCAGAGATAATTCCAAAACAGGTCTGCATACCTAAAAGGTGTGGAGAAACAGTCCTTGCTGTTAGGTTCTGTAAAGGATGATCCATCTCCCCTTCTGTGCCCATTCAGAATAGTGAAATAGCAAGCAGATGGAGATATCTGCCTACTGTGCCTTTGAAACCAGGCTATAGTATCTTAAAGAAGATTAAATGGCTGAATGTTTAGAACTGTTTAAACATTGGTGTGCCAGAGACAGCATCACCATTTTGCCCACTGTTTCTGAAGGCTTGAACATAACCAATAAACAATAATATTATTTTTAACACTAACTATTAAGACTGTATTTGGCTCTCTCACTATGGAGCATCAAATATAAATATTTTAATACTACCATTGACATTTTGAAGTGTAGCTGATGATGATTTCACTTTTGCAGGGTTGCCGTGTGCAAGATGAAGCCCCTAATTATGCAAAAAATACACAGTAAAATATTATAGATATTTGCGAGAACTTGTTTTTTTTTATAATAACTAGCATTACTTCTCTGAAGGTTGACTCTAGCAAATATTTATTGATCTGTTCCCATATAGTTGAATTAATAGGCATAATTCTTCATTGGTTTTATATTGTGAAATCTCATTCCTGTGTAGTTTTCTAATACACAGTGTATTTTTCTTATTTCATAAGACTATACCTAGCTGCCAAATTATCTGGTTAGAGGCCTGGAAGGGAAGTCACATGTGTTACTAATCAAGAGCCAGCATGCTCTTTCATGGCCAGTTTCCCTTAAGACCCAGCTATTAGGGCTCAGAGTTCCTTTATCACTAGCTAATAAAGCAGAGTTTCTGCCTTGGATACATGACACAGAGGCAGAGAACACAGAGGCTGACACACTGAATCAGACTAATGGTCTATCCAACATGTTATTCTTGTGGTGGTACTGAACAGTACCATATGAAAGAGTTCAGAGCTGGACTGAGATCCCAGTAATGAAAGGGATATCTCTTCCTACCCCCAGGCAATCACTGTGTGGACAGTTTTGTGAAGCATGAGGAATGACAATCCGAGCATGTGTTTTAATACTTGGCAAGGTGATTGCAGTTCCTATTGTTTGTACACCTTTTCTTTTCAGAACCCTTCAGTTATTTGTCTCAACTGCAATTTATGACAACTACTTGAGCAGTATTGATGGGCTTATAAAATTACACATGCACAGTGTTAATGCCCAGTAGTAGAAATTAAGAAATGTCAGAAGGAAATTGCCCACTTGATTTGCATTTTCTACTCTTTCCACATTAAAACTGTTTATGTTTAGTGGTTAATAACATACACATATTTTAACAGCACTTTTTTGTTTCTCCATCTTACACAGTACTTAGGATAAAACTGCCCGAAGTATTCAGCAACATATCAAAGAAAATGCAAAGATTTAATTTCCACCCACATAGTAGTTTCACTCTTTTCTTCCTAACCCTCACCATTGGCTCCTAATCTATCATAGAGCTAGACATACTGTCTACAAGGTTAATAGCCTGAGCAAGAAAATAAAAAGAATTTTTTTTAAAGGCAAAAAAAAAAAAGAAAAGAAAAGAAAAAAATATATATCTGACATATGAAAATTCTACCCACAAATTTATTTGCCATTTTTAAATGTTCCAAGGGACTTAAGTTAACTGAAGCAGAATGATTGCCTTGCACAGAATCCATGAGGAAAATGTTATTTTTCATGTTTGTCCGTGTAACAACATTTATATTTTTTTCCAATTAATTTAACTATGATAAAGTGAGCATCAATATTTAGCAGTTCAAAATTGCTAAATAGTCAAAAATGACTGACTTTCCAATTGTCAAATATGGATTTCATTTTTTTTCTTTTAATTTTTAGCAGTACAGCTATTTTATTTGTTCTGTTTCTACTATCCAGTTCTGGCAAGTTACTGTGATTTAAATGATCACTTTCTTCTGGCATCCCCCTCTTATGTCATCTTGAACTTTGACAGTGCCTCATCTTCATTACTTGAAAGAGTAGCTCTAGGGCAGGTGTATGTCTGCCAAGTGTAGTAGAGAATGATGGAAAGAACTCATTTACCTTTTCTGCAGTACTGAGGAGGAAAGACTGGCCTTCTTACTCCCTGACAACTTAGTTTAAAATTGCTTCTTTAATTAAAAATAGTCAAGAAAAAAAGCTGGGATACCTCTGCATGCTCAGACATTTCCCTCCCTGTTTTAAACACGTTGAAATGTTTTTCTAGTGCTGCCCACTGGAACAATAGGAACCTGACCAGATGCTTCTCTTCAAGTCAATCATCAGTGGGTGAGCTTGCATCAGTATTTTATTCGTGATCAAAAGATCATTTTTGAAATAAATCTCCTGAGAATCCCCATTTTCTGCTTTTAGGCTTGCTTCAGAAAGCAGTGTCAAAGAACAAAAAATAAGTGCTTTTCAGATGAAACTAAACTAGGAAATATGTTCTTGCTATTTAGGTGTCTAATACAGTTTCTGTCACCAGGAGCAGAGCAAAGCTAGTCTGGACTGAAAACTGCACCAAAACAAATGTAATGTCATTGTCAGTTCTCAGTAACAGTAGGTCTGCCAGTTGTGCCATGTTACTTGCTAATTTAAGTAGAACTGATTCTAGTGTGTCTCTTTAATAAAGTCAGATTCTTTGGCTCTTCTGCAGCTTTCCAAGCATATAGTCAGAAATCCCTCTGCAGTTTGCTTAGTGGTCTGCTAACACTAATTCACCTGTAGCTACTCAGCATTTCACTGGTATTAGGAACTAAGGTTGTGAGCTCTGTAATAACCTCTGGGACCTGGAAGGTCACATGTTTATTCAAATAACACAGCTGTGTGGGCGACTGAATCAGTATCACAGAGTGGATTACATTCATTCAGCAAAACATGGTAATCTGTGCCAAAAATATGTCTGCCAACTAAGATATAGAAAGTAAACGCACGATAAGGAATGAAACCAGGAATCTAGAATTCATTGCAAATTTTTAGTGAAAAGTTGCTTCTATGATAATAATTTGAATAAGCTGGAAAAATTATCAAAATGAAGTAGTTGTTTGTTTTTTCCTAGCTGGCTTTTTCCTATTGCATTTGGGAGACTGTTTTCCTGATCCCTCCCGTAAGATCTCTCTATTTGCACTTCAGATTGCCTTTGAAGTCTTTTAATTTATTTTTTATCTGACATAATTTTACGTTCCTCCCCCCCTTTACTAGATCTGGGTTCCAGTTTCTTCTTGGCTTGAATGATAGCTTCAATTTATCAGTTAATCTTGTTATTTATATATTCTGTTCTGCTTCATTTTTAAACACACAACCATTTCAGCTCATAGGTCTGGTATGCTTGTCAACATATCTGCATCTGCCATTTTTTTCTGTCTGAAACACAGGCAGGCTCAGCTCCCTTGGTTAATCCTAATATTTTGTTAATTATGGTGTTAAGACTGTTAGGAAAAAGGCATAAAAACATTGGAGAAGCTATAAGAGGTTTCCTACATCCAGATCCTGTCTGGAAACTGGAATCTGGGCTTGTTTAGCTTGGAGAAAGCTCCACAGAGACCTCAAGTACTGGCCCTCCAGTAGTTCAAGGGAGCTTACAGACCGGAGGGGAACTGATATTTTACATAGTGTAACAGTGATAGGACAAGAGGGAATGGCTTTAAACTAAAAAAGTGGTGATCTAGGTTAGATGTTAGGAAGAAATACTTTACTCAGAGAATGGTGATGCACTGGAACCTGTTGTCTACATAAGCGCTTCAAGGCCAGGCTGGATGGGACCTTGGGCATCCTGAGCTAGAGGGTGGCAACCTTGCCTACGGCAGAGGGGTTGGAACTGGCTGGTCTTAAGTTCCCCTCCAACGTAAGCCATTCCATGATTCCATAATTCTATGACCCACATTTTATTTTAATATTAAATTTTATTTAATTTTATTTTAACTATACTACTTAGCTAATCTCTGTGAGAATCTAGAATGGAGTTGATTAATTGGCCCATCTATTCTGTTGTCACTTACTTCAGATACATTTCTCTTTAAGTTAACTAAGTATTCTTTTTACATTTTTCTTTCATCACATAATAAAATTTTACCACATTTATTAGCAGAGATATCAACAAAACTTGAACTAGTATTTGAATATCACTGTTATTCTACAGTCAATTGCTATTGATCTTGTAAAGCTTGAAGTAGTTTTCTGGACCCATTAACATCCCATCTTAGGTTGCAAGTAAATCATTGTTTGCTCTAGAGTCCTTCAGAATGTCTGAAGAATTATACTTTCATATTTTCATTTATGTAAATCAGTTGATGGTAACTTATTTGGTGGCTCACATTTCTAACACAGCTCTTGAAAGCTCTGGGTGTTATTTTTATCTGTAGTGGATTCATCCATAATGTTGTCCATTAAGAAGCCTAGCTGCCTGAGAGCACCCACAAATCAAGTAATTTAGCTTCTCAAACTTCAGTCTTTCAAACATGTATGTGCTTAGATTTTTTGTTTTGTTTTTAACATGTGAATTTGCCCCACTTACTTTGCTAGGAATATTTAAGAACCTTAAGAAGCTGTCAAGGACCTAAGCAAAAATAGTAGCTGTTTCTAAAACTACTAGCAAGAGGAAAGTTTTCCTCCTGAATATGAATGGCAAAAGTCAGAGTATATTGCACCTTATCATTTATAATATAATTTTATAATATAATTTTATAATATAAGATAACAGAACGGTTAGTATTCTGTTACGTATCTTCTCATGAGGAAAAATAGGATTTTTGTGTTCTTCATATTTTAGAACACCACTCTTAGCCAGCACTCAGTGTAGAGAATTCAGTTTTAAGGACACCCAGAGTCTGAATCTCACTTGTTTTTTTCTGAAATGGGTATCTCCCCAGAACTGTTAGGCTTTAAGCATGTTAGTCTTTAAATCTCTATATATGCACAAACACATATATGCATTTATACATGTATATATTTTGAATACATACATATTCTACTTTATCTTTGTGGCTTCCATTATGAATTGCTAAGTGTAAAGAGAATTATTCTAGCTGTCATGGAAAAATGCATTTTCTCATTATTTGAACAACTACCTTCTATTTCTCTCATTTGTTGTGTTTGAAAAGACATAATTTTGATAGTTACATAACCCAATAAGAAGTTTTCTCTCCTAGTGCCATCATTTCTTCTCATGGTTTTGATTTTTTCTTTTAAAGCACCAACATCAACAAAGAGAGTGTTTCTCCAGCAAAACCTTCCTTTGTTTATAGCAAGAACAGAAGTAGTTGATAAAGAGCAATTAAGGCAATTTAGACTTCTTTTCTACCACCTTACATACTCTGTTATTTATCTCAGTGCAAGGTAAGTGCTAAATAGCTGTCAAATACTTCTGCTGATTAAAAGTATTTCACAGTCACCTAGCACCCACTTCACACAGATGTGAGTGACTCTGTACTGTGCAAAGCAGTGGGGAAAATTAAACGCAGACACTAAATTGATATGGCTATGATAATAAAGGTTGTTGGAGTTTGAGCAGTATCTAAAGAGAATAAAATGCTTGCTCAGTGAGAAAGGTTTGGTGATTACAAGCTAGCATCATCATATGAACCAAGAAGAGTATGAGCTAGGTAAGGCTTGGTAAACCTGAGAATAAAAGTAAGTAGGTAAGGTAGCATAAGTTCTCTCAACATATCTTGAAGCAATGTGTTTAGTTTAACATTACAAGTAACATTGAGATAAATTTGAATGATCTGCATAAATATAAGCATTCATGACTAGATTACTCAGCATATTATCTGACTTTACTCTGAAATTGATGATAAGCAGTATCTGGTCTCAAGCTGTTGCTCATCTTCAGCAAGGTCACAGGAATCAACTCCTCTTATACTATAAAAAAGAATTTGCTTCACTTTTCAATTAGGTTAACCTGCATGCATATAAAAGTACTTATTTTCAGTATAAAAGTAGATAACTGCTGATAAAAGATGTGGGTAAAGGAATAAAATAAGAGACATACAAAACTTATTTATGCTGAGTTTGAAAATGAAAGGTCTTTATCCAGCTGTAGAAGGTCGTCATTTGTTGAGAATTCTGTTATCTCTGCTTATATTTGCTTTCTATTACATTCATTAGAGAAAATATCTTCCCGGAAGAATAGGTTAGCTTTTTGTCTTACAGGTCTTTCAAGGGGTCTAGATCGGAGACTGTGATGATGCAAATACTATGACAGGCATTCGGCTTGGGTATTATCCAGGAACACCTATCAC
The DNA here is from genome assembly GCF_016699485.2 of Gallus gallus. NCBI lineage: Eukaryota > Metazoa > Chordata > Aves > Galliformes > Phasianidae > Gallus > Gallus gallus. Next base: position 41,441,519 of record NC_052535.1, on the reverse strand, counting down.
AGCAATAGGTAACTTCCTAGTAAGGAAACTTCCTTCCTTACTTTTTAGTTAGACTTAGGAGTGCTTTTTCTGTGTGCTGATGCTATTTAAGAAACATCAGCTTGAGCAGTCCATGAACAATTGTTGCTTCCTCAAATTTCTTCTTGGCTTCTGCACGTATCAATTGCAAAGCGTCTTCTGTAGCATGACCCACTTCTTTTCAACTGTCCTTTTCACATGTGGATTAGTATCTGCCTGTCTTTCATGGTTCTAGAGGGAAAAATAAATGAACCCATGCTTCCAAACATGCTTCCCCCTCCTAAGTTGCTTAAAATTTTTCTCCATCAGAAGACACAGATATGACTGGATGATTCACCAAGAAATCCATTATATCCTGTAAGTCATTCTGTTATCTTCTCCCCCAAAGTGCCTTTCTCATTCAGGACCAAGTCTTGCCACTCTCCAGATAAAATAAGCATTGCTTCTCTTCCTTGGTAAAACAGCTGTTGCTTTGGTAGAACAGTTGATGTATACTGAATTTATAGAATAGAATCATAGAATCCTTAGAGTTGGAAGGGACCTTTGGAGGACATCAAGTCCAAGTCCCCTTCAATGAGCAGGGATACCACAGCTAGAGACAAGGATGTCTCAGTGAGGAGATAATACATATTACCTTAGTTCTCTCTTTAATGAGGGTGTTGTTCCACAATTAGTTCACTGGTACAGAAACATAAGACCAGTTCTTATCACATCTACCCTTTCTCATCTCAACGTTGCCTTTCCTCTCTGCTTACACAAAATCTGGTTTGAATCAGAGACTCAACTCAGAGCAGAATTAATACTGTAGTTACAGCAAGTTGTGCCAACGTGTAAGAGGCAGTGACATAGGGATAGGTTAAATTAGCCAGGGCTGGAAGGATGGGAGCAGAAGGACTGGTTCAACAGCAGAGTCAGTTTATGTCTTCCTGCACTGAGTGAGGAACTGTGGTATCAGTATGCAGATATAAATATGAAGCAATGTTATTAGCTGACACATTTCATATCAATCCTCATATTAACAGATATATAAGCATCTGATCAGAACACTTGCACGTACTACTGAGATAAAGCTCAGTAATTGTAAATTGGGGATATAGATATTTGGTGTGACTGACTGTATCATTCTTTTAGGAACAAACTCTGTTGTCTTTGCTGCACTTTAATTCTACGTCTCTTCTCATGTTGTATACTTATGCAAGGCTTTTAAGTTTCAGAGAAACAAATCTGATTTCTTCCACCTAATCAAAGGTATTTAGTAATGGTGAGTTTATATTTCAGCACAACTTCTAAAAGTAATCTCTTGCTGAATATTCCAAACAAGATTTCTGCTGAAGCATTCAATTCTCATATGGCACTTTCCTTTTTAACTGTGCATTTAATTCTTAGCTAATTGCCATCAATATTTATGCTGTTAAACTTTTATCCTGCTGCATATTGTATAATTGCTACCATTAGATCATCTCCCAAAGGTTTTCTTCTCAGATTCATGTAATGTATCCATGTCATTCTTTTGCAAAGCACAGATTTTTATGATATTATTAAAATGTCTAACACTTGGTTCATACTATGGTATAACTGAGGTTGGTTATATCCAACAAATTCAGTAACTTCATGTTCAATTTTTAACATCAAAAAAGTATTATTGCTATTGTCTATTTCTCTTTTTAAAATCAGTTTCATGACAATAGATAGCTTAATATTCTAAAAGTAAAATGCACAGTGAGGTGAAAGCTGTTTATAGATAGAAGTTATTCACATCCATCTCAGTAATTTTCTAAGTAACTACAGTCACAAAAGCCCAAAATTCAGCTAATTGACAAGAATGAAATATGTTTATCTTGGAATGAAAATAACATAGAAGGAAGTGCCAGTCACCTTCTCTTCCAGAAGATAAGTAGAACATCCTGTAAAACACTTGTACCAGCAACTGGTTTTCTAAAGGAGCCATGCTTTTCTTGCTGTATCTTTACTGGCAAACAGGACAGAGCCAGGCATATACTAAGGTAATGGCACATGAATACCCAGACTGTTTAATGATAGGTCCTTTCCCTTGTGCATTATTTTGGTTTTGCAAATGAACGCACTCTTATATGTCTAGATAACGTTTGGAGGAGTAGCATGCTCTATTGACTTCCTAATTAGGATGCATCTGTCTAATTCTGTGAGGTTTGGCATGCAAACTGAACCATGGAGCTTGACCTTAGAGACAGGCAAGAATAGCTAGTTTGTTTTATTCAAGAGTAAGGTCTCAGCATTTGAGCACATCTGAGCTCTGAGTGCTGAGAGCAAGGGATAAAATTCAACTTTAAGCCAACCAATTGAATACGAAAATTGTGTCCAAAGTTTTAAGAAATGTGAAGAGATAACTGAATCTACTTTTTACTTGCAAATTGTGTGAGTTTACAATAAACTTTGTGCAAAAAATGTCCTGTTTCCATGACATTTTTTTTCAGATTTTATTTACTTCTAATTTCAGTGTGAATGCCAACTATAAAAGAGGGGCTCAAGAGTTATGATTATGAATGCCCTCTTACTACTTGGCCTAGACATGTGAGAAATGTTCACTGTTTAGGTTAACTAATCTGGAAAAGGGACTTCTGGGCATGCCAAGTTCCAGATGAGGACCACAGCAGCAGAACTCAGTGTCATAAAAATGTTGGTGAGTTTATGGTGATAATCAGGTAGTGTTCAATATATCACTAAATTGAGGGCAGATAGCCAGCGCTTTGGAATCATGAGCAGAAAATTTCAAACAGGAAGAAAAGTTTGTAGAGTTAGGCATGTCTATATCCACTGTGGAATATCGACTTTGATCCTGGTGTCCACACATCAGATATTCTGTGTCGTAAGTTAACGGTTTCAAACGTGCTTTAAAACTGGTATAAAAAATGAAAAACAATCAAACAAAAAAAAAACCCAACCAAACAAAAAAAACCAAAACTGGTATAAAACTGGAATAAAAAATAATAAAAAGTGAAGATACAAGAGTTAAAGATTTGTGGGTTTTTTTCCAGCGTTTTTCTTCCTAGAATTCACAGTATCTGGAAGACTTAATTTACAGAATTCTTCATTTCTACTGTGGAAACATGAAGTTAAATGACTGGCAGTTACAATTTTACAGCTTGCTGTACCACTTTGTTGATACTGCTCCCATAATGCTATATCTCTTGCAAAGTTCATCAGTACTGTGATGGAAGATTTAAGACAATGCATAAAACTGTATTTACTGTCTGATGTGCATACAAGGAATAGCGTGTTTAGTTTGACTTAGTGGCAGACTTTATCTTGTTTACAGGTTATCCAGTCACAACCAACTGAGTTTTAAGTAAGATAATCAGAAGTTTATATTATATATATATATATATTTTTTTTTTTTTTTGAAGATGTAGCTGGGGGATGTGGAAGAGAGTTGAAAGTGCAGTACTCTTTTCAAAGAAAGTAGGTATTTGTGTTAGGAAGACGTATCATGGTGGTCTCTCCAACACCAGAGAAGAGGAGAAAATGGAAATAAGATTTGATATCATGGATGTACTATGTACATAACCAAAGTCTATTTCACTGTTTCACTTTTCCTTGAATATTAACACACAGAAACCTTTGAAGAGAGACACAGACGAAAAAATAATGTTCCACAAAAGCTTTTCCTACTCAGTGGGGAGATGCAGATGTCAGTGACACCAAGTTTATTATTCAGGCATCTTTGTAACACAGTAATGTCCTTTATTTGCAAGAAAATAGTTCTCTTACACTGATTTATAGAAGTGAAGATTAGTGTTGATAACAGCTGTGGGAACCCAAATACTCTCAGCTGTGGTTTTCTTTGATTGTGATAATCTCACTGTAAACCAGGGTCATATCTCTTAAGTGATTATTCCTTCTTCTCACGTTAATGTTACACTGAACCCTCTCTCTCAAGCAAATTTAATTCTTTCGTCACTTGCACCTTTTAGACAACTTATGAATCAAGTTGATTTTTTTGCACATGACTGGAGGAGGAGCAAGTGTCTTTACTACATTTACTCTACTGCTAATTATCTCATAGTGGCTCTCAAGTCCTAAGCTTGTGCTCTTCTCTATTTGTTTCACTTTGCTTGGTGACCCTTAAAAGAATCCACTGATACCTAAATGCCACATTACTCTGTATAACAATAATTAAGAATACATTTGGAAGCTGTTATGTGCTTTACCCTAATGTTTATGTCAATTTCAAAATTCAGTTAGTCATCAAACTAATTTTGCAACAGGGTTTTTCTTGGCTGGCACTGATCACCTCATAGGCAGGCTGTGCACCAATGGATCTCTTACAATCATAGAATCATAGAATGGCCTGGGTTGAAAAGGACCACAATGATCACCTTGTTTCAACCCCCTCTGCTGTGGGCAGGATCAGAAACCACTAGACCAGGCTGCCCAGAGCCACATCCAGCCTGGCCTTGAGTGCCTCCAGGGATGCGGCATCCACAACATCCTTGGGCAACCTGTTCCAGTGTGTCACCACCCTCTGGGTGAAAAACTTCTTCCTAATATCCAACCTAAACCTCCCCTGTCTCTGTTTAAAACCATTCCCCTTTGTCCTATCACTATTCACTCTCATAAACAGCTGTTCCCTTTCCTGTTTATACTCTCCCTTCAAGTACTGCCAGGCTGCAAGAAGGCTCCCCGGAGCCTTCTCTTCTCCAAGCTAAACAATCCCAGTTCCCTCAACCTTTCTTCATAGGAGAGGTGCTCCAACCCTCTGATTATCCTAGTGGCCCTCCTCTGGACCTGCTCCAAGAGCTCCACATCCTTCCTGTACTGGGGGCTCCAGGCCTGGACACAGTACTCCAGATAGGGCCTAATACACAGTGGCAGGAACTTCCACTCATGTACAGTACAGTGGTATACCTGGTGATATGTAATATTCACAAAGACAGCTAAACCTAGAGCATGATTTTAGATCTGGATCACAAAATATTATTATCAAGTAAATTTCCCATCTGCTTTTCTTGCAGCTGCAAGAAAGGTAGGAAAGGCTTTGATAGATATCAAACTGTGGGGATGTAAATATTATTATTTTAAACTGGCTAAAAAGAAGTGTCTTAATCCCAGCAGCTGCAATCCCACCACTGCTCAAACCCAGAGATTTGATATGCCCAAACCTCTCCAGACTTTTATGGTGGCACTGAGATCACATACGCAATTCTAACAAGATGTATGAAAATATATGGTGGCTAAGTAAGTTTTTTTTTAATGTGTATACATCACCCTTCCTGAGAAGGTTTTGTATTTGCAGTTATGGAGATACATGGACTTATGTTTAAGAATAATCTGAATAAAACATCTGAATAAAAGAGCTTTCTAGGTTACATGCACACTTAGAGACGCCAGTTTCAACTGCCAAATAAAGCATCTGATATGGCATTTTGTTATTGCTGAAAATTCTTACATGGAAGAAGATTATGAATTGTCATTGCATTAATCAAGTAAAGAAACATGAGTAATGTGTCCCACCTGATATATAGAAGAGACGATTGTATCATCTTTGTAACAGATATGTGTTTAAATAAGTAACCGATGAAATATAGTAGGAAAATAATATCACAACAACAAATTATAGAGGCAATAAAATATATTAAATAGAGATCTCTTCAAAAACATCTCTTTAAAAATGCAAATAGAGACTACTGAAAAACCAAGCCCTTTCCAGTAAACAAGCAGAACAACTGTAATAGTAAGTAAAAAAATGTGCTGTTTTCTTTTTGTTCTCTCAGATCTTAAAATATATATTAGCTGTAAATTCGACTCATGCAATTAATATTATTGAAGCTGAAAAGAAATCTGCAGGTAATTATTGAAAAGATGATGTGCCTAAGCAGCAGGACGGTAGTGTTCTCAGTTTTACTCACTGAATCATGCTGAAACATTTGTTTGATTTCTTTAAACAGTTTTTGATTACCATCTGCTAGTGATGAAACAGCAACAGTTATCCTGCTCATCTATCTATTGAAAAAAAAAAGAAAAAAAAAAAAGAGAGAGAGAAAGTGAAAGCAAATACTGAATAGAGCCAGACCAAAAATTCTATTAAAAATGAGTCTAAGAAAAATGACAGCTACTAGGGGATTAGTTCATGATTTCGGGAAGAATCCATGCTGCAACCCTCAGCAATCCAGTGGGTACTACAGGATTGACATGAGACAGTCATTTTAGAGACTCAAGAAACTTTGATGACAACGTGGTGACAAAATGTGGTGGGCATGATGTGGTGAGAGTGGTTTATTGATGAAAGGGAGGAAAGTAAGAGCAAGAGAACGTAGGGATGTCCTGTCCTCTCTTTATTCCACTGTGTGGCTGACATAGAGGAGCTGCCCAGCATGTGTGAGGCCAGGTGTTCCAATATTCTGCTGCTTGCCCTGCCCTAGAAAGCGAAAAAAGTCTGTTTTCATAGTTTCTTGTGTAGCTACTGTTCAAAAGTGGAGGTGCATAATGCTAACCTGGTTAATCTGCAGAAGAAGTCCATAGAAAACTTCATCTGAAGTTTCTAATGTTTTCTTTGTCTATTCGGTGAAAGTTCTATTTATTTTTTTCTACTGCTTGTTACAGAAATGGATCAGTCTTGTCACTTAAGCTTATGCTCAGGGCAGTGTTATGCAGGTAAATAATTTAATTGAAGGAGAGATGCTCAGGAAAAAATCTGATTATGACAACATGCTTAGATTTATACACAGATGCTAAAATGATAAATTATAAACCTTGCAAGGAAGACTTCATGATGTAAAACTGTTTCCCTCATCATTTTGTTCCTTCTGAGAAAATCAAAACAGAGATGGAAATGCTTTTAAGGTCAACCTCAATAGATAGGTATTGTTTATAAATGCTACATTGGAAAGACAGTACTGTATATACTACACCTAGCCTACTGAGTCTTTGTTTTATGTAAGTAGCCATGCTTCCCATGGATTGACCTTCTGGATCATAAGGAGGTCTTCTTGGTGGTGAACAGAGGAAAAAAAAACATGGATCCACAGAATTTCCATATGTTCTTTATTTAGAACTCTAGATTAATAGGACCTCCAAAGCAAAGGAGTCCTTTGCTGTTGTCCATTGATTAACAAAGAATACTCCAAAGGCAAAGGAATTATCTTACCTAATGATCTTTGGAGAAAACAAAAGAAAATTCTAGTCATAATTTTCTAGAGACTTAGAATTGTTTGCATCAGTAGAAAAACACAAAAAATATTTCAATTTTCAAACCCCATTGTGAGTTCTATTCCCATTCATATAGATCCTGTGTTATTGAGAATATTTTTTTGTTAGATAATGATACAAAGGTGATTCACCTCTGTAGATATTTTTCCCCCCACTGCTGGCTGTTACGGAGAAAGAAGTCTCTGCTGAGTCACAGAATAAAGCAGTGGAGTCTCATGGTCTCCAAGGCTCTTTTTACCTTGTTAGTAAATAAACCTGAAATTACCAAGTCTAATTATATGTTAGATCCTGAAGACAAGAATGGAAAATACATCCCAAAGGATGAAAGATATCCTTGCCTGAGGTCAGCTTAGCACTTGCTGGAAACAAGAGTGGTGTAATTTTTTAGATAGAGAAAGAAGAACTTTCATGGAACAAAGACATTCATCCACTGGATATTTGCATGCATAACTATAATACCATGGTAGATGATTGCTGCCAAAATTACGTTTGTGTTTACCATCCATTTATAGTTAAATCAAGGTTGTAGTTTCCATAGTAGCAGCTGTGCTTTATAATGTCCTTAATAATGTTTTCTTGGTTTCAAACATAACCTCAGTGCATAAGGGCAGTACAGGAGAAGTTTTTGGGCAAAAAGGCAAAATAATCATTAATCTAAGAAAATCTGTATGGGGGCTCAGAAAGACATTTCTTGGATTATTAGGAAGCCTGGATGTTTGCTGCTGGAATACTTTGCAGAAAGAATGACATTTAGAGGTCACAGCTGTGGACTATCTAACATAATTGTAAGTGAATCTGTGCTGGTATGACTAAAAAACTGTTGCACCAGAAATGTGTTAGTGCATATTCTCTTATTCTTTGCTTTACTCAGCTTTGAAGTCAGAATTCTTTCTGACATGAGCACAGCCCATAATCCAGAAGTTCTGAGAGCATGGCATGAAAAAATACTAAGAACTGTACTGATGATATTCCTTAGCTTCACCATCTGCCTGCACTCTGTTGCATTCAGTAGTTCCAATAAAATCCCAGTGAAACAGAGATGAGATGTGCATCTCTAGCAGAGCTGGCAAATCAGCTGCGATAGTAGAACAGTAAAAACAGTTAAATTTCACATTTGATACAAGAATCTTCTCCCATGCAACACACTGATTTTATTTTCCCTCTGCATCTATTACTTTGCTGCCTTAGTGAAATTTAGGCACGTATAGAATCCTCCAAACAAAATAAGTAGGTGTAGGTCTGTATTTTAAATAAGCACTTTTCTCCTTCTCTTGCTTTATACACAAATCTGGGTGAAAAAAAATGTTCCACTGCGACAGCTCTGACCACCCTCCATGACAGGTCAGCAGATGGTGTCTATAAGTGATGAATCTGACAACTTTTGGGGTCAGTTGACTGAAAATGAAATATTGTAAGGGGAAAATGTACACTTTTTCAACTACAGTTTCCTAGCACTGTCCAATAGCGTAAATGAGAATTCAGTACTGGTCAAAGAAAATCATTTGCTAACATGTGATTCATAGCCCATTAATCTTGGTTGCCCATCCTCCAGCTTCAGCCTGGAAAACATTTTAGCTCAGCAGGTGATATTGTCAGTGACAAATGAACAAGTTTTAAATAAAGTGATGTGGACAAAGCAAACTGTCTCAAAACGAATCTTCCCGTATTTGAAAACTGTGATGATTCTTGTCTTACTGGAAACAGGGCTACTAGCTTTGTGGACTTGAACAAACAGAATTAAGTAATATATTACTTAGTAAATTTTTTTAATTAAATGAAACCTTTATGAGAAGCAACTACTATTATGTACCATGTAGGATTCCATGGAGTCTTTCAAACTTTGCCTTTTTTCAGGGGAAATTTTTCCCCTGGGAGGTAAAATAAATTGCACCTAAAGCTAAGAGTGCCATTACTGGCTATGAATTTTCCACAATAAATAAGGATGTCATGGGTCAAACGGCACGATGCAGTGTGTCCAGTGGTTTAGAAATCATCTAGTTTTGGGAGTATGAGATAGTGTGGAAATGAGAAGTAAACATGAATAGCAGTGTTTGCATTGAGAGAAGAAACTGAGGATAGCAGAAATGAAACAGCTGTGGGAACACTAGCCTGCAGAGGGAGACAGTGCTCCCTGTTGCAAAATGCATAGAAGGTTGAAGCAGAAGAGGTTGTAGAAGTAGGAGGAGTCCAAGGCAATGCTGCCAGTACTCATATTGGCTTATTAAATGCATCATGGATTCTACTGTGCAGATATATGCTTACAGTACAGTTAATGGGCATATGCCCACTGATGCTTAAGGAGCAAGTGTCATTCTCCCAGCAAGTTCCTCTTGCTTAAGTTGATATTCATCACTCTGCCTCTTGTTATTTAACAGCTGAACACACCTTTGGATCTTTCCCTACTTTTTGCCCATACAGGATATGATGCAATACTTTTAAAATATTGATGTCTGAGTGCATATCTGTGGTTGAACACGTTTCTAGGACCTTCCAGACCAAAGACTTTCAAAATCAACAGTAAGATAGATTTATACTTGTATACTGAAAAATATATATATATATATATAGAAGTATATGAAGAACCTTTATGTTCCAGTTTCATACTGTATTTGTTGCATTAGATGAATTTTAGATTTAATTACATCACATTCTTGAACTTGGGACAAAGAGATTTTTTAGCTTGTTTAAGCTTGGAGAATGAAATTTGAAATTGATTACAATGGATAAATAAGTAAAAAGCAGGGAGCAATTACCAATAAAGATAATATAAGACAAATTAGGACAAAATAAGAGCTGGAATTCCTGGGGTACAGTGGATAGTTGGTGGTCCTGACATGAATACTAGTTTTCAGATGATACAAAATTTTGTCAAGTGGCATCAAAGTAGTGGTACGTGGCATATGATTATCTGATAACAACTTCCATTTCATTAACATTCTCCCCATGTTCCTGGAGTCCCTGCAGGGTATACATGTCATTACTCAAATTCAGACCCAGTTTTAGTTTTAACTGAAGAAAACTCTAGGACAGCTGAAAACGTGCACATACATGGCAGCAGAAACAGATCTCAGTGCCTATGACTCTTCTGTCTCCTGCAGACTCTGAACATAAGGATAACATCTACAACCTCAAATTTCAATTTCTCTTGTGTTTCCAAAAGGAAGAGTAGTACCTGGGCAGAAGAAAAGTTCAGTAAGACCTATGTCAAGAACTGCACTTTTCAAGGTGTCTTTAAACCACAAGAAAATGAACTGTTTGTTACTCAGAAAGTCCTTTAGGAGTCAGTAGCTTTGTAATGGCAGGCTTACAATTGAAAAATGCAAGTCTAGGAGAAACAGATCAGGAGGGACTGGGAGGAAGAGTTATGTGTCCAGGAGACAGAAACAAAAGAGAAAAGAAAAGGAGCACAAGAGTGCATTTTGAGATGGACTTCAGAAGCTTAATTGTAGTACCAAGGACCCATTTTTTAAAGTCAGCAGTGGGGATCTAGATGAGAAGGAAAAGTAGCTCAAGCAGATAAGGAAGAGTATTCTGCAACAAGTGGTCCAATAGATCCAGAAGAGAAAGATAGAACAAACTGCTTGTTGGGTAGAAAGACTAGAAATAATTGAAAGTAAGAACAATATTTTAAAAATCGCATTAAGAAATGAATGAAAATGTTGGAAAAACAAAACCAAGTAACTCTTTCAACTACAGGCACCTGTAATGCCTCTGAGGAATGAGGTGAAGCATGCAGAAATCAGAGAAATGGAAAGAGTGGCCACTGTTCATGTGGAGGCACTTCCCTGTGCCCCACTCATCTGCCTCATATCATGCAACTGACTAGAAGTTAGTAAACATCACAGTCTAGGGGAATATTTATGTCTTTGCTCTTCACATGCATGAATCACTTTGCTTCTGAAAATGGTGTATGGGACTGTTAGGACTTCCAGGGAATCCTCCTTTTGTTGTATTATGGTGGTTGACTGCTTTGCTGTGGTTAGAGGTGCTAGTCCCCGTTCAGGCTTATGATCTGGGAAAAATGGGTGGTGACTTATGTGCCTGATGTTAATGGCAATTATCTCTTAGCCTGTGGGGTCTTCATTATTCTGGGAGAGAGGGCATATTAAGTACTGGGGTACAGTCACAACCATTTTATCCCAAGAAAATCTTTTCTTGGAGAAATAGAGGAGAATAAGATGACAAGGAACATTCAAAAGTAATCTAGACTTATTAGAAATGCAGAAAAAAATGGAGAAGTGCAAAGCAGAAGGGCAGGTTAAAAGAAGAAGAAGAAAGGAGACACCTGCAAAGTTGCTGAGGAGAAATTGGAGTGATTAAATAAAAGATAGAAGGAAGTGGAAGTTAATCCTGGTTTCTACAACTTTTCTTTGAATTTTAACACAAGCAATATCCCTTAAAATGATTTTTTTGGTCATTTTTCATGGGTGACTGCTGTGGAGATCCATTGTCCTGGTGGAAGAGAGGAGAAATTGACACTGTTTCTAAGCCTGATCTCCTTATATTATGTAAAATTGTCAGAATCAAGTGAATCTTTGTCCATACTTAGCTCCCACACTCATGTGGTGGATGAAAATTTCACTATTGCTGTGGAAGAAAAACTTGGCCATAAAGAACAAGAAAAGCAAATGTTGATGATTTATGACTTTTAGTCAGTGCTTTAGATGTGTTTTATGTAGCTGGTGATACGTAGATCAGCACTCCTTTAGGCTTCACACTGTGGTCAGAAAACCTTGATAAGTTCTTTCTAGTACGACTCTTGTGATTTCCAAGTTACTGTGCCATGTATCATATATTTTTTAAATTATGGATTTCTTTTTTTTTTTTTCCCATCTCACTGAGGAAGGAATGTCTTTCTCTAGCCACTGTGGAAGACATTTTTGGAAGACTAAGCTTCAGGATGCATCTCTGTCCTTTTTAACTTCATTCACATAAATAACTTAGCCTGAATACAGGTTGCTATGTGTGACCCAGGAACTTGTCAATTACAAATCAAGATTCAACATTTAGACTCTAGATTAGATAACATCTACTTAGCGATATGTGAAGTGCATGATCTCTGGATCTATGGGTAGCAAAACATAGGGGGTGGTATTTTCTGTCTGGCAGAGTTAGATTCTGACAGAGACCAGGACAAATCTCCTCCCAGGAATGAATCCTGACAGTAAAGAGGATAAAGGGAAGCTAGAGAAGAGAATATTATCCTGACAGAAAAAGAAAAAAAGAAAAAAAAAGAAGAATCTGTTCAAACACAGATATCTCGGAGGTGGTAGAGTCACCATCCCTGGGAGCTTTCAAGAAAATGGTAAATGTCTCACTGAGTGACACAGTATGGTCTAGAGCAGTCACAGGCATGGATTAATGGTTGGACTAGATGATCTTAGAGGTCTTTCCAACCTTAATTATTCTACAATTCTTTGATCTCTCTGCATTAGTTTGAGCCTTCCTCTAGAATGTGACTTTTCTGTGACCAGCTCTTCCAAATCTGGGAGAGTACTGCTCCTTTTTTGTGATAAAATGTTTTTTCAGATCAATAGCCCTGTCAATGTTCTGTGGCTGGAAATTCTTGTAGGTAAATCTTGACATGATGTGAAATGTGGCTGAGAGATTTCTGTCATATTACTGTAGCCTATTTTCTTCTCTGTGGTATGAATGCAGGAAAAATTGTGGCATCTGTGTGACCCAAAACCTGCCCAGAGACCTACAGGATAGTTAAGAATGAGGGATTTCAGCTTATTGCTTAGGAGAATCATGAAGAAAATGGCAAAATTTCCAAATCACTGAAACATAATCTGAATAGTTGTTTAAGAGAAACCATTTCTGCCCATTAGGTGTTTGCATGTGGTCTTAGAAATCGAAGAATGTCTAAATCAGTCTCAATTCATCAAAAATGCTAGTATGGGATATTCACTTTGAACACTTTCTAACAAAGCTGGCAAGAGTATTTCTTCATATGGTACTCAAATGATGCTGAAGGGAGGCTTCTGCAGTAACAGCCTACCTGGCAGTCCAGATTCTGACTTCTACTCCTGCAAATCAGAAGAGAAGTGCTTGCATTTGCCTGTTACAAATGAAGACAGAACCAGGCTTCAAGATGTTTTCTAAACCCTTAGAAAACATTCATCTTACAAATTCCCTTTCCACTACTATTCTGAACAAGATCTTTCTACACTCACAGTTTGCGTAAGCGGTGATATCAGAACAAACATCTTTGACAGTGGCAGGCAAATATTTTTTTTTTTCTGTTGAAGAAATGGATGATAATCTTAAAACTAGCACTGATATTCTTTTCTAAACTACCAATTAGACAATAAGGCTCATCAGGACATGCAATTACCATGGAGTAATCATAGCTGTGGAGACTTACATGTCACAGTAGAATTTAATGTTATAAGTACACAGGTGATACAAAATCAACTGAATAAAAACTATGGATGATAGAAGCTAGTGGGGCTTTTATTGTTGTTGTTTCTTTTTTCTTTTTCTTTTTTTCCAAAGGAATCATAATAAAAATAAATGGATAGGACAACATTATTTTTTAAAATTGATGGTTTTCTTCACTGTATATATTTTTTTAAATCTTGAATATTCTTTTTTTTTTTTTTTTTTTTTTTGCCAGATCCTTACTGTATCAGATTATGACAATCTTTATGGTGAGTCTGCTATTAGTCCTTAGGAGCAGAAAGTCTTTTGGAGAGATACTGCAAAACCCCTCCTAGTCAAAGGACTGGAGCCAATATTGCCACTAAAAGAGCTGCTTTGTCGGTAACGAAAATCCTGAACAGAGTATGAGACCTGCATCAATAATAAGCTATTCCTTCTCGGTAGAAACCCAAAGGGAAGGCAGGTGGCTCTTGCAGTTCCTCTATTCTAGTGATGTGAATGTCTCTGAAGAGGTTCAGGGGTTCAGTTCTGCTTTATGAAAATATTATTTACAACCTTTTTAAATTGGAATTGGTAAGCGTAGTCCTTTTGATTTCCCTTTCAGTAGAGACTCTGGTGTTCTTTAAAAGAAAGAGCTGTGGAAAGAAATCCACTGCAGGACCATTGTATTGAGATACTTCAAGTATACGACCTGTAAGGGCGTGGTAAAATGAGATAAGGGAAAGGGCTTCCTGTTTCCAGCCACTACAGTATCCAGCACAAAGAGGAGACACAAACCACTTTAATAACTGAAAAGTTCTTCCAACATATCCTGTGAAAATAGTCTATTTGAAACAATGACTGTACTTGAAAAGCCTGCGCAGCCTTGTTCCAAGAACAGAGGACTTAGCTAAATGAAGGGGAAAAAATGAAGTTAAATTAACCTGTTATTCAGAGCTGGATTCAAGCATAAATGGTTTATTATGAATAAATATTTAGATGATCTGGCATGCTACACCCTGCTGATAGTTGCCTGTATGAGAGCCCATTCATCATGTCTGTCGGCAGTAGAGTTGTCAGGTGGATCTTTCCCATCAAGGGAAGATATAAACTGAATCTGTTCTCTTACAGAACACTCAGCTCTCCTGAGAAGGAAGAAGGAGATGGCAGTACAAACAAGGTGGACGAAATGCCACTACAAATCCAAGTGTGCTTCCTTGCCAGATAATTTTCTACTGCCAGATAAACAAACAGAATAAAATTTCTGGTGTCTCAACTGCATAAATACAACATGTGTGATCGCAGCTTGGAGGTAACATCTTAGCTGAACACAGAGATCTGTTACTTTATACACTGCCACCAAAACTGTAAAGAACAACCATTTTAAGAACCAGCCTAATAAGACTGTCCTAAATAGTGCCAGAATGATGTCCAAGGAGGAAACATTTATAAAATCTGCACATTTGTCCAAGTACTGTTCTCTTTCAGGTTTGGTAAGCTATTGGAAATCTTGAAACATCCTGCTAATGTTGTATCAGTTGTGCTGCAGTGTTAGGAATGCTGGGAGCTTCCATAAGCAGAAACTGAGTGAACTGTGTGAGGTCCGGGATAGACATGTGAGGGCAAGGCATCATGGAGTGAACCTCGTGCTCTGAGCAGAATGATGATGATCTCAGAGAAGTAAGTAGCAATTTCACTGAGTTGTTTCAGAGTTTATAAACCAAAGTCAATTTAAAGATATTTTAGTTTCCTTGACTCCGAGCCAGAAACAAATTTTTAAGGGAAAAAAAAAGACAACAACAACAACAACAACAACAAAAAAAACCCACAAGGAAGGAAAAAAGAAAAAAAGAAATAAAGGGAAAAAAGAGGGATTTTTCAGTTCTAGGCCTCACTTTGAAGAGGATGACTGTAATTTATTTTGATTAAAATACTTAACACTCATTAAAACCAAAACAACGAAGTGAAAGATCGCTTTGTCTCTCAGTTAGACTTAGTTGAGAGACACCCAAGTAAGAGATTCCAAGAGAATCAAGGGAAATCTAAGGGATTCCAAGAGACCAAGGAAGGGCATCATGCTTTTAACTCCTGCTTTGCTGAATGCTTGTTTATGTAAAGACAAAGACCCTCGTGGAAGACTGACAGTACAGTTCTGCTGCCCAATGTTTTAGGTGGTAGGTAATACACTATTTCTGAACCTGTAAAGTTTGAACAAGCAATCTATAGATGTTCTGTTGAACTTTGGTAAACAAAAAGATCCCTGAATTCCTTAGGTCATGTGTTAATCTACATCCAGCTGCATTTGGGTTCTTGATGCAGCAACAAAATCCTGAGACTTCAGTCCCTGAGAAGCTCAGCTGTGTCTACTGGCTCCTGTTACCAATCTGGGAAAAATAAAACATACCTAGGATAAAGCAAGACAAGTCTGACTGCAGAGAGCATTGTATCAGTGAAAGGAACTGAGCTTCAGTTATGCAAATAAGCAAGGTAGGGCTTTAAAAATTCTAAATAACAGGAAGAGTTGAACAGTCTTGCTCTTGCTGATTATAACTTGAACATCTAGCACTACTCTTACTTTTTTGTCATTATATAAACACAATTATGTGTATTGGGGTTTTTTTGTTGTTGCTGGTTTGCTTTTGATTTTGTTTTTGGTAGAGAAAAGAATTAAATATATATATATATTCTGTCTATTTTCTTCATTTTCAGTTTGCCTAACTGAAAAAATAGGTTATTCTCAGAGGGATAATAACTGTGATTACTATGCAGGGTACTATATATTACACATATGTTGCATTGATTAAATATCCATAAAGTTATCTTCACTTTTATTTCCCAAAGTAATTGCTTACTACTTTTTGTGATACTGTATTTCCTAGTTATTTTAAATATTTTAAGCTACAGAGCTCTGTGAGAAGTGGTTTGTCTACCCAGTGCTTATAAAATAATTAATTTTTGATGTACATTTCTATTGTTGTCTTAAAATTTCCATCTCAGCTCATGTTTGATGGTGTAAAGTATTGAATTTAACATGAATTTCTAGCACAGCTCTGTTTTGTGAATGAACTACATGTTGTAGTTTCTTACTTCCAAAAGTAATTATGTGGCAACACGTTTTCCAGTAGCTATTTATTTTCTGTTTCTGAAATGCATTTTCTATGTGCATATAAGATACACTGTAGATGCATCTTCTGCAGTTATTTGGTAGCCTTTGCTCCATAGTTGTACTGCCGCCTTTATATCTTCTGTATGGCAGAATTTGAATTAAGCAAGCTGAGCATGCTTATAAATTATTTTGCTGGAAATATGCAATTCTTGTAAAAATTCATCCACAAATTGCAGTAGTTTGTTTTGTTTATAATAAATACTTATGAACTATGAAAAATGTGTCACAAATTATGGAACAATATTGTAAAATCAAATGTTACCCAACAGTTGGAAGCAGCTTATCTGCCAAAGTGGTAAATAAAATATATTCTGAAGTTGGTTTAGTATTGCAGGTATGTTTTATTACAAGGGCGGCTCCAAAAGTAATACCTCCTATTTTTATATGTTGGTTCACAATGTCAGATGTAGATGTTGGTGGTACAGAAGTAGAGGCTGAACCTTCCACTCAGTATCCCATTACGTTTTGTTGCTGAGTTACAGATGACAGCAGAGGGGCAGACTGACAGAATGGTGTCTAACATGAAAGTGTGTATGAGGCAGAGGTGTGTCAATGAATTCCTCCATGCAGGAAAGATTGCACCCACTGACATTCATTGACACTGGCTGAATACTTCTGGAAACCAAGCAGTAGATGCTGAGAATTTGCTCCATCAAACGGTGTTCTTATGTTCTTTATTGAAGTTTCCACTGAAATAAATGGGAAGCATTACTTCTGGAGAGATGCAATGCATTCCTATTAGATTTCTTATGCAGTTATTCACATTTTTAAAAATAGTACTAGGTTTACTTCTGTAATGAAAATAGTAAACCAATTTTTTTTTTTTTTTTTTGGGGGGGGGGGGGGGGGGAAATATTGTTAATAATAGTCTCTATACCAACTGGACATAGATTCCTAAATAGTGAAGAACTACTCCAAAAGATTGTAATCTAAGGAGCTCATTAGCTGCTAAAATTGAGGTATATTTGCCTAAAATGATACAAGAAAACAATATTTATGAATATAAACCCCATCTCACAGGTCTGCTCCAGAATAAGATTAGTATCTTCAGTGTATTGACTGCTTGGTCAATTCAGTCATCTAAACTTGGTTTCTCTTTCACATGAGATGGCCTAGTGTATCCAAAACAGCCACTCCAAGTTGAGAATATCACATAGGGTCTTCCAGCATCTTGCTCCTTTCTAAAATGTCCTGAGGACATTTTATATGGAGAGATGTAAATAATATATAAATATATAAATATCCTGAAGAATGTCAAAAATATTCCTGTGTTTAGGCAGTAAAACCAAAATTGGTTCTAAGTATGTAATGTGAGCTTACATATGTAGCTTATACAGAGATAACCAATTGTAGGTGTCTTAATCTTGAACTGACTAATAGAGTAAGTTCCTACAGTTATTACTTAGTACTACTCTTGGTTGGAGAAATTTTGATCTTTTTCCTACTTGATGAGTCTTGTTTTACAGTGATCTGAGCAAAGGAAAATAATGAAAAAGTTAAAACATAATTATATACAGTTACTTGCAGCAAACCTGATTGTACAACTCAAATGGGAAAAGTGTTCCAATTTTAAAAAGCTAAGCAATGCATGACGGAATGTTGGACATGAAAATTCTAATATCAATATAAGATACTGCAGTGCTTCACCACCATTCCATTGCAAGAATGATGAATGCTGGGAAGTAGCCCAAGGACTGTATTATACGTGAGCATATGCTGGCTTTATTTCTACAAAGGATAAAGTCAAGCATTCAGGAAGAAAACACATTTACTTGAACTATATAGCTTTAGATATTTATTATACATTCATTACTCTAGACTAAATGTTTCTGTTTTGTTTGTTTGTTTGTTTTTGAACATCATGTTTGTATTTGAAGGAGTTGATACGCTGGTGACACCTTCAAACTGAAATGAAGAAGCTCAAGTCAAAATGGATCTGATTAACTCTCAACCATGAGTCTACAAAATATGAAGTGTCAGACACACACACACACACACACACACACATATGTATATATATATAAAATGTACCTGACAGAGTAAGATTAAATCCCAGAGGTGAAAAAAAGTGGAGTCAGAATTTTTTTCCTACTAAACACAGTATATAGCTTTAATTTCAGGGTAACTGCAGAAAGTGAGAATGGCTGTGCAAAATCAGTGTACTTACAAATACTAAAATGTTTATGTAACTATCAAAGAAGATCCAGCTGATACTACTGAGATTGACTCTGTAAACACAATATTGTGTTACTATTCTTCATTTTTTCACGATGTTCTTGATGAGATGAATGTATTTTGTAAATCAACATGGACAAGCCAATGTAGAAGCTGCAGTTTGATTCAGAATTTTATCATAGATTTACTACGGAGTACTGTTCACATCTAGAAACTATCTATTCTGTTCATTAGTGTTTGAAGGAGTGGAATGCTGATGGCAGGTATAGATTTAAATTTGGAGTAGCTGTGTGGAATGAAAGGATAATGTATATTTTGGCAAGAGAAACTACTCATATAAAAGTGAGGGAGACTGAGTAATGCTAGCAAATGTTAGGGGATAAGAGGAACTAATTTGAGCAGCAGTTAAGTTTTTTTTTGTGTGTGTAGAAATAGCAGTTGCCAATATGCACATTAATCAGACAAATACACTGCTTGTTGCTGCTGAAGGCGATTTTAATTCCATATTTACTAGTGTGATGTTTTACTTTGAGCATTGTACTGTTCATTTAAATGGTCATGCTACTTGTCTTTCTGTTTCTTCTTAATACAAAGTGCACCTGAATATTAGCATTTATTATAAAACCTTTCCACCAAGATACAACATCAGCAGAAAGGAAAAAGACAGATAAATGAAGGGCAAATAAGTATGCTAGTACATGATTTCATTAATACATATTCTTCAAATCCTAAGAAAATTGTATATCCTTTATAGGTAAAACTTCCACACACTTCAGTTTCCCTTTCTGTATTCCCACTTACTTTCTTCATAGTACTAATTCATAGTGCAAAGCTATACAGAAAAAAATGATACTCTTTTTCAGAAAGAAGGAACTAGAGAATATAATTTATACAGATAAGCATTAAATAGGAAAACTTACTGTTAGATGCAGTAAAATCCAGTGTACTTCAGACTGCAGGTGGATTACCAATAGATGTGATGATGCAGCAGTTTTGTATTTCCAGTTTCAGTCAACTGTGAAGCTGAGCAGGTATTTCCAGTGGGCAAGTGTGTGTGCACTTTTACATACACCTGTGTGCATATACAATACTATACATACACTTGTTCAGTGACACAGGTCAACAAAGACAGAAATCTGTGTCTTCACTGGAACCCCTATGAACACATATGTCTCCACCTGGATGTTCCTTGATCATTTTCATGCCTTTGATCCTTCCCTTAAATATCATAATGAGTTTTACATAGTACCCACATTCTCATCACTCCATCTGACTTGCACAGAGTTCAAGGGAGACTGTTTCTTTCACTGACTTCTCCTTATGGGGTCTCCTATATGGGACAATGGTCAGACCATTCTCCTCAGATAGTTTTAAGAGCAGCTAATTCAATGCTTGACATTGCCATTGAGAATGTAACTAGAGTTCTTACACCAGTCTTTATGTTTATTGCCATTAGCATTTAATCACATAATCTAACACTTTTATGTGTGTATCACAGATGTAATTGCCCTTCTCACTTATGTTACATAGTTCCCCTACTTAAGTCAGAGTCTGCATGCAAGTAATTGCAGGGAATATATTTGTGCCTCTCAGCTTCAAGGTACAAATTTGCAAAACTGCCACCAAACTCTTTTTTGGAGGTTTGATCACTTAAAAGAGGATAAGATTTTAGCTTTAGTAAGGTATTAAGAATGTAAGACCTCTGTAAACAGAGCTCAATATTACTGTCATCAACTCTATTACTCAGTCAGGGATATTCTCACAGAGACAAATAAATGAGAGAAATTAAGGTAAATTAAAACCTGCACTATTGAGAAACAAGCTGTTTACTTGAAGAGCTTTTTGTTAAGAGGCTCCAACAAAGTTGTATTTTAGATTACAGTAATAATGACATCCCAGGTGACAGGTGCAGGTGAGGAACTGAACAGAAAAAAATTATTTATGAAAATGAAATTTCATGTGGAATCCTTTTCTTCTTTGTTAAACAAAAACAAAAACAAAAAAAAAAAAAAAAAGAGAGAAGAATTAATTTTCTCCTGGACCCTCTGGCCGTGGGGCTTATGACTTTGCAATATTCTCCAAAATGTGCAGAATATGATGAATTCCAAATTAATATAGCCCTATGTGTAGTGAGACACTTTCTCTTCCTGATTCAAGTATGTTTTGTTTTCCTCTTGCATAAAAAAGATTGTTAGCTTTTAAGCTCTCTTCTGCAAACAATGTTTTGGAAATATCACTCACTTTTATTTAATTCTCAGAATTTTAATAAGGCTTACTGAGCATTAATATTTAAACTCACTTCTAAAATTATTTTTTCCATGGTAGTATTTGTTCAGTTTTATGACTAACTGAAGTGCAATATATTTGCATTTCAGGGCTCTAAGAAGAATTAAGAACTTCTGTCTGACACTGTAGAGTTCATTCAAACTCATATTCAGCAGTAAAAAGAAGAGCCCCATAAGAGGTCGATGGGAGGGGGGGGATGCCGGAAAAAAAAAAAAAAAGATGAGGCTGTAGCTTATCTGTGAAGAAGGCGTGAGAATAGACACTTCCTCCAGAATTACTGTTCAGTAGCATTGGCTTTGGATGTTTAAATTGCTGTTCCATTGATTTAAGCTGTTGCCATTAAAAGTCAGATTAAATAATTTCTATATTAATGTATAGGTTTTTTTGTTTGTTTGTTTTGTTTTTAAATTGCTTGTGTAATCAATACTGCATTCCTTGGGGAGAAATTCATTTCCTTATAGGTACATGATGGTGTTACATTCCCATGAGACATATTGCAATATCTATTTTTCAAAATGACTTCAATGGAACTAATGAAATGAGATGTTGCCAATGTATGTAGGGATTTTAGGAACAAATGAGACTTTTTGAAGGATGAAGAATTGGTTCCAAGGTTATTTCTAGAGAGTGGTGGTCAGTGGCTCAGTGTCCATATGGAGCTTGGTGATGAGTTGTGCCCCTCAGGGATCAGTACTAATATCAGTACTCTTTAACATCTTCATCAGTGACATCAACAGTAGGATTGAGTGCACTCAGCTAATTTGCAGGTGAAACCAAGCTGTGTGGTGCCATCAACATGCTCAAGAGACAAGATGCCATTTAGAGAGACCTAGACAGGCTCAAGCAGTGAACCCAGGTGAGCCTCATGAGGTTCAGCAAAGCAAAGTGCAAGGTCTTGTACCTTGATTGTGGCAACCTCTACTATCAGTACAAGCTGAGAGATGGAAGCCTGGAATATAACGTTTCCAAAAAGGACTTGAGGGTACTGGTGGATGGCAGTTGGACATGAGCCAGCAATGTACCCTTGCAGCCCAAAAAGCCATCTGTATCCTGGGTGCATCAACAGAAGCATGGCCAGCAGATCAAGGAAGGTGATCCTGCCCCTCTGCTCTGTGCTGGTGAGGCCTCACTTGGAGCACTGTGTCCAAATGTGGAGTACTCAGCAAAGGAGAGATGGGGACCTGTTGGAGCACGTCCAAAAGAGGGCCACAAAAATGATCCAAGGTATGGAACCTTCCCAATGAGGACAGGCTGATGGAGCTGGGGCTATGCAGCCTGGAGAAGAGAAGCATCTGAGGAGACCTGGGAATGGTGTTTAAATATCTAAAGGAGGCTGTAAGAAAGAAGGGGACAGATTCTATCAGAGTCTGCTGTGACAAGACAAGGGGAAATGACTTCAAATTAAAAGAGAGGAGATTTAGATTGGATGTAAAGAAGGAGTTGTTTTTTTTTTTTACAGTAAGGATGGTGAGGCATTGGAACAGGTTGCCCTGAGAGGTGGTGAATGCCCTGTCCCTGTAGACATTCAAGGTCAGGCTGGACTAGGCTCTGAGCAGTGTGATTGAGATGCAGGTCTTTCTATTCACCACAGGGGAGTTGAATTAGGTGAACTTTGAGGGCCCCTTCCAACTCAAAAGATCCTATGCTTCTGTAAGGGAACTGTTACGTCACAACCTGAACAGATGATGGAGCACCTAGTGAAGGGAGTGGCTGGCGCAAGAAGCACAGATGTGTGCTTCCCATCCAACTGGAAGTGGTAAGCCCTGGATCCATCCCTCCCTGGGCTCATTTAAGGGCTAGCCTCTAAAAGGAGGGTATTTCCTGGATGAAGGGCTGCTTTCTGAGAAAGGGTGTTTGTGATCTAAACCCCCCTATCATCAGTTGGGTGAGTCAACATTTTTCTATATATGATTATTGATATTCCCAATGACACTTTCTCTAGTATCACAAAGGAAGTATCAGAAGTAATTTCACTGCTTACAAGGAACAGCAAATTCTATTATTCAAACTTTTTTTTCCTGATATTTCTGACTTCACTTAGTTTAAGAAATGAACAAATTACATTACATTGTGATTATTACCTTCTTTTATTCCCTGACAATGAGGAAAATACCTTAGATACTACTGCCAAAGATAACTAGGCCCTGAAAGAATTGTTGTTCATCTAAGTTCTCTCCAAGTACTTCAGAAAGTACTACTGTCTCAGACTATCTGTAGCAATGCTTTTGTTCTTGTTAGGAACAAATATTAGAAATATCCTCTTCTTTGTCCCTGTATGAGTCCCTTTCTAACCAACCCTACCATTACTATATCTTCTATGGCAGAAGAATCACAACCAAATTTGCTTCAGTGACCCTAAAAATGAGAAATTCATATCATTATGAACAGAGTATCTTTTGATGTTGCCATGTTAACATATTGCATGTTTGAGCAAAAAAAAAAATGCTTTTAAGAACAAATGTACTACAATATGGGAGCTATTTACAAGTTCCTAGAATTACCAGTTTGTAGGATGAGAGAATTAAAACCAGCATTTGTTTTTAGGTGGTTGTTTAGGCTACAATGAAAAGCAATTCTTGAATAGCCGCAACAAAAATGGAAATGTTAGTTTTCATTCATCTGAAATCTAAAATCATGTTGATTTCTCTTGTAAAGTTCATCAGAAAACATTGAGACCATGCAATCTTATTTATGCCTCTAAGTAACTTCTTTCATTTAAGTACATGTAAGCACAGAGCTGGATGAGCTTAAAAATAAAGTCTAATGGAAGCAAAGTGGCCCCCTGGCTTAAAAGTTCACATACATATAGAAAAACTAATCTAAGTAGAGAACTTAGAGTGAGAAGAGACTGAATGCCACAAGGAAATGAATATTTCTGATTCAAACAGAAGGAAGTTTAAATCAATGCAAGAATAATCAGTCAATTATGCTAGCTATTTGTGAGGTAGATGGAGCTCATCAGTGAGAAAGAACATCATGGAATGCAATGAGATAACCAGAATACTCGAAAATGAGCCAATCATCCCAAGAACACATTAGTCATCACCATACAGTCAGCAAAATCTTTTGTAAGTTTAACAATAAGAACAAACAAAAAGGTTAACAAGTATGTGTGAGATAAAAGCCAATGCTTACCTGATTGTTTTTTTTTTCTTTCTATTTTTTTCTGTAATTGAATTTCAAATACACAGAAATATGACTCATCCAGAATACAATAGATTTAAAAGAAATGTCTGGATATTTTTTAATTTTTGTTCTTCTTCTAAATGCATAGCATATTTAACTATAAGCTTAAGATTTGGTCTGGATTTTATTTATTTATTTATTTGTTTGTTGCCCAGAATTTCTAGTTGTCTTCAGCTATTTCAGCCTTTGATGAAGTTAATAAATAAATAAATAAATAAATGAACCACAAAAGTAGGCACATAATCCCAAGCCAGGAAAAGAGAACAACTCCAGAGAAACCCAAGTGAATATCCACTGCTTCCTCTACTCTATTAAATCACTTTCCATTGAATTAGTACTAATGATAATTTTTAGCATACATCACTCTTGGTGGGTACTTGTCTTCTGTTTGCTAACTTCTCCTTTTAAAACATTTCAAAAAAAATTTCAGTAATTTTTATTGAAGTTTATATATAATTATTTTATTGAGCTATTAAGGACAATATTTATGTTAGATGTTAAAGCACTATTTATGAACTTCTTTTTACTGTAGTAGTTACAAAGCTTCTTAGCATGTTACAGACTAGCTACACAGAAGCACACGTACTTCAAGGTTTTCATTGCCAAATATTACTAAAATCAAAGTTTAGAATAATCTGGATGGGGAATTAATAAATTCACAGGTCTACTTAAAGCCTATGTAATTCCACTGACATCACAAATAAAATTATTAGATCACCTACAGTCATTCACTTGGTGCCATTGGATTACAATTCCTTCTTGAGAGGAGTTGGAATTTAAGATGGAAAAAAAAAATCAACAAAATACTCTTCAAATAACACATTAAAAGCAGTTGTCCACATTTCCTGAAGTTATTTAGACAAGAAAAACATTGTTTTATATGGAAATTTAAGGAGGTAATCAGTGTATCCGTGTGTTTTTAAAGATGTTTAAGGACAGTTTGAGTGCTTTTAGAAACTTACCTATTCAGTGTGAGGTACAATTTTTGTCCAGAGAAGCCAAGATGGCATTCAGTAGTGGTAACCTATAGGGGGAAAAAAGCAAGTGCATTTTAACTATCCTCATTTTCCCCTCATAGCTCAGGGAGCCTGCCCATGAACTGCATGTGATTGAGAAGTAGTTGTAGTACCATCAGATGCTGTTGTTAGCATTGTAATTGAAGTGTCACACTGTTTTGGAATTAATGTGTTTTCATTATTAGAATTTGAGGAAAAATATTATTAAAACAAAGGGTGCCAGCCTTTGGAAGTGTTTTAAACACCTGACAGTGTGTTAAAAATGAGGATGGGATTTGCCAATTCTTATTAAGATAATTTATTTCTTACTACTATTGTCAAGATATGTGCTTAATACTCCCTCTTTTATGACCCAGCAAAACAAAGTAACTTAGTTCTTTCTTTCTTTCTTTATTTCTCACCCATCAAAAAGTCAAATACAAGTGGAAAACTCTGAGGATGATATGCCCTTCCCTATCTTTCATTGCTAGGATTTACTGACATACTCTTTCTCTAGAAAAGAGAAGGTTCTTTCGAATTAAAATGAAACAAACAAAAAATAAACCAGCCATATTTTAGTCTGTGATCTATATAGTTGTCATTTGACTTTTAAGAATGCCTCTCAGTGTGATGGGATGTGTCATAGAAACACCTGCTCTCTAGGGGTTAAATTCCTCTGTACAATTCCTGTGCCTCTCCAGACTCAGTGCAGTTTTCTGTGCTCCCAGGGGCACATCTTGTCTGTAAACAGCATAGTGAGCTGTGTATTTATAACAGAAATTCTTTTTGTAAGACTTATTGATAATCAAAGAAAAGGGATCTGAACTTTAAGAGTTTCCAAAGATAAAGCAGATTTTTTTTTTTGCTTTCAACTTATTTAATTTATTGCTTTAAATTTATCTCAAGTTAACAATAAACAAAGGATATTAGGATATTACCATTTGAAGGTCTCCTGTGAATGAATAAAATGATGCACATCTGTGTAATTTCATTACAAGAATCACACACAGCTGTTTGCAAAACAGACTTGACAAAGTGCTGGATGTATCGAGACCTGACAGTTTTCTATCCAAACTGTTTTTTTTCTTTTAATCAGTAATAACAAGATTTTCTAGTCTGATTTTTTTTTTTCTTTTTTTTCTGGGAGTTATAAATTGACTACTTAAAAATAGAATGATCAAAGAAATGCACAGAAAACTAACCTAATCTATAAATTTGCTTCATAATCCTTAATAATAAGCATCTGATGATTTTTTTTTATTTTTACATTAAACTAGAAATAGGAAGTTGAGCTTATTTCTGGAAGCCATTGCCAGGGGAGAAACACGTGTATTTTAACAGCACAATTATTGATCCAGGCCATTCATAAAGACAATGGCTTTTCCATTTGTTCACACATAATATAAGGGGTGAACATGCTTAGATTTTGTTGGAAGCTTATTTAATGTTCTTCAGCCCTTCTTTACTCTTGATCATAATTTCATTCTGTCACTAATGCAGTATCTAAGCACAGTTTAGCTCTGCTTTGAATTGTTCTCTTGGTTTTTGAATCTCTCATTCCTCTGTGTTTTGAGATCATACAAAGCTGACTCTAAAACAGTGTAATAAAGAAGTCTGCCTTATTGAATTACCAGTGAGCAGCACAGAGATGAATGAACACCATCTCATTCAGTGATTTAAAAGCAGTTGTAATTAGCAACTTAGGTAGTTGTGTAGCATGAAAACTTACTAATTTCTTAACCAGTTTCAATAAACCACCCATTCCTTTTCATGGCCAACATTTTTGCTCCAGCTTGTGAGCACATGCACTTTG
Source organism: Gallus gallus (assembly GCF_016699485.2). Classification (NCBI taxonomy): domain Eukaryota; kingdom Metazoa; phylum Chordata; class Aves; order Galliformes; family Phasianidae; genus Gallus; species Gallus gallus. The sequence goes on along the minus strand of NC_052535.1, from coordinate 41,414,332 downwards.
CCACGCTCTCCCAACAGATGCTGATAAATATTCACAAAATGTTGTGTGTTCTGTATTTGTTTCTCACTTCAATTTGATTTCTGTGGGCTGTAATATGGGAAAAGTGAAGGAAATACATACAGGCAGAGAACAGGACTGTATCTTGCAGTGGTGCCAGCACTTACCATTTGTTCAAGTCTCTCATCCAGCAAGGACTAAAGTAGTGTTGGAACTATTCAGTTGGCAGTGTGGTGAGAAAGGATAAGATTGTGCTATACTGACCTCCAATGCCTATTGTTATTTATTCATGTGCTAACAGAAAGAGCAATGTTAATTCTCTTCTCTCATTCATGTCTTGGACAGACAAAGCCAATTTCATTGAAGAAAGAAGGAAAGAAAAAGAATTTATGAAGAAATATCTCAAATATGAAGAATTATATTTGAAACAGATTTTCCTTGTCACTGAAGATATGTTGTAGACTAGAGCCTTTCCCTTCTCTCCTTTCACTAGCACAGGAAAGTGATATTCTTAATATGTGAAGGCATAGAGATTTCTTGGAGATTCAGATTAATAATTTACTTCTAATCTTATCAAATAATTAAGTTAAGAAGGAATGCCTTACATTTTAAGTTAAAATCTTGAGATTTATGGAAAGCAAAGCATAATTTGATGTTTAAGATATATATCATTAAAAGGCAATTCGATTAGTCTTACATTCTCTTCAATCTTAAAATAGAAGATTATAGCTATTGAGTAACTCTCTAATCAGTGGGAGAAAAAATGGCAGGTTTTGATAGGTCACATAGTAAGTACATTGATTCAGGATTTTAAAAATTTAAATGCTCTGTGTATGCTGTTGTTGTTGACCTTGTTATTTTGGCTTAACAAAAATGTTACAGTCAGAAAGATTTGTGTGGTAGAAGGGCAATACAGGAGAGGAATGGCAAAAGGGACAAACAGGAAAGAAATGCTCAACCACCTCTGAGGATCTAGGTTTGCAGGGGAAAATTCCACAAGGGAGGGATCTCTGACCAGAAACCCTTGCAGAGTGGCAGCCAGTCCTTAAATGAGGTCTGAGATGTACAGCCAGACTCCACCCCCTTCTGGTCACGTAAGTGAATTGCCTTCAGCTGTGCTCCCAGGGCTGACCCAGACTTTTCCCCAGGTGATCAATCAGTGGTTCAGGCTATGACCCAACAGTTCCCATACACAAAACAAGTGAAAAAGGGTTTTCTTAATTGCTCCTTTATTCCAAGATGTTTCTTTTCTTATGCAGATCTTATAACACCTTTCCTTGCAAAAAAATTGTTTCAGAAAAGACATATTCAGGATGCTGTGACATTATAGGATTTTAGAAGCTCTGTATCTCCAACAGAATTCAATGTCTTGCTAACTGTGATCTTGTGGGTGCGTACATCACTGGACCAACATGGGTCCACCAGTTTTCAAGTACATTTTAAGCTTCTGAAGTCAAGTACGTAAGACCGTAGAAGCATCTCTCTCTTTCCTTGTGCCTGAGTGGACAAGCTAGCAAAATGGAATTGATTTGTTTAACAGCTGGGGGGGGAGGTAGAGGAAGTTCTTCTAAGAACCTCTCTAAGAAAACTCTCAGAAATACCCTGACATCTTTTTCCCCTTTTCCCATTTCATAGAAGTGCATAAGTTGGAACAGGTACATTCGTGGAAGGCTTTTTCAGAATGTTTTGCTGTGATTATTTTTCTATAATAAGTTTTCTAGTTACTGAATTGTTTTGAAATACAACACTAAAGGATAAAAACTATTTCCTCTTAAGAAGAATCCATAATAACATTTTCTTATTTTCTTTTCTAATCCTCTCACTGAAGAGGAAAACTTTTATAAGTATCGGTTTGGTGTTTGTCTATCATTAATCTCTACTGGGAACTTGATTTCTTTGGTGTTTCTGACATTTTTCCCACAAAACACTTTCATTTTACTACTATTTTCTAGTGTGTTATACTTTTGATAATAGAACATTATGAAGGGCACCAAAAATAACTTAATACGTGTGGACATAAGCATGCATGAAGGCACAGATGTCAATGTACAGATCTTCCATTGTCTACTTCAAATGGGCTGTTGGAATTTGGATCCAGATTTTGCAGTTTGAGTATTATTGTGGCTTTTTTTTTTTTTTTTTTTTTCAGAGGAGGCTTCAAGCTGACTACTTAAAGGGCAAGACCACTACAGTACTGCAAGGCTACTTAAAAGTTTTATTTTTTTCTCCTGAGTCTCCTTGATCCTTTTCTTAAGTATAAATACTTTCATAATCCCTTATTTTTGAGCAAAGGAGTTATTATTTCAGTAATCTTCACCCTGAGCAGACACTGCTGCATAAACAAAATTCCTTTAACCTGGCTACTAAGAGGTTTTTCATGCCCAGCCACTGGCTCTAGTGTTCCATGGTCTTTAGTTCCCAAAGTGTCAGGAACTACAAAACTACTGAGAATTATCTGCCTTGTATTATTTTTTTCTTTTCTTCAAATTTTATTTATGAAATACGGTAGAAGTACACAAGGAATTACAGCTTTGAAGAGAAATTTTTTATTCATGCAGAAAGGGCCCTGAAAAAGTACAATTGCAGAAGATGACAAAGAATAAAGCTTAGTTCTTAAAAGTGCCACATTTTTCTAAAACTCATTTTCAAATGCTGTTGTGGGTTTTTGAATCAATATACAATTTCTGAACTTGCTTTTAGCTGAAAGCTATTTAAAAGGTCCTTTCTTCAATCAGTGTCCTACAAAGGAAGAAGTGTTTATTCTTAACTTTCATTGTTATATTTTAAGAACAGAAGCCCAATTTTTAAACTTGAGTGAAAGACAACCCCTTGCCTTCTGGCACTTGTACAGTAGGTGCTTACAGCAAACTCAGAGGATGGACTTTTTAATGTTAAAACATGAAATTGTATGTTCACAGACAATCTGAGAAGCTTGTTCTGCATCTTTCTTACTACATCAGGTAGATGCTAGTAAAGCTGCATTTTCATTTTGTTCTTGGGGAATCAAGATACTGCTTCCCCCCCCGTCCCCCCAGAGTGGACCTTTAAATCTTTAAATGCATGTAATCCTTCAAACTGCATTGATGTTAGTGATAAATGAGTGAAGAGTAGAAAGCTACTTCCTTCCTTTCAGGAATCACTATGACATCAAACTTCTCTGAATTGTTCTCATCTGATTCAATATTTTTTTTCTTGAGAACTCCTCTACTGTCATTTATATTTCAGTTTTTTCTTGCTTTCTGTGTTGAAATGGTCTAAATTGGAATAAAATCTTCATTCTTATAAGGTAGACATTTGCACACAAACATCTTGAAAAAATGTTTTAAAGTGGTGCCACACAAAGATGGTGTTCTAGAGAAAAAGTAGTATCATACTCAATATTTACACATGTGACTTCATGATAACTTTAAAATAGAGTAAGATTACAATTTTCTGTAACGAGAACACTGATGTTGCGCTCACTATTATTAATAAGCACTCAGCCAATAAGCTGTGCTGAAAAAATCATACAAGAATGTTGTTAGTTGTATAATTACATATCTTGCACGAGTTGACCACTGTGTCCCATCAAAACACACACTGAACAAATGTTGCCTGTCATCTTTCAAAGACTTGAAAGTGTTCCAGTATGGCAAAATAATCCTGGTACTGCACTGTAATGTTTTACCAGTAAATAATGGGAGGGACAGTTTTTAAGAGTTTAAGATCTTTAGGAAGGAGCCTGAAACTTTGGGCAAACAAGAGTCATCCTCTTTTATAAGGTTTTCAAAATTGAACAGATGGTCTTTGCTTGGATGTGCAGAGCTCAGGGAGTGCTGCGAAAATAGCATGTACACTAAATGAGTTGCTATTTAGCAGGGTTGTAAACAAAGAAATCAGTAGGAAAGTAAGGTGTTAGTAAAATGCTGCATCTCACTGATACTGTTCCTTGCAGCACACTTGTGCTACTAGATTTATTTACTCTGTTGTCTTTTTATGTTTAGCAACACTTAATTCCACCATGTCAGTAAGTTTGTACTGCCATTATGTCATCAAGCAACATATTAGTGTTTTACATAAGCACTTAAAGTACAGCACTGCCACATGATGCATGCGTTCTGGTGATGAGTCTTATAAAGCAGCCTTACAAGCTTCTGTGATAGCATTTGTTTTTGCACCTTGAGTATAAGCCTAAAGAGATTTGATGCACTGTCTTGTTATACCTGCTTCTGTCAACACATGGCTTTGCTTGACTCATGGTGATGTGATGTGAGCTGTAATGCATCAAAGAGACTTGAAGTTTTTCTGCATTTTGAATAATGATGGAAACTTTTGCTACATGACTAACGTAATGTTACATATGTAGTGGGAAAGCATTTGTAGAAAAATTGTGATGTGTAGTTATGGGCAGGATGAAGGGGAAGCAGGGAAAAGGAGAGAAATCTGCTGCTTTTTGGACATGTATAGCAATTTAAAAAGAAGACATAAGGTAATGAGCCTATGTAATAAAAAAGAAATAGTATATTAAAAGATTATATATATTCTAAAAGCTCCTTGTTGAGAGTGTAAAAGTCAACAAGAAGAAGGTTGTAAAAATATGTTTTGGAGTTTTATCTTTGCTTGTTTAGAAGTTGGCAAAGCAAGCTTTTGGAAAACAGGCATTTGTGGGCAAGAGTACTTACTACATGTGAGAGGGAGAGACAGAAAGAGGAGAAGGATAGAGGAGGATGAGGTGCATGGTGAGACAAGACAACTCCATGGTAGTTGGTCAGACACCCACAATTTCAAGACATTCTACAAAAGAAGCATACACCCTAGGTATTTAATTTACTGATTAAATGTAGTTGCCAGATGTCACAGGAAATCTGTTGAGATGAATCAATCATAGACATCTAGCTTCTGAAATTAATTATAGATGCCTGAATTAGATGTTTCCTTGACTTTAACTTTCCCTTTTTAACTCCCCAGTCTCTGAAATAAGCATTATACCTTGCTACCTCACAGTGTTGTGATGGAATGAGCACTTGAAGGAAAGTCAAAGATATCAGAAATTAAAGGCATATGGGTAACAAGATATGTCCATTATGCAAATAGCATTTTAAACATTAAAAAGCAGAGGCTATGTAAATTTCAAATACAGATTAGGGGGGCTTATTTGAAAATCCTTGCTATGAAAAGATGGCTTATTGTGGAAAACATTGAGAGCTAATGTTAGCTGCTACCAAGAAAACCTTTGATCCAAAATCAATCACAGGTTTCATTAATGCCATCAGGTGTTCCAGATGCCGTGTTTCAGGCAAGGCGTAAAAATCTGTTAAAACAGAGAATGAACCAGCTAAGAGTCTGGGCATATGTTAGACTGATAGCAAACAGAAGGATATGCTTAGTGAAAGGACACATGGTAGGAGATGAAAGCAGAATGCCTAGGCAAGGAATGGTGATTCAATCCCAAGAAGAGGCATAGAAACAGAATTTTTAGGAGCTAGATATGAAATAATATTTTGGGGACTTTCTGAAGGAAACAGATCTTTCACTTCTAAATTACAAAGCATATGACCTATGGTATATTTTTCTAAGTAGAACAGTAGAAAAGTTGATATTAATGATTCCTTCTGACAACAGTGATACTTCTTGAGGGAGGATGCAGTTATAGGAATTCTTCTGATGCACAGATGCAACTACACTTTATTATACTATATTATTTCAATTTGAGGTTATAGAACATAGTCAGTGTGACTTTTGCTCTTCTGGTGGTGGGACATTGATCAGATCTCCTTCACATTTTCAGCACAGCACTTTGTCTTTCTGCAGGATCAAGACAGATGGAAATTCCAGTGCTGTTATGTCTGTATTCTGCATCTTTTATGAGCCAATCTTACTGGTGCACAAAGTAGGAGGAAATGAAATTCCACTGAAATATGCAATTTATACAGATACCACTGAACCCAGGTTTTAAGTGTGACTTGGTTTTCTCACTGCTTTGCTTCTGTTCAAATCAACTGTACTGTGTTAACTCATTGCAAAACCAGGCCTACTACAAGTAACTCACAGAGAAAAAAAAAAAAAAAAAAAAGTGAGTGCAGCTTCCAGTATAATCAGAGAGCAGAGAATATTGTCCTCTTTCCAGTTTTTGCTGTCACTGTGATGGGTGTGGTATAAGCGCCTAAAACTAGAATAGAATCTGTGTCTCTGTGAGTACTGAAACAAAAACTAGACACCTTTTTCTGACACACAAAGAATATCCTGATACACCTTAGTGTCACTATTGAAAGATAAGTTCAAAAACTAATCTATCTTCCTGAGATGGGTGGAATAATTTAGTAGCTCAGAAAGTACTATCATTGGTCATGGAAGAGAAATAAAGTCAAAAACCAGAAGTGCAACTACAGGAAAATGTGATCTTTGAGTGAAATATGCATGATGATAGCAGAATCTATGTGTTTCCTTCCTTGATTTTTCTACATCAAAATCCTGTGTAACGTATAGAATTCCAATAAACAGTTTGTCTTTTCTGTTCTTACAGAGAACAGGATTGCAAAAAATGCAGCAGTCAATAAGATAAAAGTTATAAAACTGAACCTACTCAGAAGAATAGAAATGTATGTGCTGCCCTTCTCAATGAACACTAACTTTTTGAAACATGGCAAAGAATGTTTTATGATCTCAAGGAGGTAAAAGGGTTGCTTATATCCCACCAATCAGGAGAGACAAAGGAAATTAGCTGCTGAAACTTATTTATTTATTGTGTGTGCAATATTTATCAGCTTATTTTTATTTTGACATTTGGGCTTGCATTTTCTATTGTTTCAGTTTAGTGAACAGTTTGGGGCCCAACGTGGAACTGAATCTCAGTAACTAACTGTAACAACATACGGAGTGTCTTATCTTCATTATTCTTCTCTCTATTCTCCCACCCCTTTAGATATGTAGCATATTCACAATTTCTACTCATTGTTTCAGTCTTGTAAAGGCTTATGAATGTCAGGGTGATGAATTAGCCATCTTTCTGTTGTTGTTCTTAACATTTCTATAAGTCACTTTTCTTTTTTTGGGCAGCTCCCATTTCATTACCCAAGACAGCATGTCTTAAATGTGTCCTGTGTGGTATTCTATAAATTTTCAATATACTTAATAAATATCTGCTGTTAGGTTCACACTTATTTTTGATTCAGGATGAATAAATAATTCAAAGGTGTATAAATTATAAACTGAGGAAAAATGAGAAACCAATACAAATATATCCATCCTACAGATAGGTATGGTTTCAGTTTCTATCTCTTCTAGTAGTCTAGGCCACTTGGCTGATTAATTCTTTTAAATTCTTTCAGTTATGTTCCTTAAAGTGTTTTCCTTTCTGTTGCATGTTTTCCATTCTTTATTTCAGCAGCATTATACCAATAAACTTTGTTCAGTGCAGCAGAAATTTCAAGACTAAAATCAGCACCAGTAAAAGCAAAAGTTCACTCTTGAATTAAGGAAATTGCATTCTGCTTGCTGTTATCTGTTAAAAGGGCAAGAAGTTACGATCAAAAAGGACTTAACTGTTCTGGTCATTGTAAATATACATAAAAAGAGAAGACAGGATGCAACATATCAATACAGGTTCAGTATTGAGATGAAAACAATGAGCAGCAGCAGGGATGTTTCCAACCATATCTTGACAAACAGAAAAGGCACTCCTTCAGGCTTTTTCTCTCTGTTCACTTTTGCCACCATCAGCATATCATTTATGGCCACCATTCAGCAGTGTGCTCCCAGAGTTAATCTATATGAACTTCATTTATATTTGTCATGACTCTTATTTAAGGAAATTCCAAAGAATGTTTTTATAAACTATCTAAAGGACATTACTCATCTTTCTTGTATGGAGAGTTTACTAATTAATTGCCAGACTAAATGTGATTTATCAAATGAAGACTTTGATGCTTAGGGTGCCAGCTTCTCAAACTGGTCTGAAGTGAAAGTGATCTTGAGGCTGATTGATATATACTGATTTGATTATTGTTTTATGAATTTTTTCTTACTCAATATACAGAGAGCCGTATGCCCCTTTTGCAGTGTAACTATTTCTGGGAAAAGCTTTGTACTAGTCATCAAACAGAACATATAAATCAGTATCATTGAATAGACCAAGATGTGGCTTGATTTTGAGCAAGATCTCAAGGCCTTCTTTTCAAACTGAATGCTTTGAGACTGAAGGGATTTGTATTTATTTATTTATTTTGTATTGTAATTTATCTGTGGAAAAATTGTGGGGTTTTTTTGGTACATATTTGTATTATGCAGTAGATAACATATATACACTGAAAGTTTTCACTAATGGAAGGGTACTTTTGAACAGCATATATGCTGTGTGCTAGACATAGCTGTTGCTGTAATGTATACTTCAAGTTGATTCATATATGCGCATTCCTTTCTCTATTCTTTCTTTACTTCCATTTCTAAAGAATCTTTATGTAGGAAAATAATGATAATTAAGCTGACAGGCTTATACAAGATTATGCCCTGTCTCACACCTCCCTGAGGTCTCTTCCGACCCAAGCCATTCTATAATTCTATTATCTTTTGATTCTGTTTCTTTCATTCTTTCATCTCTCTATTTGTTTCTGACCTGGACATCTTTTTCCTCAGTTTTAGAACCAGTGATTCAATTCTGCATGTGTTTTTGGTAGTGTTTCATGAAGAAATGTTGTCATTGCCCTAACCTTTATAACAGTTGATTCTTCTAAGATCTTCTCTGTTTACATTTCTTTTGTGAAAAGTGTTTTTATTTTTTGATTTTTGGGTTTCTTTTTACTTTCTCCAGAGTCTTTTAATATTCCTTAGTGATGGAAGAACGTAAAGAATATCTTTTAATTCTCATATGGTCTTGTAAAACATAGTAATGTGAATTACTTCATTGATTCATTAGAGGTATTTTCCTTCCATCAGAAAAAAGTCATTTGAAATTGCGTTGCTTTGTTGCTTGGTTGATACCTAGAGTATTACTTCTTTTGTGTAGTCTCAGAGTAAGTCACTTTATACTTCTTATTTTCCTAATCCACTTATACACAAATAAGTATTCTGATGAGCATCTCACAGAGTGCTCTTTTCCAAAACATGTCATAAACTTTGGGAAATTACCACATTTGCACAGGTCTATCATTTTCATGGGCATCTGAAGTTGTTATATAATCTGCTGCTGCTGCTCATAACATTTTGGTAGAGCTCATTTTCCTCCATTTTTAACTTGTTGCTTGTTGTTGGCTGATAAGCACTTTTTCTAGGTCATCTCATCCTTTCTTTATCTAAATAAAATGTTTTATTCGTGTCATAGTATCATGTTAGCTCACTGAAAATGAGATCTACTGTTTTATATTTTAAGAAACGGGGGGAAAAAATATCCAGGAATACTCCTCTGTGACACAAAGTGAACGGGCATTGATGCTTACTCTGCAAAGTCTGAGAAAATGTTGCGGAAGTAGAGATCAATCTTCCATGTCCCATCACATTCATTCCACTGCTGTTCTGGTGGTGAATCAAGAGGTGATCTGACTGTAGTGCGGTTATCTTTATGTCTTTCTTTTTTTCTGGAGTTATCAGTATCAGCCCTTGGCATGCTGTTACAAATCACAATTTTCTAAGCTAGTCCTCTGTGCTTACTTCTGAGTATGGGGTTTTCAGAAATCTGTACCCGCACATATGATCTCCCTCAGTAGTTTTGTAATACTCTGTAATTAGCTGCTACTAATTGTCTACTTAATGTCATACAAGTGATTTTTCTAGGTTTCGCTGAATTATCTAGTAATTTTTTTTTACCTTGAATGAAGATATTTTTAGTATCAGTAAGCACATAGTATTTGTATGTTGGCTTTATTTCACCATATTTCTTTGAATCTTTCTTCTGAAACATCACAGTGTTTCATTAGTGCTCTTCTGAGTACTGCAGTGGTACTCTGTGTAAGTGCTTCATTTTGTAAATTTGAGTTGTAACTGTATTTGTTTCTTCTCTCTCTATGCCAACAGCTCACAGCTGTTCCAATGATTTACAGTATTGTGAGATATAGCTACAGGTTCCAAAAACTGACATGGCTGTCACTATGCATCACAGGATAATACACAAAATTCAGAGAAAGCAAAAAGGTGTAAAATAATTGGTATGAACCCAAGTTGTCATGTCTCTCACACCTGCAAGGCACTAGCAACACTTTGAAAGGGACAAGCTCAGATCAACAGGAGACAGTGCTCCAAGGAATTCAAGGTTATAATTCCCAGGTTTTTGGACAAGTGATAGAAAAGGACAGATACACTCCTTTAACTATAGTCATTATAGTTCCCAGAGGGGAAAGCTGGCAAGATTTGTATGTAACAGTACCAGTGGCTTACACAGAAATGCTATGTTGAACTGCTGTTTGCTAAGATGAAAGAAGGAAAGGACACTAATCTCTGTGGATTTGCTTTATTTTATATGGGCTTCTTTTACAACTTTCTTTTCTCCTTAGGATTCTAGAAAAGACCAGTCATTTCTGTAGAGGGTTGTTTTTCCTCTGTAAGACTGCTGGTAAGAGATCAAATTCATGTGGAAAAAGCTTTTCTCTTTAACCATCTTATGTCTGAATTCCAACATTAGATTTGCTATCATGGAGGGGCTAAAAATATTGTAAAATCCTTGTGTATTTCTGTTGCCAGAGTGCTTTCTTAATGAATTTACATCCTCGTTGGATCCTCAAAATTTATTATTCATACTCTATGTTCAATCTAGTTATCCCACTTCATTAACTGTTGAGGAAGCGATGGTGTTATGTCATCAATCATCTTTTTCTTAACTAGATGATTCTGATATTCACAACTACGTGTGTTTTCTGGAATTCTCAATCCTGTAATTCAACAATTCTATATTCTCATCTTGATTTGCTTTTAATTTCTCCACTAGATTCATTTTGCCTGTGATTTCAACATTCATAATTTTTGTCATCCATGCAGTTAAGAAAAGAAAAGCTACTTATACCCACATTATTCCACTGAATAATGTAGTGACAGACTTTTTTTTTTGTTTCAGACTGTTGTATTTACTCTCCAGGTTCTGTTCTGCATTGTTTCCTTCCAGTGGTTTTAGAGGTTTTCCTTCCTAAATTTTCTTCCCATCTTCAATTTCTCCATGATCTCCTTCCCCCCTTCCCTCCTTCCCTCCTTCCCTCCTTCCCTCCTTCCCTCCTTCCCTCCTTCCCTCCTTCCCCCCTTCCCCCCTTCCCCCCTTCCCCCCTTCCCCCCTTCCCCCCTTCCCCCCTTCCCCCCTTCCCCCCTTCCCCCCTTCCCCCCTTCCCCCCTTCCCCCCTTCCCTCCTTCCCTCTTTTTTTTTCTAAAGGTTTTGCGCTTGGGTTGGTGTAATCCCAGGTATGTCTACAGACTGGGAGAAGAACTTGAGAGTGGCTACACTGGGAAGGACTTGGGTGCCCTGGTAGATAAAAAAAATCTTAACACAAGCCAGCAGAGTGTGCTAGCAGCCTGGAAGGCCAAATGCATCCTAGATTCTGCCAGAAGACAGGTGGCCAGCAAGGAGAGGGAAGTGATTGTCTCTATCTACTCTGCCCTCATGAGGCCTCAGCTGGAGTACTGCATCCAGGCCTGGTACCCCCAGTACATACAGGAAGGATACGGAGTTTTTGGATACGGTCCAGAGGAGAGGGCCACAGAGATGATCAGAGGGCTGGAACACTTCTCCTACCAAGATAGGCTGAAGGAACTGGTCTTGTTCAGCCTGGAGAAGAGAAGGCTGCAGGGAGACCTCATTGCGGCTTTCCAGTATTTAAAGAGAAAGTAATAACAGGAGAGAAATCAACTTTTAATGTAGGTAGTGATAGAACGGGGAAATAGTTTTAAACTAATGTGTAGAAGAGTAAGGTTAGATATCAAGGGCAAGTTTTGCTTGGGAAGGAAACAGGTTTCCCAGAGAAGTTGTGGATACCCCATTCCTGAAGGTGTTTAAGGCCATGTTGCATGGGGCCCTGGGTAACCTTATCTAGCAGTTGGCAGCACTAACTGTGGCAGGAGCAGTTGAAATTGAACGATCCTTGAGGTGCCTTCCAAACTAAGTCATTCTATGATTCTTTAATGTACTGAATATAAATCTTATGTCCTCAAAAATAATCTTTTAAAAGCTCTTTTGGCAATGCTTTCCCTGGTGCATTCATTCTAGTTGATATCCATAAACAAAACAGTTGCACACTCTTAGTGGTTGACAATTATGTAAAGAGATGGCTTTTCCAGGTTGTAAGTCAGGACCTCAGAGGTGATGCAAACAAGCTTTCTACTCTTTTGGTTTGCTCTGGTCTATGTTTAGATATTTACACAAAATATGGGGGGACTATCAAAACAAAAACAACACTTTTAATTCCTCACTTCTTCCCCTCATTAAGAACTGTCCATGTACTGTGTCATCTGAACTAACAATATGCTAGGGTATGGGATCATGAAATACCTGGGTTTAGACTTGCCTACACTGGTCTGACCACTGTGAAAAAGCTGTCATTTCATTGCAACAGTCACTAGCTCCCTCACCATTTTGCAGTAATGCAGTTTATGTTCCATGTGTACTTAACGTGCTTTGAAACCTGGAAGAAGACTTAGTCCTTATCCCTGGGAGACCATCCACCATGGGACAGAACTGATGACTAGGCAGAACACTAACATTAAGGCTTTCAGAAAAGCTTCTATATGTTAGGAGCAAAAAGATTCAGCTGGCTGGTGCTCCTTCAGAGGTACTCCAAAATAAAGCTCTGTTATGGTAAAGTAATAAGAGAAAAATTTAGGAAAATTGAACCCACAGGCACATTGTACATGACAGCAAGGTGGAAAGACACACAATTCAAAGTAGCTACACTAATGGTAGACGTGGTGACATAAACATTAATAAAATATTAGAGGGCATTATACAGGCTACTTATTTTTTTCAGCATAGATTTGTGGGTAAATAAGTGTGCAGCACAGAGATGTGGAAGGGTGCCACGGCAATCCCAGGTATTTATACAAAGTGGGGGAAGATCTCCTTGAGAGCAGCCCTGTAGAGAAGGACTTGGGGGTCCTGGTGGATGAGAAGCTGGACATGAGCCAGCAGTGTGTGCTTGCCGTCTGGAAGGCTAACTATATCCTGGGCTGCATTAAAAAAGGGGTGGCCAGCAGGGAGAGGGAGGTGATTATCCCCCTCTACTCAGCTCTTGTGAGGCCCTATCTGGAGTAACGCATTCAGGCCTGGGGTCCCCAGTACAGGAAGGATGTGGAGCTCTTAGAGCAGGTCCAGAGGAGGGCAACTAAGATGATCACAGTGCTGGAGCACCTCTCTTATGAGGAAAGGTTGAGGGAACTGGGGTTGTTTAGCTTGGAGAAGAGAAGGCTCCGGGGAGACCTCATTGTGGCCTTCCAGTACTTGAAGGGAGCATATAAACAGGAAAGGGAATGGCTGTTTATGAGGATGGATAGTGATAGGACAAGGGGAAATGGTCTTAAACTGAGACGGGGAGGTTTAGGTTGGATATTAGGAAGAAGTTTTTCACCCAGAGGGTGGTGACACACTGGAACAGGTTGCCCAAGGATGTTGTGGATGCCGCATCCCTGGAGGCATTCAAGGCCAGGCTGGATGTGGCTCTGGGCAGCCTGGTCTGGTGGTTGGTGACCTTGCCCACAGCAGGGGGGGTTGAAACAAGGTGATCATTGTGGTCCTTTTCAACCCATGCCATTCTATGATACTCTAAGCTCAAGTGTCCTCAGAAAGTGAGGCACTTCATGCATATCAATGTGTATGCAGGCATATAGCTATTTTGGACAGTTCGGGATTAGGGCTCAAGTGAGACATGAGAACAAGCTATTCCAATAGTATAGGCAGTTTGAAGTGTCTTTTGAATAAAGGCTTATTTAAAAATATGCTTGTACACATTGTGAAAGCAGGGTCTTGATGTGTATGTCAAAGAACAGAACTTAAATGCAGGGATACTTCTCTGAATTAAAGCTACTCAGCTTTTCTCAACATCCAGTACTGCTCTGTTTTCCTCATGATAACTCTAGTGTTTAAGGTATTTGGGCTGAACCACTTGGGAACATAAAACAAGCATGAATGCACATAAATGCAGCCCCTAAAATAAAGACTACTGCTTTTTCAAGTGGTTTTTTTTTTATTATTATTATTATTATTTTTATTTTGTGAAATGTGTTGTTATATTTCCAGTTGAGAAATATTTAGTTTATTTGGAATGTGTCAGGAAAGTGCATATTAAGTGAGTTATATATGAGCTCTTACAAAGAGGAATTCTTGCTTCAGTTCCTAAAGCAACTTTGGCTTTTCCGCAATAAAAACATTGGTGTGGTTATGAGCTAATATAAATGCACGTATAATTCCTGACTTCAGTGTAATATAATTTCTTTTTTCCAGTTTGTCTTCTTTTAATTTCTTTATTTCTCTTTATTCTTTTTTTCCCTGAAAAAGAGCTAAAATAATTATCTGAGGAAACAATAAGACATGATTCACAGCAGTCCACATATTAACTACTCCTCTATATTTTTGTCAGTGTGCTAGTCTTGAGGACAAGCCATCTGTACTTTACAACTATTCTAGCAATATTATTAAAATGTTCACAAAATGTTCTTGCTTGCTGAACACACAAAATAATTATTAGTTAGTTCCTTTGTCTAAAATGTTCACAATACACTCTCCAGTTGCTACTACAAATCATTCTTTGCTAACACAGGATTTTATCTGAAGTTATGGCTATTTCTCCCTGTACTTTACTTGGAATGGAATGTTGTGTATAATGAATGGTTCGTACATTTTTACTTTATTAGTATCTTTTATGTATTTTCATTAAGGACTAGGTCTGTCACATTTTACTTTCATCTTACATTGATGTGGTTACTCATAGAACAGGGAAGTAAAAGGTATGAAAAATTAAGACAAAACTAATGAAAATATTCATAGAATGCTGGAACTTTTTTTCTGTCTCTATATTATTTATGTTCTGTATCACTTTTTTTTTTTTCCCCTGAAAACGGGGATGTTTTCTTCCATTTATGTTACCCAATCAATAAATACAGATGAACAAAGACATCTGCTAATATTAATCAGCTCCTGCTACATTCCACTACTCTACCTTTCTTCTGAAACTTGGATTTGGTTAGAATCTTGGACAAGATATGTGGACATTCCTCCTGTTTGATCATTTTCAGTGCATTGAGGGGCTTGTTAGGAAAAAGATTTGGTATATAAACTTCTGTGGAGTTGGAAAACAAAAGTTTTAAAGCAACATCAATATTTAAGGAAAGTAAATGATGATCTCAGAGTTATGGAAGAGTCTTCTTTTAACCAGAAGTGCTGCAGTAAACAAATATATTGATAACAATGTTGATTTTAAGTAGCTAGTGTTTTCCATAGCAATAAGGGTAGTGTGCAAAGTGTATTGTATTAAT
This sequence comes from Gallus gallus, assembly GCF_016699485.2. Classification (NCBI taxonomy): domain Eukaryota; kingdom Metazoa; phylum Chordata; class Aves; order Galliformes; family Phasianidae; genus Gallus; species Gallus gallus. The sequence continues at coordinate 41,398,924 of NC_052535.1, read as the reverse complement.
TAGCCTCTCTGTAATTTAATAACAAGTGAAATGGATACCAGGTTGCAACATGTGACTCAATACCACACTGAGCACATGGCTAACACTCAGACAGAATTGAACTGGCAGAATCAGACCCAAAGCTTACAGTGCCTTTAGCATGGTACAGTGCTACTCTTTGTGGACCATCCTCTTCGTGGAGCTATGGCTTGTTATTTCATTAAGTGTTAGCTTAAACTAATATGTTTAATTATTGTATGAGAAAAGTTTTCTTTAATTGGCCCATAAAGCTACCTAGATAGTAATGAAGCAGCATGTGTGTCTGTTTAGCACAGGGTCATGCTTATTATGACAGATGCCTCTTTATCTTCAATTGCCTTAAATAATTTTTCATACTCTTTCTTCTGTTAGTAGGTTTTTTAAATTATTTGAATAAGAGCATTGAGATCCTCGCTGTACAAAGTGATTTATGTAAATCTATTTATCCACTCAAAGATGCATCTTCACTGGTCAATCTATCTTTTCTTCTGGTAGATCTTTCCTGCTTGCTTTGCAGTGATTTCAAATCTGTAGTTAGGATCTGCTATCACAAGTATTATTGGACTGCTCTCTCTTAGTACAACTGTATATACAGTGCATAGCACTGAAGACAGAAATGCACTTATTTCTATGGCACTAAAATCCTTATTCCTCATTTATATTTGTATTATACATAAAAAAAATATACATTAAATAAATAAAGAAATAAATTACGTTCCATGGCAAAGTTTAGTACTACTAACGAATGAAGCAAGATTAATTTTCAGAAGTCATGACTCCTGGAACTAACAAAATGACTACCTACAAATTATAGATCAGTAGAAATTCCCCAAAATTGAGGTCAATCTGTATACAAATAAATTCAAAAGATTAGAGATTAAATTGTTATTTGATCCCTTTAATGACAAATAATTTCAATATCTTGCTAATAAATTTATAATCAAATGGACCAAGTGCTTCTGAGTTGTTAAGAGGCTCTTTAATTTTCCCATTAAACATTTTTCGCACATCTATTTAACTGCATGTTATGGACAGGGGTAATGGAGACTTGCTGGAACATGAGCAACCATTCTCTGCTTCTAAAAAGAAGTGAAAATACTTTCAAAACATAATCTAGTAAAAAAAAATCTATTTAAAATATTAAAGATTATTTTGTGATTAATCATGTACACATTCTTTCTGTATTATGCTTTGTAAATCTCATTGATATTGATTATAATCTTTTCATGCACTGATACTCATGGCCCAGAACTTAAAGTAGCTACTATTTCAGTTAAATTTAGACCTAGACTATACGTTTCAGGTTACCTTTTTTAAAATAGTTTTTGACTGTATATTAGAAGTAGATATTAATCCAATTTGTGTCAACTGTCTCTGAAACGTATTTTAAGATTGAATGAATTATCCCTAGAAAATGACCTCTTTCACAACTGTATATGTAGAGAAACTCCAGAGAAGTGAACAGTTTAGTCTGGATAGACAACATTCAGTGTGATAGTAGTACCTTACCTTAACGTGTGCTTTAGAAGTTCTCAAGATTTTTTTGGAGACAAGGTATTTGTAGACCTCCATCATAGATCTCTATCCTGAATTTCAGGATCTGGAATAGGATTTCCACATATACATGAATATACATTCAGGAAGAAGAGTGTCACTGAAAATCAATAGGATGTGTAATTTCAATCTGATTAGACTGCAGTTCTTAAGAAGTGTACAGTTTTTATAAGAACTATTTAAAATTATAGACCAAGTGTCATTGTCATTATTTTTAGAGTAACAGCTTTATTTTGCGAATTAGGGAAGCAAGGAGCTTTTTACATTTTTAAGTTAACTCAAACCTATGATTAATTTTTGTCACACTTTAGCAAACACTTGTGATTCTTTTCAGGATACTTTTGTTTATATTGATGCCTCACAATTAATGCAAATATGGATTGTGATCTGGTCTTATGTTCCTCAGGTTGAAAAAAGGAACTGTTAAAGGGAGTTACAAGGGCTTATCATAATAATTTTTTACTCACATCCTTCCATTTCTGAATATATTAATCAAAAAGAAAGTCAGGATGAAAATAATGCATTATAAAAAAATATTCTGTTTTTGTAATAAATAATCCTTTCAGACATTCATATCAATACCTAAATATCTCAAGTTGTTTTCACCCCTTCTGTTGTTTTTGTATGCATCAGTCTTTGGATAATAAATTTCATAATTTTTCAAGATTTCAATTTTTTGGGATAATTCTCCTTCCTCATCTGCTATTAGAATGGCATTAAAAACAGGCTTTAGTAATCTGAAAATCTGGCATATTAAAGCTAGTGGAAATAATTCAGTTTCACATTTCTTCACTGAGAGCTGCACTTTCTAATTCTTTCATACTAGCTTAGTTCCATTGCATTGGCACTTCTAACAAAATAGGAAAATGATCAAATATAAATTCTCTCTTTCTCTATGTACACCATGTCTCATAACTTATTTTATCAAGAAGAACATCTATTGCCTTTGAGTTATTTCTTTGTGTTAAGCAAAGCCTATTTTGGGGCCCTAACAGACTATTTTTTATACTACTGTTTTCTTAAAGCTACAAAATAATTTTACACATGAAATGAAAAAAAAAAGAAAACAACAAACATAGTGGAACAGAAAATAAAGTATTTGCTTTGACTGTAAAAAGAATACTAGAAATTGCCATCAAGGACAGTTCATCAACGGGAAAATATTTTAGAGAAAGTAATCTCAACTTTTTTTCGAAATTAGTTCATAAATTATTTCCAGGCCAATGCTTTAGAACAGACATTCTTAGAAATTTTGCGCCTCAAACATAGAGTCATCACAGAATTTCTGACAAAAACATTTCCTTATATTGAAAAATGGAATGATAAAAAGTTATACTACTTAAAGGGATTGTGTTTCCCTGTGTCAACTTTAAGTAGTATTATCAACACTTTTTTTTAATCAAAAGTGTAAAACATGATTATTAAAGTATTTTTAAGGCAATATTATCTAAGTCATCTTTTTGAATTAATTGACCCATTTTAAAGATGATGCTCAGCTAACATGAGCCAGCAGTGTGCCCAAGTAGCCAAGAAAACAATGGTATCATGGCTTATATCAGAAATAGCACTGCCAGCAGGAGCGGGGAAGTGATCGTCCTTGTGTACTCAGCACTGGTGTGGTCAAACCTTGAGTACTGACTTCAGTGTTGGGCCTCTCATTACAAAAACAACATTGAGGTCCTGGAGCATGTCCAGAGAAGGGTAATGAAGCTATGAAGGGCCTGGAGCACAAGTCTTACAAGGAGCAGCTGAGAGAACTGGGGTTATTTAGTCTGGAGAAGAGGAGGCTCAGGGGTGATGTTATTGCTCTCTACAACCACCGGAAAGGTGATTCTCTGAAAGAGTGGTCATAGTCTGGAATAGGCTGCCCAGGGATGTGTTGGAGACACTGTCCCTGGAGGTGTTCAAGAAACATGTAGATGTGGTAGTAAGGAACACAGTTTAGTGGGGAAATACTGGTGGTAGGTGAACAGTTGGACTGGATGATCTTAGAGGTCTTTTCCAACTGTGGTAATTTTATGATTCTATGATAATTCTGCATTCTCAAGTAATTAAAACATAGATATAGTAGTTTTTACCTTCAACTCTTCACACTCAGAACACTCAACAAAAATAAAAGTCTAATTCTTTTCCACTTATTTCTTACATTTTTAAAATAAAATAGAGTTCAATATTAAGAAATTTCATATATGAGGAGCTTCAAGTAGGTATGATTGAAGCCTGACCTGAACTCATAAAATACATAAACCTTGATGGGCATTATATTTAATATCACCTTTTCACTGAAATGAGCTGTAGTTCAGTTAGTGTCAAAAAGAACAAAAGCTAAAACTTCTTTCATGAGCTCAGAGTTCAAGAGCAGAGTCATCTTGTAAAATACACCTGTGTTTTGAAATTAAGCACAGAAGTTACAGTTGTTTTACTTTGCCAGTCCTTTTGCCATTCTTCTGTGGAGACTGTTGAGTTGCTCTAGAGAGCAATGTCTAACACTACCAATCAGGGAAGAAAGCTATCATTGCTTTAGAAAATTGTTATCAGAAAAATCTAGCAAAAAGAAAGGCTCTGAGATTCAACTGGTTTTGATGGATGAGTGACAGGATATATGTTCCTGCACAAATTTGGAGATAATATTTAGATTTGCTATTTTTTATATTAGTATTTAAAACCATACTTGTCTAATTAATACTTTTTTTTTAATACTTTTTTTTTTTTACCTTTATACCTCCTTTTTCCCTGCACATACAGAAAAATTGAAAGAATCTTAATTTGAAAAAACTATTTTTGCCAAAAAATGCTTACTTGCATTTCAGCCAAGTTATTGTAAAAATATTTGGAAAATAGTATAAACTATAAGTATGCATTAACATTGATAAATATATCTTAACATTTTTTATTTATTTAAAAATATACAATTCATATTTGTCTATTTTATTTTCTTTATAGTTTCCCATTATATTCTCTGCTAAAATTCTGTTCTCCAAGTGAGAAACAAAGTAGGTAGATCCTGTTTTCATGCACAGCTTTAGCAGTGGATTTTGTTTAAATTTTGCTGTATCACATATATAATGTTGCTTTTTTGGCATTATGAACTTCTTGTGTGTGCTGCTAGAAGGTATTAAATGGCCCTGTGGCATATGTTATGTTCTTGCATCTGCCTAATTTTCGACTTGAAATACCACACAGCGATGTTTGTGATAAACTACACACAACAAGGTCAAAGCAGGTGCCTGCTGGGATAAGTAATCATCTTTATTTCATCATCTCATATCAACAGATATCATGGAGATAATGTAATAGCCTTTACGAGAGGAGCTTCACATGTACCTATGAAAAGTTATGAGACACAAGACAGGAGCAACTAAGAGATAATGACTGTAGATTTGCTATAGAGTGCCCCGCAGTTCAATTTACATTGCATCCTGAAGGGTACTGTGTAGGAAGGCCAGATTTTTCAAAACGAATAGGTCTGAAAGTACTATCTAATCACTAATGCTCAAACTGTGTGTGCTGCTTTTAGATTTCCCTCTCCATAAAACAAGGGGCTTTTTTGTAAATGTAATTTTACCTTTCCCTTTACTCTCTCTGATTCATAAATAGTAAAAATATGCACCCCCTAACATACATTTCAATACATGTGCAGCCCTAATTGTCACATGAAAAGTGAGAGTTTTTCCACAGTATCTGTGCAGAATATATCTTACCTCTGTAGCACAGCTTATATCATAAGTAAGATCATATAAGAGACATAAAGGAAGCTGAAGGTTGAATAAGGGAGCATGAGGAATTTTTTAGAAGATGATTTCAGAGTGGAAAAAAAACCCAACAAAACAACAGAGTAAAATCCAACATGTATATTGTATGTTTAAACAAAATCTGAGTGTGCTACTCAGAACTCAAAACCTTGGTAGAGTGGAACTCAAGGTTGAGATTGTGAAGCAGGGCTATATCATCTTTGCTCAGCTCTAATGGAAGAAACCAATACTGAGCTGTGCAAGTGCAAAAATCAAAGCTGTGTTAAGATTAGAAAAATGTTTTAAAAAACAGATTTTTTTTTTTTTTTTTTAGATTGATGACAGTAATTCAAAGGATTCTCGAAACATGAATAGGTATAGTTTTGGAAGACATATCAGTGAAATAAAAGTTCAACTTATTCCAAAGATCAGTGAGTGTGAGGTGAAAATATATTGTGCTGGACAGGGTAGCTTGAGGCAAAGCTTCTTCAGTACCCACAGTTCCAACCAGTGCTGAGACTGAAAATGTATTCCCTGTTGGCACATGTACACAGAGCACACAGATACACCATGTATTTACACATATATTCGTAGATGGCCACACTGATCGCAGACAGACACTCAGTACACTGACATGATTACAAACTGTATCAGTGGCCTCATTCTTATCCACTCTCTGGCTGAGGAGGATGGAGGTCTGTTAGTGAGGATCTATCTATCTATCTATTTCTATCTATAACTGTCAGCCCTCTCTCTATTTCTCTCTCTCTTTATATCATCATTGTAGATCTGTCCAGCAGGTGGGCTCAGTTACTTGGTCTACCCAGTAGCTGCTCCTGGATTCCAGTTTCCCCAGTTGATGGCACCTAGAAATATGAGCTTCTCAAGGCCACAGATCCTGCCCTATTTGCAGCTACAGGCTATCTCACATACACTAGTGGGTCTCACCACTAAAGACCCTCAGATTCTGTGGTCTCTCCAACCAGGATTCCCCTGGTCCGCCCAAAAGCCAGCTCCTCCCATGGCCTTGTCCATAGGAAAGAGGTAGAAGAAGATGTAATAGGAAAGACACACTGCACTGATCAAGCATGGGGCATGGGCAGATAATAAATCTGTAAAATGTTTACATATAATAGGCTCTTTTTATCCCCTTATGCTTTTGTTTCCCTATACATTTTCCTCCCCAAATCACATTGATCCCTCCCTTTCCTCTCTTAAAGACCTTGCAAGAAACCTTGTGCAATCCTGAAATATTCTTCCACTGCATCCCATAATGAATCTTATAAAGTGATTGCCCACAGTGCAAAATGATCTTCTTCAGTACTGACTACCCTTACTTGTTTCACCCATGGGTAATGGAAGTGTCCTGGGACAGCCCTGGGAGAAGCCTGGACACGGCATTCCTTTCTCGGAGTCCCTCCTGTTTTTGCTTTTGTTTATGCTTCCGTGGTTAGAACTAGTCCTAGGTAACTACTACATAGTGTATTAACAAATCTTTGTTCTGTACTGTTCATATGTTCCTGCCTAACTCATGTATATGTCAAAGATGCTCAAACAGAAGAGGCCAGTAATAGCAAATGTGCAGATCAGGTTGTACATATACGTACCATCTGGTTCCTCAAGGAGAATATGCTAAAGAATGCTTTTCTACCATGAATTTCTCAAACATGCAAATTTCATTCTTTCTTCCAATTTCTAGGTCTACTTCGACAGTTGTTTTTTATAGATACTGGCCTCTTTCAGATCAGGCACATAGGAAAAATGGGTTAGCAGTCTCAGCAGTGGAAGAGGATGTTACACAACATAAGACTATCTTCTCAGACAAGCAGCAACCCTCCAAACTTTGTCACCATCCTAACACATGCATGGTTAATGTTTGAGGATACTAGGAAAAGATTTAAGAATACCTTAGGAAAAAAAAAAAAAGAGTTTAAAATACTTTTTGAAGGAGAGTGGAACATATTTGCTTGTTCAAGTTTGAGAATCATCTGGGAAATTATTTTAATGAAGAGAAAAATCAGTACTTGTGAGCTGCAAACAAATTTGTTTAGAAAGACAAGTAGCGAATTGTGAGAAAAACTGCAAAGTTATTGCAAAATGCTCTTACAGTATTTATTGACATTTACAAAACAAAAAAAATATACAAACAAAGAAGAATAAAATATTCATAACAATAATATTTGGGCTTAGTTTCTATGCACTAACTGTTTTTAAGTGGGCTGTTTTCTTTTAAGCTTTGTTTATGTGTGGCAAAACTTTCTGGTCTGGTTAAAGTAGATTTCACATTTTATAGGACTGTTTTCAAAATAGGAGTACTGAACAGGAATAGTTCCAAATAGAGCTCATAAGAAGTATCAGAGTTTCTGCAATAGGCAGCAGAATTTATGACCATTTCTCCTCTTCTAAGATGTTTTTGGGGAAAAAAAAATATCACAATGGATTTAAAATAAGAATTACAGAATCACAGAATGGTTTAGGTTGGAAGAGACTTCCGGTATTAATCTAGTCCAACACCCTTATTCAAGCAGGGCCATCCAGAGCAGGTTGCACAGGGCCCTGTCCTGTGCAAAGATGGCTTTGGAAGATCTTCAGGGAGAAGACTCCACAGCCTCTATGGGCAACCTATGCCAGTGCTTCCTCACCCCCAGAGTGAAAAAAAGGTGTTTCTTGATGTTTAAAGAGAACCACTTGTGTTCTAGTATGTGACTATTGCATCTTGTTCTGGCACTGGGCACTACTGAAACTACCCTGGAATAAGAGAGGGGCTCTAGTTCCTTGATGGCTTTCTCTTTTGCTGGACTCTTTAAAGAAGGTTCATGAAAATAACAGAATTATGTCAGAAAATGCAGTATCCAAACCCAAATCTAGCCTAAAGGACTTCAAGGGCCTATTTAATATGCTTAATTTCATATTTTGTGGCTCACTCTTATCCCAAGTGAATTGTATAATGGTTCTCTTTAGCACTACAGCAAGAATTATGTTTCTTTATTCTTTTCTAAAAGATTGATAAGGCAAAAATTTTACCAGCCCAGAAAAGGAAGCTGAGCTATTTGTGAGAAAATCTAGTGAACACTCCCTCAACCTTGAGAGAGAGAAAGGGAAAATGACAGGTCAGATGAGGTCCCCATTCACCTAAGAGGAAACTTGCTTATTTACAGAACCCAGAAGCTTTGGCAGCAAGCCACTGCCTAGATTAGGGTCATAAAATAAAACTATGGGATAACCTGTGGCTGTGGCAGCAGAAGCCAAAAGGGAATTTTTCTGTGAGGCCAAACAGGTTTTTATCACCCTGCCTTAAATCTGAGAATAATTGGATCTACTTGGACACATGCTGCTCTAATTCTGTTAGGACAAACATGTTCTAGTCCCCGCTCTGGACTTACAGACCGAGTAGAAGGTGGATGGACCTTAAGCCCTGGAGATTCTATTTTCCAAAGTTAAACAGTCATAAATATACATTTCTGTTTTAATGCTTCAAACTTTTTCATTATTGTGAGTTCATGAAAAATCAGGGATTTTTTCTATACTTCCCAAATGAAACACATGAATCAAATCTCAGCTAACTGCAAAAAATTGCCTCTGCAGTTTTCCAGCTGTGGGGAGCTCAGTGCGGATTCAGCAACCAAGTGTGACATTTTGCTTACCCTTCTTTGGGCAAGTAATTAAAATGCTCAGGTTTCATTTATTTCTAGTCCACAATTTATCACAGTTAACAAGGGAAGAAAGTGCCTGAACATTCCAGAATATATTTTATAACAAATATGTGAATAGCAAACCATAATATTCAGCTTACAGTACAAGTAGTTAAGCTTCCACCTGCAAAAAACCTATACCACCCTTCTTTACCTAAATACCGTACTCCAAATTATTGAAAACAACACAAAGAATACGTCTACAAGAGCAAATACAGTGACTCACTCTCATGCACACAACAGTTGAACAGGAGTACAAAACAGCAGCTACCTTTTTTCTGCCTGAAATATGTGCTTTTTTACATTTAACAAAGAAGAATACAACTAGCAGAATGACACAGTCTCTTGCAAGCTGACAAGGTTTACACACTCCTTCTCTTTCTGTAAAGTAACATGACAAGCCCAAAATATCTTTTATTATATTAATCGTCACCTTCTTGAACATCATTCATATATGGAATGCGTAAGTTCATATGGTAAGTAAAACATCCAAACTAAAAAAGAAATATGATGTAACAACAAGCTTGGTATAGTTTATGATAAACTATCTGATAATCAAACAAACAAGCTGTTACAGATAATGCATAAAGAATGGCAGATCCAAGTCAATGTAAGATTATACACCTGTAACATTAAAATTCCAAAACGTGTACTGACTTTGGAATATAAAATCTTTCTATTCATTTCCTCTGTTGTTCTATATATGAATTGACTTTAATGGATAGCATTTGCTGAGAGATAGCTAGGAACTGTTCTAATAATTCCTGTTCATAAGAGTTGCTATATACCTACCTTTCCTTCTTTTCTACCCATGAGAGAATCCACTTTAGCTTTACAAATACAGTTTTGCTAGGCAGTACCCTAGTAACACTGGCTGTAGACTAATAGCAGCAGTGATAAAAGGGATAGAAGTAGACATAATATCAGCAATCATTTGTCCCTTTGATGCAGCTTTGATTGATAGCCCATAAGTTGCAAGGCTTGTGGGACAGATGCACAATCAAAGCTGGCTGTATTTACTTTTATTATCTCTTGCTTTTTCATATGCATTTTGCATACGTGATATATGAATGCATACAGACTGTATTTTATATGGTGCTTTACATCTAGAAGCACCCTAGAGAACAATGATAGAAAAAAAAAAAAAACCACGAAAACCAGACCTAAACAAACAAAACCTCAGTAGTTCACAGTTTTATAATATGACTGCTCATATAACGTGTTTGAAAGCATCAGAATTGCTGGAAAAAAAAATATTACTGAAATCCTGCAGGACCTTCAAGATTCTTGTTGCT